>NC_090291.1:48200000-48800000 GCF_037392515.1 Haliotis asinina | reverse complement strand
TGGTATGAAAATACTACTTTGGACTTCGTTTAAGTCCTGCCGTTCATGTACTGAGCTTAACATCTAATACCAGGTAGCATTTTCAGTTCTCGCCACATCAACTCATTCCTCAACACTTGCTGCAATGAGGATTATAAGATAGGGTGACTGGTCCAAATAACATTGGCATTATCCCAAAGTTTCTGCAGAGGTCACAAAACACCTGCCTGTTACTTTCGTAAGTGTCCACCACCTTGGTCCCACCTGTTAATTTCTATGACATTTTAGGCATTAAGTAATACATTTTCCTCTCATTACCGTTGTTATTGCCATCACAATATTGCTGAATTAGTGTCACTGTGGCATTAAATATTAACTCACTCTCTATTATAGTGGTATCATCACAGCTAGAATCAAAAGTGAACTAGAGTTTTATGAGAGGACGCCATATTTTGGTTGCTGTCAGTCTAGAACGTCAGCAAGGGAAACCATGTGCCAAACTGGAAGACTAAAAGATTGGTTATATTGATTTAATGCTTTTGTACCATATGTATTTAATGTCTAAATTTAGGCTTCAATATGTTGTCTCTCTCTGTTTACATAAATGTTACTCACCCACTCTTTTGATAAGTATAAAACAAAGAGTCATTTTGCAAGAGGTATTAATCTTATCTGCTTGTTTGTTGTAGATCCATTTTTGACATAACATGACAAGATACTTGATTTGTTTCAGCAAAATGACAATGAACAACATGGGGGACAACTGGCAAGATATTACAATCACGGAGGTTGGTCAGTTGTCTTTGCTTCAGTTAATGAAAAAAGCAAGTCATGTATTATCACCTTTCAGTCAAGGCCAAACTTCACATGATATCACATGTGTTGGAGGGACAGTTGGGTAGCCTAATGGTTAATGTGTCCACTCATCACACCGAAGACCTGGGTTCGATACCCCACATAAGTACAATGTGTGAAGCCCATTTCTGGTGTCCCCTGATATTGCTGAGATATTGCTAACGGTTACTTGAAAAATCTCACCCACTCGTGCCTTAGATGACTGATGATTTGCAGCCGTATGCATGCTGTTGCAAAGAATACAAGTGGAAACTGACAATAAATTTGTTTGTAAGCTGTAAATAACTGAGAACAGATTTGAGATACAGTAGAAGCTGTAGAGCTGACATTGTTACCATGACTAAAACCATGGCAACCATGTAGTTTCAATGCAGGATTAATTGGCAACTGAAAACTCCTTGCCCAGCGATGGATTTGAAAGTGCTCATTACTGTATTAACACATATTTGGGAAGCTCATTTCATACCGAGATCCGGAATTGACAGCTGGCGGATTGCAGACCTTTCATATGACGATAAATATACTGGCCATGGAAGGAACTGATTTTATGCCAGTATTGACAACTTGACATATTGGACAGCTGCCACTTTTGACAGCTTCCACTGTATTTGAACTTTCAACATAGCATATCTCGAGATAACAGGATCTGACTGTAGTTCGAACCTGTTAGTAAGGTCAAATTCTTGGGGCTGAATGTAACATATATTTTGGTCTCTCTTTCTGTCTTATCTTTGTACAGATAATTATTATGTTCACTGTGTCCTCCTAATTTATTGTTCTTTCCTGTTTTCAGATTACAGATCCTGGCAACTTCCTGGCCAAGGAATGTCCGGGAATGAACATGTCAGAGGAATGTCGGAAGTTCAACAAAATGCAGGATCAGATGAACCAATTTTTCAGCAATGAGCAGGCTGTGTCTACCATTCCTGCCCAGCCTGCAGTGGTAGGTGGACCTTTTTGTCTCAATTGGGGTGGTACATAGACTTGCCAGTGCATGTCTTAACTGCAATTATCTGTACATAGATTTATCTGCACCTGCTCAGATATTCAGCTCCCAGTTGGAAATGAGCCTCAGATCTTCTCAAGCTGGATTTCCGAACTCCCATTATGTAGCAGTAAATAATATTATGACTTTGTACATGTGACTTGTGTTTAAGTGTGCGCAGTTTGGACGTTGATAAAGATAAGGTCACACATTATCATTGGCTGAAATGGCTCAAGCTTACTGTGTTTGGTTTTGTCTCAATTGATTTTACCTTGTTGACGTTTGTCTTTTGTTGAACCGTAACAGCGTAACATATACTGAAGGAAAAATATAAGGGATCACATGAAAGCATAAGTGTTCCCTTATGTTTTTTCAGGTTTTTTCACAAGTCTTGTGATGCAAAGCTTGTGAAGAAACCTGTAGAAAAATAAAGGAACGTGTCCTTTCATGTGATCCCTCATTTCTTTCCCACAGTGTATGTAATAGTTAGGATTACACTTTCTTTGTAAAGCGAAAATTCTAGTACTGTTGAGTCGGGCACCTAATTGCCAGCACACAAGATCAGCTGCCTGACCTGCTCAGCAATGGTGACTTTCACAAAAATGAACCCATGAAGGTCCAGGGTAGATTAGGCCTTCAGCAACTCATGCTTGCCATAAAAGGTACCATTCTTGTTGTGAGAGGCGACTAACAGTAACAGGATCGGGTGGTCAGGCTGGCTGACTTAGTTTAGACATGTCATCGGTTTCAATTGTGCAGATCGATGCTCAGGCTGTAGATCACTGGATTGTCTGGTCCAGAAAAATTCATAGCAGGGAAATTTCTATTTGTTTGAAGTACTTATTTAACAAAAGCTGTACTGGCCGCCTCCGTGCATGCTGCATGATGGTTCTAGGTCTGCAAATGTTAGATGTCGATGATCAGTATTTGAAGCTGTCAAATGGAGCAGTAGGACAGCCTAGTGAGTAAGGCAATCAGTCGTCACATGAAAACCCAGGCTTGATTCCCCATATAGGCACAATGTATGAAGCCCATTTCTAGCGTCGCTTACTGCAGTATTACTAGAGCATTGCTGAAAGCGGCTTAAGACCATACTCACTTACTCTCTGTAAAATGCATTTTTCATGTACAGACTTGGCACACCAATTTATGGATTAGTGAGGTATGAGAAGGGCTTATTCTTTCCAGCAGTGTCTGGTTTTGTTTTTCTGAAACCTTAATGTTGTACTCTTGAATCTGAACTTAAAAAAATATGAAATCACTATTTTAGGGCAATGTTTATGCTGGGAAGAGACAGAGTGACCGACGATGGTACCGTGTGGAGGTAGAGAGGATAATGCAGACATCCAGGGGACCCCAAGCCTCGTGAGTTCACCAACTGATACTTGAATAATATATTAAGGAACTGCTGGCCCAGATTTGTGGAGCACTTTCACTCTCTGTGCAGAGTTGTGTCCCTTGGATGTACTAAACATGATCATGGGTTTGGATCCTGGTTCAACCAGATTGGTTTTGGTTTGCAAGCATCAGGTCATAGGGGTTTACTGTAGTGGTATCAACACGTTATGGCTGAAATATTGCTGATGTTCCATTAAATATTATCTCACTCATTAATACAGTGGTAATTGTATAAGACATGCATAACTGCAAGATTTCCACTCACATCAGGCTCATATTTGATGATTCAAACAGTGTTGACTGATACTTAGATGTGTCAAAATGATTGTCTTGAAGTAAAACCTTAGGTCTTGTGTATTCCTTCTTTATTCTCCAACCACCACCACCACCACCATTGTGTATCCGTTAGAGCTCAGACTGGAAGTTGCAGGTTCGATCCCCATTGGCGTCATAGCAAAATATGTAAAATATTGTACTTGTTGGTCCCTGTCTGGCATTCGGCAATAATGGGCACAAGAAGGACTGGTCTTCTTGGAGTATATATTTTGTCAGAGTAGGGTATTCATTCTTAACCTTGGCATTGTATCTCCATGAGCTGGCACTATAAAACCAGTTTAGGTCTGGGCTAGTACAAGCAGCCACACATTCACAAGTTGGCATATCGTCATAAGAGCGAATAAATCTTAAGAGTGACATTAAACGCCATTTCACCTCACCTCTTTTTTCATCATTAAGGCACCTTTGTTCAAATCATGTACTTTCACTGTAAGAATTACGAGTTGTTAGGCATTACAAGCTGGAAATATCAACTGCATTTGATACAGTGGTAGGATCTGTATTTTATGACAAGGGATTCCCCTGTCACAAGTTTTAGCTCCCTTGAGGAAAGTTTAGGGTGATGTGAAGTGATGAAAAAGTGTAGTTATATGTGCATTTGCAGAAACATGGCCTCTCCTGTCGAGAATCTAGTACAGTGACCACACTATATATATTTTGTCTGCAGCCGTTCTGTACTATGGTGCATACAGGATGTACTTTTCAGTGTCAAGGCATAAAGCCATCGTCACTAACTCAATCCACCATTATCAATTGATATTGATCTCCTGTGGTTTTGTTGCAGCTGCTATTTTGTGGATCACGGTGAATCAGAACTCATCCCTTTGTCATTGTAAGTACAGGGGCTGTGTGGTAACCTAGTGGTTAAATCATTCACTTGGTTTACTAAAGATCTTCGTTATTTTCCCCAAATGAGTACAATGTGAGAAGTCTATTTCTGGTGTCGCCCCCCTCCGGGACATTGCCAAAATCGGCATACAACCATACTCGCTCACTCCTTGTTTGGGCAATGGATAACTTGCTGTCCACAGACCTTTGGAACATGGGTTCAACGGAGTCACTGCAGTTACAACCTTATGCTTTTCAGCACTATATTGCTGGAATGTTGCTAAAAGTGGCATAAAACTAAACTCACTCACTCTCATCGAGCTGTCATCCTCTGAAATAAAGGAAGTACTGTTCAGAGGGCGTTAAACCAGTGTTTAGCAAGAAACAAATAAAGTCAGATGTTTCACCATGATAGATGTGGTTAGTTGGTTGTCTCCTGTCGTAATGCAGAATGTGGGATTACGTATTCAGCAAAGTTCAAAACATACAGACGTCCTGATTCTTGTTAACATGATATTTCATGAACTGTTGTGCCAGACATCGTATTTTCAAGGTCACAATGAGTCTTTGAACTCTTCTAAAACTCTCTTTACCATGATATCTCATAAATAGTTGTACCCTGTGTCATCCAATTTGGTGACTACCTACATTGGGGGATTATGCAGACAGCAGTTGCTTTAGATATCGTCACCTTGATATCTCATAAAATATTGCACCTACAGTCTTCTATTATGTCACCAGCCTACATTGGGTGATTACATAATGGGAATTAGCTAAGGCCAGGATAATGAGGGGTGGAGTGCCCGGGCAGAAAATTGGGACTCATACACTGTGTTACTGATAGACCCGTGAAGGTCCTGGGGAAGAATGGGCCTTCAGCAACCCATGCTTGCCATAAAAGGCGACTATGCTTGTCGTAAGAGGCTCGGGTGGGTCAGGCTCGCTGACTTGGTTGACACGTCATCAGTTCCCAATTGCACAGATCGATGCTTATGTTGTTGATCACTGGATTGTCTGGTCCAGATTTGCTTATTTACAGACCCCCGCCATAAAGCTGGAATATTGCTGAGTGCGGCGTAAAACTAAACCCACTCACTCACTCACTGTTACTGATAGTGGCTGTGTCATCGGCATCTATACATTGAAATTTACCATTATATTCCTGAAATATCTTCATAGTTAAGAGAACATTTTGAGAAGTGACCATGATGGAAAACTAATCACACAAACGATAATCTTCTAAAAACATAAAAGCTAGTGAAAATTCTGTAGTATGAAAAACTTATTTTGATTGTTGTTTATTTGTTCAAAAAGATTATCTGGCATATTCAAATTGCTTTTGATTTTTTTGTCCTCTATATGTCAGTTCATACTGCTTTTCAGCCTGCGACAGCTACCAAGTCATTTTCAGGAGGTGCCAAGACAGATTCAGACATTTTCCTTATGGGCTATAGAGCCTATTACTCTCCTGACCACCATTGAAGATGGAGATATTGTAGCTACAAAACAGTAAGTACTTCCATTTTTAAACTTGGCGAAATTCCAGTGAGATTATCACTATCCCAAAGTTTTGGACTTAAAAATTTGTGATTTTAAGAGTAGTCTTGAGCATTAGTGTGAGTCCCACAAATTTGCCCGTGCCTATCACTCACCTGGCTTACACCCACGTCACAAATCTTGCTCAATCAAATGAAAATAGTGGTGGTTTGTTAAACAATTTTTATGTTTTGTTGACAAAAATAACAAAATTTTAAAGAGTTGGTGTGTTTTTCCTATTAACTTTGGCATTAGTTTGAGTCATTTACACTTATTTTAGCTTGTGAGTTAGAGTGCAATTCGTTGGGGAGATTTTGACTCAAATGGACTGTACTTTTGCATATTTCATACACTGGGACATTCATGTCAAGGTCAAAGTGAGTCTTGAAAATATTTTTTCTTATCCTGACTCATGCTTAATTGCTTGTCTCCTCTTCCTGCCACTGGAAGTGGAACACCTGAAATCCCTTGAAGTTCCCTTCTAAAAGAAGCGGACGTAACATTCACACTTACCTCCCCTTCCACACACATGGTCAGCTGATCAGCCGTGATACTCACTCTCTCCTGGAGACACCCGGGGTCCTGTATACGGCGATAAGTCTTTCATTCTTTTGGTTTTCTAACTAAATTTTTGTTGTATGCGGCTTGTATATATATATTATTATTATACAAATATTTTATTATTTGTGATTATTGTGTTCTAACACATATCAACTGAGATTTAGTCTCAGTTGATGAAATCGTATTTTTAGTGCAGGTTACTGCTGTTGGCGGTTAACCTGCATTTACTTTGCCCGGCGTGTAAACCTTTTTTTTCTGCTCATACTCATAAATTTAGTATTAATTTGTCTGAAGCAGAATTCTTATTATATTTACAGTCACAGGTGTGCTAGAGATAAACAACGTCGGCTCACATAAGCCATGTCTAAATCTGGTGAAATAAAATCTGATAACCGTTTACTTATTGACACTGAGATTCATTCCAGCGATATGCCAGCTGTATCTCCGAGGTTTTGTCCAGGGTCGGGCAAGTCCCCTCCCAAGACTCAGAAGAGACCATCTGTTGAGGCAGGGCCATCACAGCCCAAGAAATCTAAGTCATCGAATTTGAAGTCTTCGTCTGTAAGATCATCGCAGAGTCATCCCTCTTTGATGTAGAGTTTATTTGGGGAGGAGATCGTTAGACGAACGTCAATTATTTGACGAGTTTCTGTCGATTATACGGAGTGAAGACATCAGTCAACGGACATCAACAACTAGATCGACACCAATGACATCATCAGCGCCTCAGAACCCTTTCATCCACAGCAGACATTGCAGATGTCGACTGCAACCATGGGCATCGTTCGTCAACACAGTCGTCAATGCACGCACTGCCTTCATGCAACAATTCTCAACGCAGATGATGAATCTTGTGGAGCGAAGTTTGGAAGAGGAAAGACGACTGCACTCATCAACGATGTCTACTTCAAATCAGCAAGAGCATTCATCTAGACCTGCACTCATGTCTGATGATGAAGAGGTGCATGCACGCACGCACTCCAGAAGATCCAGGTTCCGGTCATCGGGTCACAGTGAAGAGAAGGATACACACATGCCGAGTGAGTGCACTCACACAAGTAGTTGTGTTCGGGGGAGTGACGTCACACGCTCGCGTGAGTGCCCTGGATGGACTCGTCAACGGAGAAGGTCTCCTTCAGTCTCCCCTATTCATAGAAGACGCCGTATGCAGTCATCCTCCAGTTCAGACTTAGATGCACACAGTCGGGATTGTCGGCGATCATCTTACTCTAGGAAGAACGAAGTTAGACCCCATCGTGATTTGTCACCGGAGGAAGCCCTATTTTCGGACTTGGAACATCATGGATCATGGCGTGTCTCCGGGGTTATACTCAACGCAACCGTTTGATGCAGACATGAGCTTGGTAAGGTCATGTTGAAGAAGAATGAAGACTATAATCTTCAACTACGTCGACTGCTGTTCCAGATGAACACTCACTCCAGAGGATGAAGAGGAGGCGTATATACGCATCTGTTCAGGAAGATTGTCAATGTTGTCCTTATCATCCCGTTTCAGTTCGGAGAGAGATCATCCTACTTTGAGTGAGTGCACCCACACTGGTGAGTGCACTCACATGAGTGACTACGCTCGCACAGGTCTATTCATCAACGGCCTCGCATAAGAAGGATCGTTGGCATTCATTGAATGCATCACACTCACGGAAGGATGAAGACAGATATTACCGATCGTCTTCTCCGAAGGAAGTTCTCGTCTCTGATTCGGAAGTCACATCATGAATCACGAATAGTTAGGACTTAGTTTCACCATCCAAGGACTCCAACGAACCCAACACTTAAAGAAGAAAGAAGGAAGACATGCGTTTCTGCCGATAGCTCTGATATCTATTATTTCTGAGAAGTTATTTACGGCATCCAAGTCAGCAACAATGTTTCAAGGACAACCTTTGCCACCTTTCAACGCTTGTCGCTTCCCTCTTCACCATTTGGAGCGAATGAGGAAGAGTGAATGATCCTATCAACTTTCGTCACTCAGGAGAAGGTTCAGTAGTTTACGTCCGAACACCTTGTCTCCACTACTGAAAGACTGAATCTACGTCCTTGACCAGATTGAAGAGGTAAGGATTATCGGCAAAGACTTCAGAGAAGTCATGAGGATCAAGTCCATTGTCTTCTTGACAAGGGTGCTGAAGTTGACAAGTCAGTGTTACTTTAAAGACTCCAGAGAGCGAGAGATACGTTTAATACCGGAGCATCCAGGAGGTAAACATTGAAGATTCCTCCGCATCTACCTGGAAGACAATTTGTCTACATCAGCTTCAAGCGGCACAAAGTTTTTTCGCGGGCTTTACTATCTAGACACGTGCTCGCCAAACAGCATGGTTGCGGACAAAACTAAATGTTAACAAGGATATCATCGTTTGAACAAGATTACATGACGATCAGTTGTCTGCTACACTGGTGACGTCTGCAATCTGATTGGTCCCAGAGAGACAACACCCTGCATAGAAAGCCGGTGACGTCACATCTACAATCTGATCGGTTTTTGAGAGACAACGCCCTGCGCAGAATGTGGTGTATCAGGAAGTTGTCAGTGACTTTCAACGCTGGAAAAATGTCGAATACACACTAAATTAACAGTTTACAGTGTCGTTTGATTCGTCGGGCAGCATAGAGGTCTTCTAACAGCAGACTCAACGTGGCCTATTACAAAGATTGCAGCAATGAATGACAGCTCCTGATCGGACAGGCAGCCAGCTATGAATAGACTTCCTGCAAATGTCAACACGCTCAAAGTGAATGGTATTGACGATCTGGAAACGAAGAATGACGTATCTTCACAGCATACAAGTTCTTCATGAGAGAAGTCAACTCAATCTACAGTTGGACTTCACTGTCAGGCTACTAACTCAGCACGGATGGAATGTGAATCTGAATTCCTCGGGATTTGGTGGGTCAAGGTTCAATTTGATGTTAGGACAAGTTCTACTCTCTCCGCTACAGTGTCGATGTCTACTCAGTCTGCTCACATCTTCTGAGGATATGACTAGAAGAAGACGCCTACAAGTATGTCTATGACAGCGATTCCTGAGTCATGGTTTCACATCTTGACCGGTATACGATTCTGGACAACTTGAAACCACACCCTCTTTGGGGAACTTGCCAGTCAGATGTCTGTGCAAGAACTCATATGTTACAGTCGGCATTCAACAACTGTCTCTATGTAGACACGTCTCTCCAAGGATCGGGTGCATTCACGTTTCCCCTCCAGTGCTGCCACCAAAAGTCATAAAATAAAATAAAACAGACCAAGAGACTACAACTGACTTTGGTCGCGCCTTACTGGCTAACGAGACACTGGTTTCCAATACTCATAGAGGAGTTAGGACAACCAACACTACAACTACCAGATTGGGAAAATCTCGTCCATCCCCACATGAAACAGGCACACAGCAACCCATCTGCGTTCCGACTTCACGTGTTGAACGTATCAAAATCTGTTTAAAACACAGAGGATACTCGACAAGAGCAGCAAAAGCAGGTACCTTAGCCTTATGGAAATCCACTTGCACCCTTTATGATGACAGTGAAAGCGGTTTGAGACATACGACAAGAAGAAAGGCTTCATGGCTATGAAGGCAAGATATCCGCAGATAGCAGAATATTTATGTCACCTACGACATTCTGAGGTCTGAAAGGCTCTACATTATCTTCATACTTGGCAGCTCTCAGCTCAGTTGTCACCATGGAAATGAGGACCAAGTTGACTAACGTACCCGAATTACTTGCCTTGCTACCTCATTTGAACTGCTAACTCAGAAGACGCTGTCAGAAATTCATGCTCTAGACTTCAACCACACGAGCTTTGATGCAAGTCATCAGCAGTCAGCTCATCTGGGTCTACGATGGGATTTTAATGTGAAAAATCAACTGCCAGGTCAGCCGGATAGACAATTCCACATACCGGCACTATCTTCAATCCCTAGACCCCATGATACTCAAGTTTTTTCATTATGTCCAGTCAGAACATTGAAGATATACATTGCAAGTACCAAGTTTCATGCGCCTGTTTATCCCTATATCTACTGAGACACTTACAGAAGTATCCCACAACACTATCTCAGTGTGGATCAGAGCTGTTATATTGAGAGCCTTTTATAGCAGCAGGATTGAAACCTCCACGAGCCTCCAACCCACACGAAGTCAGAGCCTTGGCCTCTACACTAGCGCTACATGGAAACTGCTCGCTATCAACTATAATGAAGGGCTGCTTTTGGAAGTCAAACATGATGTTTGCCAACCACTACATATGAGACATAGCCACGAAGGACGTCTCTGGCATTCATCAGTTTGGTCATTGCTCAGCAACTAACAGTTCCCCGAAGGCGCTGAGTTCACTCACCCGTTTTGTCACGTGACCTGGGGAAGCCCATGCACATGTGGTGACAAGTCCATGCACACGTCTTAAACAGACTAGCGTGAGTGATTATGACCCTGTACTTGTAATGAAAATACTTGTACATGAAGAGGGGTTGCAACTAGTCTCCACTGCTATATCTTGACATTTAGTTTCATCAGAAACTAGCAGGATGCTAGTTCTTTTGATGTCATCACATGCCAGTCAACTAAGTCGTCTACGGAAGACAAGTTTGACTGGATGTGATTTCCCCAGAATATTAGAAAGGACAGGACCGAATTATTTTCGTTACAAGTTCCCGTTGAGGGGGGAAATTATTGGACGTAATTTTGTACAGCCAGCAGAATCCAGCATGGTCTGACCCTCCGCCGTTTCCGTTGGATTCTGTAAGCAGTTAAGCGTGAGTCAGGATAAGGAAAAATATGTAATTTTCTGAATAAAATTGATATTTTAAACTTATCCTGACTCATGACGAAAGTCCTTCCAGCCGCCCCTCACAGACACGGTGAATTCTCATATTCACGTATCGAGCGATTATAGGAGAGAGTGAATATCATGGCCAATCAGCTGACCATGTGTGCGGGAGGGGAGGTAACTCATGGGTGAGTGTGAATTTTATGTCTGCTTCTTTTAGAAGGGAACTTCAAGAGATTTCAGGTGCTCACTACCTTTGCCAGGAAGAGGAGAAAAGCAATTAAGCATGAGTCAAAATAAGTATAAAATATCAAATTTTATTCATAAAATTACATATTTGTGGGTTGAACAACTACAGGGTCTATATGACAGACTGTCAGCATGTTCACAGGTTCAGAATTACAGTCCTCCAACTCAGCAATGAGGCCACAAACAATGAGGACTATCATCACTTGCATTTTACTTGTCTGACAGAAACAAGTAGTGGGCTTTTCTCAGTCAGTTTTCGCAGATCAATACAATTGGTGCTATTTTCACTTTCACTTGTCTGTAACCTTGGCATGACTTAAGTCAACTTTATTCAAATCTTGGTGGTTGGTGCTATCAAAGTCACATTAAATTCACACTTTTCAAAGACAATAGTTTTTCATGGGAATTAATTTGTCCGTATTAATCACCATGCATGTGATGTGATCCAGTGAATGTTGATTTTATTCTTACTTCCAGAAGGTGTAAAAAATGGGACATCTCTGCTGTTGATTTCCTCAAGAAACTTGTAAATGGTTTGTATTCAGTATTATGCAAGATGTGTAGTTTAAACACCTTGAAAGTTAAATCAGAGCTGGTAGCCACTGTCATTCACTGTGTCATGTTGTGTCATCATTTGCATCAGAAATATTGGATGTGATTCCGAATCCCATGTTCTCTGTCTCTTGACTTGACCTGTGAAGGTCCAAGTTAGAATATTGGCCTCGATGGTCAGTCTTGGTGACTTGGTTGACACATGTCATTGGTTCGCAGTTGTGCAGATTGATGCTGATGCTGTTGATAACTGGATTCTCTGGTCCAGACTGGATTATTTCCAGACAGCTGCTTATTAACTGAAATAGTGCTGAGTGCAGCGTAGTTCTAAACTCATTTTGGTTTCACTTCCTACCTCCCTGCCTTACTTACTCCCTCACTCACTCACTGACCACCCACCTGAAGGTCCTTTTCAGTGAAATTCATGACCAAACTACTTCAAGGCCCTTAGACATTTCGTCGTCAATGAAAAAGATGTCTCTTAAAATCTTAAATGTTTTGTGCAAAAATATACATCTGAATGAAGATTGCTTGTGCAGATTCATCAAGCCCGAAGGTTGACATCCTGCACCAGGACCAAGTGAGGAACATTGTGTATGTGAAGCTGTACCTGAACACTCCAGACGGCTTGGTCTGTGTGAATGACCAGCTTGTTGATCTCGAGTATGCTGCTAGGACCGATCCCCAAGTCCAGCAGCCAGATCTCAGTAAGTAATGTGTTCTTTACTCTCTTTAGACGTCCATTCCTTTTAATGATCAAGGGGTGGTGTGGTAGCCTAACGGTTAAGTACCCACTTGTCAGACTGAAGAACTGGGTTCAGTTCCCCTCATGGGTACAATGTGTGAACCCCATTCCAACTGTCCCCTGTTGTGACATTGCTGGAATATTGCTAAAAGCATTGTAAAACCTCACTTTCACTCACTGACTCACTCACTGACTCACTCACTCACTCTTTTTTCAGGAAATCTAACATAGAATAGAGTTGCTAACTATGGAAACTTATGTTGAATAATGTTCAGAAAACTTCATTGGAAAGTATTATGAGAATCCCATAAGGAGTATGCAAGGCTATTATACTGATTAAATGAGGAAAGTTTGCCATGTTCTGTCGCTTATGTGATGGATGAAAAGATGTCAAAAGCAGATGAAACTAGTTTGAATTTGAAACAAGTCATATGAGTATGTTTAAGGGAGGCAATTTAGGGTGTAAAACAATGTCATTTCAGATGCCAGTGAGGAAGTTGTCAAACCAAGAAAACTGACAAAGAAATTGTTGCCAGAAGACTATCTCCGTATGATGGAAGACGACAGTGGCTTTAACCACCAAAATACTGATTCAGACAGTAGTCAGCATACTCACAGTGATCCACAAGTTCGACATAAGGTTTACAGGACGATAGGATGTGACAGAGAAGCAAGTCGTGAGTGTGAGAGTGATGTTCCGGTCAGACATAAAGGAGGAAGGTTGGATATGTTCATGTCTGATACAGAGCACCACCATAGTGCAACGTCATGTGTGTCAGTGAAGGTCAGTCAGAGTGACACAGAACTACCGAGGGGATTGGGGAACAGAATGAGCAGACCACACTCTGTGGGGCGGGGCAAGTGGTTGGAGGGAGGGGACCTGGGTGTGGGAGGCGTTAGTTTGAATAATCTGATGATTGGTGGTGCTTCAGGTGGACTTGATGGAATGTTGACAGATGGCTATTCAGGAGGTGGAAATTCTGCATCTGCTTGCAGAAGGAATGTGAAAGGTAATCAGTCCAAACATTTTGTGGATGCACTTTCTGATACCGGTCAACCCAAGAAGATTGTGCTAGGAAGAGGGTACTCTTTCCTCAGCACATCATCAGATTCGGACAGTACTGTGAAGAGAATGTGTGATGCAAAGAGTTCTGTTTCTAGTCAAAATATAACATCTGGTGCCTCCATGAATGATAGGATGCCAGTTCTTGAATCTCAGCAGCCCTTGGACTCTAACTCTCTTGCCACTGTTATGGGACTGAAACCAGTTAGAAGTGATCAAAGCTACCAAAGACAAGCTAGTAACAATCAAAGAGATGGTAAATCTACAGAGGCCTTGCAAGAAGAAAAATTTTGTGAAATATTTGTTCCATCTCGCCTTCCCAAATGTGCAATGGTCTCCTCACAGTCATGTTCTCCCAAATCAGATTCACCTGAGATGAAACGAGGGTAAGTTAACGGAACAAGTTGTACATTCATTAGTGGTGTGCTTGCAATTTTTTAGATATGTGTTCTTTACTGCCTTGCTGTGCCTCTCTGTACCTTGGTCACTGTGTATTTCATGATCAAATAGTTAAATTCTATTGAAACTTGTTTTGAATGCTTTTGCTTTTTTGCTTAAGGTCAATCTTGAAGAAGTCTCCCTCCCATTCTACATCGAGCTTAGAAGTCAACTCTGTCAGGTATCTGTGTGATGTTGATGCTGTGACACATCAAATGTCTTGGAACTAATAACTCCAGGCTTTCAGAGTCTCATGGATTTGAAGCGTTATTGTATTCCGATTGGTGCTCATTCTGTCCACCACTAGTTTGCCAGAGACATGTCCTGGATAAAAGATTTATTTTGCCTGTTCTTCAAGTATTTATGCGGAGCAAAAAAATATCCCAATTTGAATCCCAAGTTTCCCAATTCTTCAGAATTTATGAAATAAGAATATTAACATGATCAGATTTTAAACAATATCAAGTTTTTTTTCTGTTGTTTGATAAGGGCATATACTTTGGAAACAAAGATGAATTTCTTATGTTTGACCACAGACATATATTAGAAGTTGGTGTTGGTTGGGTATTTCATTTTTCATTACCCACTGCTTTCAAATATGTGGATATATCAGTGATTTTAATGAGTTAAGTATATGTGATTGAGTAAGTTTACTGAGTAAGTGTATACTGCAGTGCCTTGTGTCATACCAAATGATTACATACAAATCACTAATCCTATACTCACTCTACTAATTCATAGCAATCAATGTCTTTTTCATTACACAAGCGGTTGTCTTAAATGTATTAAAGGCATATTTTTATCCCCTCGGCATGTAATGCGCCGGAATATAGTCGATGCTTTGTCTGTCTATCCGTCCATAATCATTTTGTTGCCGGAGCATAACTCAAAAACCGTTCAATTTTTTAGACCAAAGTTGATAGATATAATAATCTGAACCTATGGTTGTGCCTTTTGTTATTTACAGATTTTTTGGCATTTATATATTTTTTGTGTTTTTCCATAGAACATTTTGGTGTTAGTCTAATGGTCTGGTGGGCTTTATTTCTGGAGCAGAACTCAAAAACCATTCAATATTTTTCTGCAAAACTTAGTAGATATATCAATCAGAACCAAAAGTGGTGCCTTTTGCTATGTACAGATTTTTATGATTTATTATTTTCTCAGTTTCCATGGAAACATTTCAGCCTTAGTCTCAAAATGGAGGGATGGGCTTTGTTTCTGCAGCAGATCTAAAAAGAACCGTTCATTTTTTTTTCTGCAAAACTTGGCAGATATTTGAGGCAGACTACAAAGTCATGCCTTTATCTATTTATTACGTTTTGGCATATGTATTTTTCCTGGAAACAATTCGGACTTAGTCTCAAAATGGACGGATGGGCTTCGTTTCTGAAAAGACATTAAGTAACTGTCAGATGATTTGTCCTTTCAAATATGTGTGGGGCCGGGGGATATGTCATCTTCTGATGACTCATGTTTAAACTGTTTGCATGTCTAATATTTTAAATGCATAATTGGTACACAACAAATATTTTTCCATGTGTAATTGGAGAATTCCTATGCGTATTTTGCCAGGATATGCAGCTTATCTGGGCCTCTGCAGATGGATTGGGTAGTGGTGTCGAGTGATGGTGTGACATTGTCTGTGGACATCGTGGATCAGAGCATCAAGCACTGAATATGATCATTCCACACTTACTTGTTAATGGTGCAGTACCACAATGTGGTGTGTTATACTGACCCCAGTGGTATGTTGTATATCCCTGCGCCATCATTGTGACTGTTTTGTACATTCATTCACAGCATGGATAGGTTCCTGTTCTTGTTTCTGTAGTCTGTTCCTCCTTTTCTAGATTCTCTGAGTCAGGAACAGAAGAATGGCTTCGCAGAAAAGGCAAAGAAGAAGGTAGAAAGTAAGTCATCAATGTTCTGATAACCAGGAAAACTCTATTTGTGTAAAAAAAAGATGCTTCCAAGGTTTCCAGGGATTCATTAGCAACATTTGTGCCAGTTCCTCATAAAGAGTGATGGTTTTTTTGGTTGGTTGTTAAAACACTGCTGTGAGCAGTATTCAGCTATATGGTGGCAGTGCGTAAGTAATTGAGTCTGGACCAGTGATGAACGGCATTAGCATCGATGTATACAAATCGGACATGTGTCAACCAAGTCACCAACTCTTGACAATTTAATCTTGTTAGCACCTCTTACTACAAGCATGGGTTACTGAATTGTAACCAAGATCTTCACGGGGTCAAGAGACATGAGGGATGGTGGGATCGTCTAGTGGTTCAAACTCAAGACGAGAAGGAGTGCATCCTCAATATCTCCAGGGTATACATTCTGATGTGCATCTACGACCGATAATTTTATTACCTCCTTTGGCTGACTTTTTATTCAATCAGGTGTCTACATCCCGAAGTTGGGCGGACCAATCACAACTCACTTTTGCCATTTAAATTATCTAACTAATTATTAAACTTGGCAACACAATGCATGCAGAGGAACTCTGAAAGAGGTAGAAGGAGTTCTTAAGAATATTTTCAAAGTTTCAGACCTGACAATTGGTTTGTATGATTTCCCACCAAATCTGAGTTGCACTGCGAACAAACCAACATCATGCTCATAGCTTTGACTGTTATCTTAACTGACACTGGCAAGCTCTGTTGTATTAGCTGTTTAACTGATTGGCTAATGCAACAATGTGGAGCATGCAAAGGGAGATAATAAAATTAGCGGGGCGATTCATAGATGCGTCCAGGGTATAGTGGAGATTTATCGTAATATATACCTTGGAGGTATCAAGGATGGAAAGACTGATGAGCCTGATATATCCAAATATGCAGTTGTAATTCTGAAATATTTCAGCACTTCCTTCCTTTGAAATTGATGCCCTTTCAGTTTCTGAAAGTCATTTTGTTTAATAAACTTTACTGGGATGAGATAAAAGCATGCAGAAGCTACTCGTGCCAAATTTACATGTTCAGCTTTGGCAGTCTAAGTAAACTTAGTCTCCGTGTATTTCATTACACTCCACCACTGAGTCTAACAAAACCTAGTAGAAGGTCGCTTCCAATCAAACGTGAGACGGTTAAATAGATTTAACCAATCAGACAACAGCTACTACTTAGGGATTGGAGGGACTTTTAAAATATTCAGGTCACTGACACAGATCTCTCCACAAACAAAAATCAGCATATAAGACAGTTATTTGACCTGCAGTATATACACTTTTGGGTTTCTGTTGACATGGTTACCATTAGTTAATATTTCCGCCAGATAACATCCTTGAATATTGCCAAAAACACCATTTTCAGCGACTGTTTACTCACCGTTGTCATGGCTGTGTGTACGCCGTGTGCATCACCCAGAAGCGAGTGTACGCTAGATAGCATTCGGAATCGTTCGGGTATGAACCTTTTCGAGATAAAAAATTCAAAAGGTATGTGCGAATGTCCACTTTCACAATTTGGTAAGCTGTGTTCTGATTGGTCAGTCTCAAAGGTTACCTGACGTGACCTTCCATAAGGTTTTGTTAGACTCAGTAGTGGAATGTAACGAAAAGTACTGAGGATAAGTTTACTTAGACTGTCAGCTTTTGGGTACTCCTAAAGGGGCTGAAGAAGTAGATTGAATGTACATGCCTTGGTTGACTGAGGTAATAATAAAGCTATCTGAAGGAATTATTACTGTTACTTAATATCATTGTTGTAGATATAGCATACCTTGTGTTTCTGTGTATATTTGTGATGAGATGTTGCCATGGTTACAGACTGTTAAACAGCCTGTCTCCAGGCACAGATGTGAAGAATCACCGCTCACCTGCGATACCACAGGTAGTATGAAACTGTATCTAGTGCGACAGAGTTTTGATCCAGTTATAACCACTTGTCAAAAGATGTATAAGTAGTAACTTATTCCTTGGTTTGATATTTCAAAAAAAAAGTTGGTTGGTAGCCTGGTTGTAAAAGCGTTCATCATCCCGAAAACCCGGGTTTGAATCCCCACATGGGTACAAAGTGAAACCCATTTCTGGTGTCCCCTGCCATGAATTTTACTGGAATATTTCTGAAAGCGGCGTAAAACTCTCTGATATTTTAAATACATTACCTTTTATTTTTCCTTATCCTGACTCATGCTTAGTTGCTTGTCTCTCTCTTCTGTCAGAACGTTTAGTGGAAACTTGAAATTCCTTGGAGTTCCCTTCTTCAAAAGAGGACGTAAAATCATACATTTTACTGTATATTAATGTTATGATGTAAACATTTGTGTATAATTTACAAATTTTATACATGCTTTCAACTTGTAATCATGGTTCATACTTTGTTTGCGTTTTGAAAAAAATGTGTTTGAGTTGTAGATGCCAGTTTTCTGCATCCGATCCACACTGATTATGTCCATTTTGCACCATTATTGCACATTATTACAATTTTAATCAATTAATTCCACCATTACACTTAATGTGTGATAATTGTGAATAAAGTATATACAATTTCACAAGGAAGTGCTTTGTAATGTACTCATGTAGGGTTTAAGAAATCGCTTATTCTTAGAATCATGCTCATTCCAATAAATTTGTAAGGAATTAAAGTATCATCTGTCACCTGACCAATAATGTTTGAAGCATGGCGTGTCATAATGATTGGTGACGGGTATTTCTGTCTGGAATATTCCTTTTGTGAAAACATGCACTATATTGAAGTGACCGGAAGACAAGTATTACACATTTTGACATCCAGTTTTGACAAATTATGGTTGCCATCTCTGGAGATGTCGGGCGTTTCTCTGGTGTGATTTGGTGATAGATGTGGCACCAGCTAAGAAGAGATCTACATCAAGGGAAACATCTGTATCGCAAAGTAAGCGATCTGCAAAGAAGGCATCATGATCTACTTATATGAAGGCTCCTTTCTTCATGCAGGATATTGTGCTTCTGGGTAAAGCGGACATTTTTGACGGAATACAACATGTACTTCGGCCAGAAGTACCCCTCGACAACAGATCGCAACCTGCCGTGAAGACAAGGACTGTAACTACAACTGGTTGTGCAACATAAATCATCTGATGATTTACTTTCAGCACAGACACCTTTGATGAATAGGCTCATAGGGCCCTTCATGGGACAGTTCATGCAACGCGTTATGTCTTTAATAGATTGATGTTTCGCAGAAGAGAGGGTTGCCACAAAGGCATATGCAGCGACTGCCCATTTGAGTTTTAAAGAGGACATGCGCAAAGGTTCATGTTCTCAGATCATGCCCATCAATAACCTCTGTGCCACGGAGTGTGGATAAATTCTGAAATGTTGGCTCAACAGTAATTCTCCAATGAAGAGATTCTACTCACTTTCAACATCACATTTGAAACGATTCTCCACGCAGAAGATCCTCTTGTCATCAACAACAACGTTATATCATCTTCAACCTCTGAATTGGAAACACCACACCTGCACGCAGGTACCCTTCACCGCAGAATCAATCTTTGTCTATATATAGGAATATAGGAAGCCTTTGGTTAATGCATGCAAGGATTACCGATTTGAAGATTCGCGCAGGAAAGATAATGCATGAAGGGACAAATGTGTAGAAGATAAACTGAAGGAATCATGTGTTGAGGATTCGTGCTTGGATCAGTTTTCAGGCAGATTTAGGAGGTCTTCGTCAAGTGTGCGCAGAAATTATCAGCTTGTAGATTCACACAGGATAGAATGTGCATGAAGGAATATATGTTTAGAACATGAAGTAGGAACTGCATTCGGAGGATTTACGCTTGGAGGATACACGCAAGAATTCACACATGGAGGCTGCGTGAAGGAAAGTAAATTATGAGTATACACCGCTCCGCACTGAATTATGCAGCGATACTCGTCGTCACGACTCCTTACGTAGATTCTCAGATGAAGAAACAGGTTATTTTCTTTGATGCGGAAGTAATTTCTTGGATAGCTAATGGATTTAGATTAAGTGTTGGAAGGTTTTGCGTGCTTCTGCTGACTGCACAAGATTTCAAGATGATCATTTGACTGCAACACCAGTGATGTCACGTCTGAAATCTGATTGGTCCTGGAGAGACTACTCCCTGCGTAGAATACAGCTATATATCGTGTGTCAGTGTGTCGTGTGTGAAGTTATCTACAGATATCTTCACAAGGCATAGAGGTCTTCTAACAGCAGATTCTACGTTGTTTATCTGGAAGTTTGCTGCAACAGATGACAGTTTCTGCTGCAACAGCCAGCCAGCTAGAAATAGTCTTTACTTGGATGACAGCTCGTTCACAACATACAACGTTGGCAATCTAAATTTTAGATTCCACTAAAACTTGGATAGAAGAGTTAAACAAGCAAATAAACATGAGTCAGGATAAGTATAAAATATCAATTATGCTCAGAAAATTACATCCTTCTTTCTTTTGCACTATTAAATGTAATCACTTCATGCCTTTAGTAAAGAATGCTGTTGATTTTGTGTGAGAAAACAGCACCTAACCTTTCCTTGTGTTTTTCAGTTGAGTCGTCCGGATCGAGCGGAGCATACACCATTTCTGGGGGTGGTCTATCATGGTTTGTCACAACCCAGTCCAATACTGGACTTCACCAACCTGCCATTTGCTGAACTCGTTAAACAGGTCTGTTGTGTTTCCATGTCACAAGGGTTCTGTTTGTTTCCTATGAGGGTGATATTTGTTTTCTTTTGAGGGTGGTGTTTATTTCTTTATGAGGATGATGTTTGTTTTATCTTCTAGGTAGGGTTCTCTTTTCTCTTTCCTTATTTTGAGAGTAGTGTTTGTCTCCTATCAAGGGTGATGTTTGTTTCCTCATACTGAGGGTAGTGTTTGTTTCCTTATGAGGGTGATGTTTTTTACTTTTCTTGAGAATAGGGTTTGTTTCCTCATGAGAGTAGGGTTTGTTGCCTATGAGGGTAGGATTTTGTTTCCTCACACAGTGTCCTTGTTTCTCTTTGGTAAAAGTGTTGTTTTTGCCTCCCGTTTTCAGGCATTCATGAAGAAGAAATTCAAGAGTCCCATGACAATTCAGGCGTACTGTTGGCCTGCTGTGCGCCGAGGTCGTCATGTGATTGGCATATCACCACCAGGGACGGGGAAAACATTGGCATACCTGTTGCCGCTGTTGTCGCAGCTGTTTGATTCTGCCCCTTACATGCAGATACCTGTTGGAAATGGAGTAGGTACCTCCCAATGGGGATTCATGGGTAAATGACATCACGACAGTTGAAGCACAAATTGGAATGGGGATCTCTTTGTTTGGCGGCTTTCCCTGTAATTGCTGCCAGATGCGGATCCTATTCATAGATAGGTTACCCTGGTCAGCAGTATGTGTAACGTTACTCCTTTGAAGATCTGAGGTAGAATTTGTCTTCAGTAATCCATGCTTTTCACAAGAGGCAACTTCTCGTGATTGGCTGGTCAGGCTTGCTGACTTGGTTGACACATCATTGTGTAGATGGATGCTCATGCTGTTGATCACAAGATTGTCTGGTCCAGACTTCATTATTTTATGTATAGACCACAGCGATATAGCTGGAATATTGCTGATTCTGGTGTCGAACAACAAGCAAATGTAACAATTAACATTGGTTGGTATGCACTTGCTGTATTCCATTTGTCCTCGAACAGTCCTGCTGTCATGGTGGGCTGTGTAGAAGCTCTTTGCGAGAGTGACACAGGTAGTATCTTTTCTCTTTCCCTGATACATGCTGACTGACAACTCATCCCATGTCTGTATGACCATGTCTGTATGACCATGTCTATATGTATGACCTTGCATGTATGGTCATGTCTGTACGTATGACCTTGAATGTATGACCATGTCTGTATGACCATGTCTGTATGACCGTGTCTGTATGACCGTGTCTCTATGAGTACGTCTGTATGACCTTGTCTGTATGTATGACTATGTCTGGATGACCATGTCTGTATGTATCACCATGTCTATATGACCTTGTCTATATGGCCATGTCGGTATGACCTTGTCTCTATGACCATGTCTGTATGACATTGTCTGTATGACCATGTCTGTATGACCTTGTTGCAGCCCTTTGCCCTGATTCTCGTCCCATCATGGAAGAAGGTCCAGAATGTGTTTGATGCTTGCATTGACTACATGCAAGGGCGGTCGAAGCCAAGGGTTATTTCCCTTTATGCTGGTGGATGTGAGGAGTCAAAAGTGGTTCGTAATGACTCAGAATATAGATTAAGCAAAGGTATTGCAAAGATTAGATAATGAGGGCTGTCAGTTTAATGCTCTGCCATCCTTTATGGATGGCTTTCTAGTGACCATAACTTACAGCATTACACCACTTTGTTATTGTGAGACTAAAGTACGATCGGAAATCGAGAACAACAACTGTTTTTTAGGCTGTTACTCTGTATCTCTAAAATTTACACATCTGCAAACGGGATATGTCAAAATAACTCACTTCGGCCTAACCAGGCTTTCGGTGGGATGCATGATAGTATATCCAGAAAAGCATGTTTACTCATAATGTTTACTCGTAAAAGCGAGTAGCTGCTAAAGTCAACAGATCAGACTATAGACAGCAATTAGGTTGCTGTGCAAGGTGTGATGACATCGACTGACCTGGCATGAAGTGCTTTTGCAACCTTAGATTATAATTCTTAAAAGGGGTCAGGTCAAAGATATGAAACTCTGTCGTAGCTACATCCTTAATAGTTTCTGCATGAAAGTTATGACCTTTCATTATCCGTACAGTGAAACATAACTGAGTACATAAAAATCATATGATGCACACGCGTAATAAACCCTAAAACAAATTTCATTTGTCAGTTATCCGACCATGACCTCCATGACCCCATTGGAATGTGGAACTACGTTTTTTATTCATAACTTTTTACTACAGATTTACTACGAATGTTCAGTTTTGCTACTACGAGAACAAACCAATGAAATTCTATCAAATACAAAACATTACAAACAAACAATTTTTCACACACCGTGTTTATTGATATGAGATTCAAGAAAAGGTAAAAATAAACTCGACTTGATAACGACAAGGGGAGTAGCTAGTCAATATGTCGTGCTGTTTACTTACTAGCATTACACAGGGAGTTTACGTCCATAGGGACGTATCATTGTATTCTTACGCGACCTTGACCTTTACATCAAGCGACTACAGCTGATTTCGTTTTATGTGGACTTAGTTGTTTAGAAATAAAAAGTTAGATACAAATGGATAATAAAGAAATTAACACACTCACAAGTGTGTCATATTGTTTTTTTAAACTCATGTCAGAAAAACAATATGACACACTTGCGAGTGTATTAATATCTATTTACGTCAGCTGTCATTTATAATGAAGCCAAGTCTAATTTCAAAATGGGCATTTAACAAGTGTCCTTTGTGATATGAAGTCACTGCACACTAATTTTCTTAAAGCCATAGTCCAAATAAGTCACTTTGGACTTAGGAAAAATCTGCATTGCTCATTTCTGCTCTAATCTCTCTTCAGGAAAGGTTTTATGTTTCCTATTTCCCTGCAACTGGAAATGTAGTTAGGCCAAACTATTTGTAACAGATATTTCACACTTTCACTTGACAACTACATAAATTGTAGAGATAAATGTGAGAAACAGTTTTTGTTCTATTTCCGACTGTACTATGGTGGAGACAGTGATAGACTCTCATGATAAAAGATTGCCATCCTGATTGATGAAACCATTTCAATTGCAGATCCCACTCATAAATGGCTGTGAACTTCTTGTGGCCACACCACCTTGTCTTCAGCGTATGATGGAAAAGAGGTACACCAATCTCAACCGTCTCTGCCATCTTGTAAGTTTAAGGTGTGACATAGATTGTTGCTACTCTGAGCTTGCCAAGAGATACATTAGTTTGCCTTGATAGTTGACAGACGTCCTGTAACATAGGTTTGTGTGGTAGCAGCGTTCTCAGTATAAGGTTTAGGTCTACTGTAAAGACTAAAAAAATGCTAAAATGAAAATTTGTATTACCAGTTACTTTGTGTTTGGTGAGTTCAGTTGTAATACCTTTGAATCGGAAGACTTTGGTCATATTGGAATAATTGAAGTTTTTTACAGGAAAGCATGCCACATAAATTTTCTAGCACATATTTTGACAAATTATATCATGTTGGACACCACCAAACTTAGACAATCTACACTTGTCATGCTTGTTAAGCCGATGTGATGTATGGTATGGTGAATATTTCTGGTTCCAGGTTGTGGATGATGCGGAGATACTCACTGAAGTGTTCAAGGCTGAGGTGAGGTTAATTCTCACTTTATTAACATTCTTCCATTCAAACCTATTTCTCTGTAATCACATCTAGCGACAGTTGTTGCTAGTGGATCAGTCATGCTCAGTACATACCCTTCTGCCTCTTCTTCATTTTTGTACAGGATTAATAAAAAAAACCCAGCTTTTAAGAAAGAGCCAAATAACCAATCAAATCACAGTTCACTTTTGTTAGCCACAACATTTCAAAGCTGCTATCACATTGGAAGAACATTTCTTATGATTAAAATGTATTGCCAAACAGAGAATAATTTTCAGTATTGAAGGGCTGTATTCAAGAAACATGTCCATTGAAAATGTTTATTGAAAAATATGCTTTGGATGATTGTGTTAAACACTCTTTTATACTAGAGGATATCCACATGAGTGTTGTCTTTTTACTGAGTGACACAAGATTAATCAATGTTAAATGTATAAATTCAGAACATTGAGAGAAAACCTACAAAATGTGTTTAGTTCAGTTTCAAAGACATTTGAAGATGTGTTTGAAGATATGTTCCAGATTCAGTGTGTTTGGCATGTGCATCAATCTGAAATGACACTATTATTTTTTTTCCTAGGTGAGGTATATCATGAAATCATATGCTGATGTCATCCGAGAATCCAACTTACAACGAGATGTTCCACGACAGAGAATGGTTTTTGCGAGCCAGTGGACCAAGGGAATTGACTCCTTTGTTGCTTCATACATCCACGAACCTCTCCTGATCATCACGTCCAAGATGGAGGCAGCTGTGTATGGACGAGTCAAGCAGGTAAATAGCACATTAACTTGAGAGGAGTGTTTTATTGCTCAGGTTTTTGCTGATGATTAAGGATCGTTTTGGCCTATCGGAAATTATTAGAGGTATATATATTACGGACATATCCACGCCACTAGTACATGCTCCAGGTGCTGCTAATTTTTCCCCTCAATCATTGTATGTCAGTCTCAAATGGCACGATGTATTATCGATCACAACTCCCTTGGGGATCATACGACTCTTGCAGCCACTAGGTGCACCAAGTTAGTGTGACTTTCCCATCCTTACAGGTACCCATTCACAGCTGGGTGGACTGGGACAGATAGTCACAGCACTTTGCCCAAGTTTACTGCACAGTTGTGCCCACATCTAAGTGTTTCAACAACATATTCAACAACAACAAAGAAAGTTTAATTTTGAATTTACAGAAAACTTAGAAACTGTCACCTGAACTTTGAAAGTGGTGGGCATTTACGATACTCTTGTCATACGAGGTTTACACCATATACCACCTTTCCATGGATATAAGGCTTTTTACGTGTGCAGTGATATGAGCCAGTCAGTAATTTGGAACCACCAGGGAAATGCAGAACCATTGTTTAGAATCATTTTGGATTCGTTAATCTTTTTGGTAGGAATTGGAAAAACATGATAAGGGCATCTACTGTTTGAATTCTACTGTCTCTCACGTCTGAATGTTTAGGATCACAAGTAAGACAAGTTATGGGATGTGGAAAATTGTCCTTAGTATGTCGAGTGACTTTAGAAGTTTTGTTTACTTACAGATTGTGCACATGTGCAAATACGAAAACAGGTCCTACCAGCTTCGAAGCATCTTAGAGGGTATTGGGTCACCTGGAAACAAGATAATCCTTTGCTCATCATTGGTTGAAGAAGTGGAGATGCTGTATGAGGTACTCGTTGATAAGGGGAGATGCTGTGTGAGGTACACCTTGATAAGGGGAGATGCTGTATGAGGTACTCGTTGATAAGGGGAGATGCTGTGTGAGGTACACCTTGATAAGGGGAGATGCTGTATGAGGTACTCGTTGATAAGGGGAGATGCTGTAGGAGGTACACGTTGATAAGGGGAGATGCTGTGTGAGGTACACCTTGATGAGGGGAGATGCTGTATGAGGTACACGTTGATAAGGGGAGATGCTGTAGGAGGTACACGTTGATAAGGGGAGATGCTGTAGGAGGTACACGTTGATAAGGGGAGATGCTGTAGGAGGTACACATTGATAAGGGGAGATGCTGTATGAGGTACTCGTTGATAAGGGGAGATGCTGTATGAGGTACACTTTGATAAGTGGAGATGCTGTAGAAGGTACACCTTGATAAGGGGAGATGCTGTAGGAGGTACACCTTGATAAGGGGAGATGCTGTATGAGGTACACCTTGATAAGGGGAGATGCTGTATGAGGTACACCTTGATAAGGGGAGATGCTGTATGAGGTACACATTGATAAGTGGAGATGCTGCATGAGGTACTTGTTGATAAGTGGAGATGCTGCATGAGGTACTTGTTGATAAGTGGAGATGCTGCATGAGGTACACATTGATAAGGGGAGATGCTGTATGAGGTACTCGTTGATAAGGGGAGATGCTGTATGAGGTACACCTTGATAAGTGGAGATGCTGTATGAGGTACACCTTGATAAGTGGAGATGCTGTATGAGGTACACCTTGATAAGGGGAGATGCTGTATGAGGTACACGTTGATAAGGGGAGATGCTGTATGAGGTACACATTGATAAGTGGAGATGCTGCATGAGGTACTCGTTGCTAAGTGGAGATGCTGCATGAGGTACACCTTGATAGCGTGATGTGGACATGTTACATCAATGTATGGTCATAGCTTGATGCTGGCAGATTATAACAGCATATGTTGATGAGGGACATAACAATATGGGCGACTAGATAATTTCGACTTATGGTTTCAAACTGCCTTATTTACACTACTCTCTTTAGAATGCAAACCAAATGCACAGGAGAACTCAGTGGTTCTTCAGGATTTGGTGTGTAAGTGTTGACGTCCCATGAAGACCCAGGTTAGAACTGATCTTCAGTAATCCATGCTTGTCATAAGAGGCGACCAACAGAATCGGATGGTCAGGCTGACTTGGTTGACAGAGGTGTAACCCACTTGCTGATCACTGGATTGTCTGGTCCAGACTTGCTTTTTATAGACTGTTGTCATACTGCTGGATTATTGTGTAGTACTGCGTCAAATAACAAACCAATCAACAGTATCTGTTGACAGCTATTGTTATGAGCATGTGTAGAGGAGCTAATTAATGAGGAGACATAAAACTTGTTGTTTCAATTTGTGCTTAATATAGCTGTGGCTGTTTCTGTCTTGTGTAGATGTTGACCGCCCAGAGCATGCACACCTTGGTCTGTCATGACGACATGACGCTTTCAGACCGCGACGACATGTACCGACAGTGGCACAACCTCAGCTCACAGGATGCTGCGCTGATCATGGGTAAGATGACCACAAGGGAATCATGTCATGATTGCACACTTTCTCTTGGGTAGAAAACGTCCTGTTGCACACTTTCCATGGTCAAGGTGAAATGTCATGACCACAGAAACACTCCTTCCCAGAGCTGGGAAACATCATAGTTAAACACACCTTCCCAGGGCTAGGAAACATCATAGTTAAACACACCTTCCCAGGGCTAGGAAACATCATAGTTAAACACACCTTCCCAGGGCTAGGAAACATCATAGTTAAACACACCTTCCCAGGGCTAGGAAACATCATAGTTAAACACACCTTCCCAGGGCTAGGAAACATCATAGTTAAACACACCTTCCCAGGGCTAGGAAACATCATAGTTAAACACACCTTCCCAGGGCTAGAAAACATGATAGTTAAACACACCTTCCCAGGGCTAGGAAACATCATAGTTAAACACACCTTCCCAGGGCAAGGAAACATCATAGTTAAACACACCTTCCCAGGGCTAGGAAACATCATAGTTAAACACACCTTCCCAGGGCTAGAAAACATCATAGTTAAACACACCTTCCCAGGGCTAGGAAACACTTTATAGTTAAACACACCTTCCCAGGGCTAGGAAACATCATAGTTAAACACACCTTCCCAGGGCTAGGAAACATCATAGTTAAACACACCTTCCCAGGGCTAGGAAACATCATAGTTAAACACACCTTCCCAGGGCAAGGAAACATCATAGTTAAACACACCTTCCCAGGGCTAGGAAACATCATAGTTAAACACACCTTCCCAGGGCTAGGAAACATCATAGTTAAACACACCTTCCCAGGGCTAGGAAACATCATAGTTAAACACACCTTCCCAGGGCTAGGAAACATCATAGTTAAACACACCTTCCCAGGGCTAGGAAACATCATAGTTAAACACACCTTCCCAGGGCTAGGGAACATCATAGTTAAACACACCTTCCCAGGGCTAGGAAACATCATAGTTAAACACACCTTCCCAGGGCTAGGAAACATCATAGTTAAACACACCTTCCCAGGGCTAGGAAACATCATAGTTAAACACACCTTCCCAGGGCTAGGAAACATCATAGTTAAACACACCTTCCCAGGGCAAGGAAACATCATAGTTAAACACACCTTCCCAGGGCTAGGAAACATCATAGTTAAACACACCTTCCCAGGGCAAGGAAACATCATAGTTAAACACACCTTCCCAGGGCTAGGAAACATCATAGTTAAACACACCTTCCCAGGGCTAGGAAACATCATAGTTAAACACACCTTCCCAGGGCTAGGAAACATCATAGTTAAACACACCTTCCCAGGGCTAGGAAACATCATAGTTAAACACACCTTCCCAGGGCTAGGAAACATCATAGTTAAACACACCTTCCCAGGGCTAGGAAACATCATAGTTAAACACACCTTCCCAGGGCTAGGAAACATCATAGTTAAACACACCTTCCCAGGGCTAGGAAACATCATAGTTAAACACACCTTCCCAGGGCTAGGAAACATCATAGTTAAACACACCTTTCCATTTCTAGGAAAAGTCATGCTTACACACACCTTCCCAGAGCTAAGAAACTTGTCATGTTTCCACACCTTCCCAGTTCTAGGAAGTGTTGTGGCTGCACACACCTTGCCAGAGCTAGGAGACTTATCATGGTTACACACCTTCCCAGGGCTAGGAAGTGTTATGGTGGCACACCTTTCAAGGGCTAGGAAGTGTTATGGTGGCACACCTTACAAGGGCTAGGAAGTGTTATGGTGGCACACCTTACAAGGGCTAGGAAGTGTTATGGTGGCACACCTTTCAAGGGCTAGGAAGTGTTATGGTGGCACACCTTACAAGGGCTAGGAAGTGTTATGGTGGCACACCTTACAAGGGCTAGGAAGTGTTATGGTGGCACACCTTACAAGGGCTAGGAAGTGTTATTGTGGCACACCTTACAAGGGCTAGGAAGTGTTATGGTGGCACACCTTACAAGGGCTAGGAAGTGTTATGGTGGCACACCTTACAAGGGCTAGGAAGTGTTATGGTGGCACACCTTACAAGGGCTAGGAAGTGTTATGGTGGCACACCTTACAAGGGCTAGGAAGTGTTATGGTGGCACACCTTACAAGGGCTAGGAAGTGTTATGGTGGCACACCTTTCAAGGGCTAGGAAGTGTTATGGTGGCACACCTTTCAAGGGCTAGGAAGTGTTATGGTGGCACACCTTTCAAGGGCTAGGAAGTGTTATGGTGGCACACCTTTCAAGGGCTAGGAAGTGTTATGGTGGCACACCTTACAAGGGCTAGGAAGTGTTATGGTGGCACACCTTACAAGGGCTAGGAAGTGTTATGGTGGCACACCTTACAAGGGCTAGGAAGTGTTATGGTGGCACACCTTTCAAGGGCTAGGAAGTGTTATGGTGGCACACCTTACAAGGGCTAGGAAGTGTTATGGTGGCACACCTTACAAGGGCTAGGAAGTGTTGTGGTGGCACACCTTTCAAGGGCTAGGAAGTGTTATGGTGGCACACCTTTCAAGGGCTAGGAAGTGTTATGGTGGCACACCTTACAAGGGCTAGGAAGTGTTATGGTGGCACACCTTACAAGGGCTAGGAAGTGTTATGGTGGCACACCTTTCAAGGGCTAGGAAGTGTTATGGTGGCACACCTTTCAAGGGCTAGGAAGTGTTATGGTGGCACACCTTACAAGGGCTAGGAAGTGTTATGGTGGCACACCTTTCAAGGGCTAGGAAGTGTTATGGTGGCACACCTTTCAAGGGCTAGGAAGTGTTATGGTGGCACACCTTACAAGGGCTAGGAAGTGTTATGGTGGCACACCTTACAAGGGCTAGGAAGTGTTATGGTGGCACACCTTACAAGGGCTAGGAAGTGTTATGGTGGCACACCTTACAAGGGCTAGGAAGTGTTATGGTGGCACACCTTACAAGGGCTAGGAAATGAAAGGGCTGCACACTACTTCTTAGACCTAGGATACATGTGGTTGCACCTGTCCAGAGTTAGAAAACAACTTGTTGCACATATCTTGACAGAGCTAGGAAACTTTTCATGGTTGCACATACCTTCAGAGAACTAGGAATCATGTCACAGTTGCACACACCTGCTCATGGCAAGGCAACATCATGGTTGTACTCACCATCCCAGTGCTAGGAGACATGTAATTTTAGCACACCTTCCCAGGACTAGGAAACCTCATAACCTTGAATTCTTTTTCATAGAGATCCTCCTTGGGGTACTTATAAGCATTTAAATGTTCTTTAAATTCTTGCGACAGTTGTAACTATATTTTTTCAATATAATATGTACAAAACAAAAAACATTGTTTTTGTCTTGTGAGACCACCCCTACAGGGCCCCTGGCCCCGTGACAGCCAAGAGCAGGTAACTCTTCAGACTATAGCCTCCAGCAAAACACTTCCTTTTCTGTCGCCTGCCTGTGAAGACGTGCTACAGCGTTCAGAGATTCTTGCTTCTCAGGGACAAAAGACAAGTACTAAGATGAGTAACACAGAGACTCAAACTGTATGTATGGTTTCTTTATTAGATGCATGGGCGCCTTAGGAATCATTTTTTACAGTTTACTTGTCAAAATGTTGTAACTTTTTTGCTGTCCCTGTTGGTAGCCACGTGGCTAGCATAATAGTGGAAGGCAAGCCTTTTTTCCCGCCAAAACTTTTAAGTTTTCAGGGCGGTCTTTTTAAAAGTAAGCTTTAGTTAGCTATACTTTTTATGTATTTCATTCATACTATTTCCATATTATTTCCATATTTACTACAATTTGTATAAATTTGTTGTAAATTATGGTGTAGTGGCACTTAGCATTTACCTTAACTACGTGTGTAGTTTTAGTTATTTAGCTTTGCGTCCATGCATGTTTTGTTTCATTTATTGTTTCATTACACAACACTAGGGGTTATTTGTTGCTTTGCAGTTTAAATCCTGCTCAACATGCAAATCCTCTATTCTGGCCAAGGACCTTCACGACGTTTGTCTAAGGTGCCTGGTTGAATGTCACCATGATGACCAGTCATGTGAGGTGTGTGCGGGATTTACCCCCCAAACAAGAAAGTCAAGACACGCTGACTTTTTGTTTTATTCCAGCCTACTTAAGGCAGGGGGGATATTTGGGCTCAGGACCCTCCATCCAAGCGTTCCCACAAAAAGAAAGGCGCAGCTTCCTCTTCGGAGGGGTCGGCTAAGAAGGCCAGGGTGTCTAGGGACCCTTCCCCTTCTCCTGCCACTGTATCCCCTGCACCTATCCCCACTTCGCAAGCACCATTATCTCTGTTGATTCAAGTAATGCCTTGTTTCAGCTACAGATGTCTTCGGTCCAATCAATGATAGATTCGGCGCTGTCGGGTTTCCGAAAGGAACTTGATGCCCGATCTTCATTGAGCGGTCATGGTGGTTCACTTGAGGGAGGCCGCGGCCTGAGCTTAGGCTCGGAGAGCACTCCTCCCTCTGGGCAGCCGTCCTAGGCTTCGGGCGCTCGGTCGGATTTGCCTAGGGCAGTCGGCCCCAGCTTGTCCCGTGGGGCAGGTGGGGCAATGACGCCCGGTGTCGGCGGCTCGACCTCGGTCAGCGCGCCTAGTGCCACAGTGGATAGGCAGCCTAGTGCTGCCCAGCTGCTGGGGGCATCCTGGGCTCTCGAGCCACCCTCCGGTGGGGGGCTTGCCTCGGTTGCCCAGGCGACCTAGTTCGGGCTCTGGCAGGGGCGAACCTAGTGGCTTGGCACTTCTCAGATGGATATCAAGGAGGAGGGGATTGGGGAGGAGTGCGAGTCGGAGGTCACGTACTCGTTCGTTTCGTCCCTCAAACAGGTTAGAGAAAAAATTGCCGAGGTCTTACCTCAGGTTTCTATTCCTGTGTCGGAGCCCGACCCCTTGGAGTATCGGCTTCCCGGGGAGGTGTTCGCGCCTACTAAGGTCGCCGAGGTGAGGTTGCGCCTACTCCCATCACTGGTTGGGGAAATATAGTGAATCCGCTACTTTCGGGTACCTGGTCGCACTTCGGTCTCCTGTAGATTAGCCGCCGGTATCAGTTGGATGAGGATTCGCTATTCGAACCGCCAGTGGTGGACAAGTGTGTGTACGCCTCGGTCACCCTAGGGGGGTCCTCCTCCTCTTCCTTGGCCTCGGCCAGGCAGGGCTGGCGCCTGCCGCCCTTCCCCACGGCTGCTCCAGCGCTGAGGTCCGCCTATCGTTCCTTCGAGGAATTGTATAGGTGTGCGGCCCAGCAGCTGAGAGTAGTGGTCCATTCAGCTTACCTTTCTGCTTTGCAGGGGCAGCTGTTGGACCATGGGAGCGCTGCCGACGACTCTCCGTCGGCAGTGTTGGGCCGGCAGCTTACTGACGTGCACTCTCATCTGGCGCGGGACAGCATTAGGTGCTGTGCCAGCCAGATGATGGGGTCCGTCATGGGGTTGCGTTGGCTATGGTTGTCCGTAGCCAGGTACTCCCCCGCTAACCAGCAGGCACTCCTAGCTCTGCCCTACAGGTTAGGATCTTCCCTCTTCCCTGGGGCACTGCAGGTTGTGCGGGAGGCCGCGGAGGCTGATAGCACTTTCAAGGACTCTAAGCCCTTGTTAGAGCAAACCTCCTCGTCTCGCCAACGGCCTCCCACTCTTGCTTCGGCTTACCCTTCGGCGCCGGCGAAGGAAGGTGCTAAGTGGACTGCCCCGCTGCAGCACAAACGAAGCAAGAGGGCGAAAGGCAAAGGCAAGGGGCCTGTGTTGCAGCAGTCGCAGCAACAGCAGCCTTTTCGGGGCAAAGGGAAGCCTGCCCCGGCTTCCCGTTAAACATTTGTCCAGAGCCTTTGGTGTCCCCCGCACAAGCAGGCAGAGAACTGCCAAATGTGGGGGTACATTGCCTTGCGCCAGAAGTCCCTGTAGGCGGCAGGCTGTCACTATTCCTTTCGGAATGGCAGGCAGCCACTTCAAATCCCTGGGTCCTGTCCACAGTCAGGGATGGCCATATGCCACAGTGGAAGCGAGACCCTCCACGCTTCTCAGGGATTCGGCACACGTCGGTGCCGTTCTCCCGGGAAAAAGCAGAGGTCCTCCGTGCCGAAGTCCAGTCATTACTGGACAAGGCTGCCATCGAGGTGGTTCCGGAAGGTCAACAAGAAGAAGGGTTTTATTCCACGTACTTCCTTGTGACCAAGAAGGACGGAGGGTTCAGACCTCTCTTGAATCTCAAGGGGAGAGCTACGAGACTGTTCTCGAGACTCCCGCTTGGTTGATTCCTCACCTGCAGTGGTGGACGGAAGTCGTAAATCTGTCCTGGGGGATCCCCTTAGAGACACCGACACCTTCCCTCTCGATTCAGACGGACGCATCCCTCACAGGCTGGGGGGGGCGTCCTGGGCGAACTATCAGTCTCGGGCCGTTGGGCCGAGGACGAAGTTACCCTACACATCAATGTGTTGGAATTGAGAGCAGTCCGCCAGGTTTTCGAGAGCTTTGTGGAGTCAGTGCGGGGTCAAGTGGTTCGCCTAGAGATGGACAACCAGACCACTATGATGCATATCCTGAAGCAAGGCGGCACAGTGTCTCCGTCCCTCCTTCAGGAGGCGTGGCAGTTTCTGCTGTGGTGCGACCAGTTCGACATTCGGGTACTCCCTGTTTATCTCCCGGGCATAGACAATGTCCGCGCGGATGCGCTATCAAGACCCACACAAGTGGATGCTGCATCGGGGGATATTCGGGATTATTTCCCAGTTGTTCGGTTCGTTCCAGGTAGATCTGTTTGCCTCTGGGGCGACGAATCAGATTCCTGTGTTTTGCTCAAGGATACCGAATCCGAGAGCGATAGCCAACGACGCCTTTCTGCTCGATTGGACAGACAGAGTGCTGTGGGCGTTCTCACCAGTTCCTCTGATCTCACGAGTCCTCTCGCTGACCGCACAACCGGCTCGGCTACTTGTGCTTCTGGCACCGCTTTGGTCGTCTCAAAGCTGGTTTCCGGTAGTTCTCAGGTTTCTGGCTCAGCCTCCTGTTCTATTACCCTTTCGACCGGATTTACTATCCCAGAACGGAGCGCCACACCTCAATCCCAGGATTCAGTGGGTGGCTTGGCCGCTGTCCGGAATCGCCTCCATGCGAGAGGAATTCCTGCACCAGTTGCAGACACAATTCTGGCTTCACGGAGGGATTCGACGAACTTTCAACCTAGTTACATTTATGTGCTTGTATATACATCTTACCTCTCTGGCTTCATGTAAACCTGTATATATTCTGCAAAGTTACCTATGTTCATTATCCACCTGACGAAGGGGCAAGAATTAGCCTTGAAACGTCGTGTTAAAAGAATTAAAGAAGTTGTCATCCTTAATAGTGTCTTGTATTACGTTCAATATGAGGATAGATGGGCCTGTTATGCGCGCTGGTGTGTTGACAGGGGGATTCTCGATCCCTTTTCTGCAGATCTAGTATCTGTGTTGGAGTTTTTACAATCTAAACTGGAAGCAGGTCTGGCCGCTTCTACAGTTAGAGGTTACTCCACGGCAATCTCTGCCTTCCACATTCCTGTCGATGGTGCATTATTGGGGCAGCACCCTCTAGTTCAGCGCTTCCTTGCAGGCGTGGACAGAATCCGTCCGTCTGTCTGGTGGATTAGTCCCCCGTGGGACTTGCCAGTCGTTCTTGATTGGCTGTCCGGTCCTCTTTTTCACAATCTGTCGGCTCTGTCCCTCCAGCTGTTGACATGGAAGACTGCTTTTCTTGTGGCGGTAACTTCTGGCAGGCGGGTAGGCGACATACACGCTATGTCCACCAACCCTGAATTAACGGTGTTTCACAAAGACAGAGTGAGCATTCGATTGCCAGATACTTACCGTCCTAAGAGAGAGAGCACCTTTCACGTAACGGCGCCTATTGAGCTCCCTGCTTTCACGCAGCCCTCGCCGCCCGGTACCTCTCTTCGACGTGCTCACATCTTAGATGTCTGTAAGACCCTTAAGGCTTATATCAAACGAACAAAAGACATTAGGAAGAATGATCATTTGTTCTGCTGTTATGGTGGCGGCAAGGCTGGCCTTCCGGCGAACAAGCATACCATATCAATTTTTTAGGCACCCTACGGCTTTCTCGTAGAATGGTAGGGTTAGACCGTGTAATAGCCTGGCCCTGGTCCGCACCCCCACCGCAAGGCACAGAAGGTCACGTGACCAGGTAAGTTTGATTCCTTGTTACTTTCAGTTCGTAATAAAGGTTATCATCTTATGTCAGGTTTATGAGCAGACAGAATGCCTCTCCCTAAGATCAGTCTTTAGGAGTCTGTCTTATGCTTATAAGTACCCCAAGGAGGATCTCTATGAAAAAGAATCGAACAAACCTGTAGAGGTTGCAGATTCTTTGAATAGAGTCCTCCTTGGGGTAAGGCCACCCACCTCCCCACATTCTGTCTGTATTGCTTACAGAACGGAAGTGTTTTGCTGGAGGCTATAGTCTGAAGAGTTACCTGCTCTTGGCTGTCACGGGGCCAGGGGCCCTGTAGGGGTGGTCTCACAAGACAAAAACGATGTTTTTTGTTTTGTATATATTTCATTGAAAAAAATATAGTTACAACTGTCGCAAGAATTTAAAGAACATTTAAATGCTTATAAGTACCCCCATGGAGGACTCTATTCAAAGAATCTGCAACCTCTACAGGTTTGTTCGAATTTTCATCCCCTTTCCCTGTTGTTTCCAGTGATGACGGATGAATGTGTGACAGACAGCAATATCACTGATGCTACACACGTCATCCACTACAACCTGCCTAAATCAAAAACTAGGTTTGGCAACAGGATGGCTTGTATGCTGGACTATTTCTACGACTTCTCCAAGACCAAACAGGTGAGGATTACCTTCAAATCAAGGAGGATAACTCTTACTAACAGTTAAATGGAAATCATAGTTTCATTGTAAAACATTTCACATGAGAAGATTACAATAAGTGAGGGAATACTTTGTGAATTTGTCTATGTTGTAAAGAATTAATCCAAATACCAAAACTTCACAATGATATTTCTTCTTTTCATTGAAATTTCTGCTAGATGAATGACTTTGCATGTGATAGATCCAAAACGTAACAAAGTAAAAGTACATTTTGTTTCAGAATTGACTCACTGGTTTTGAGACTTTGATATATAAATGTCTGTAATTTTACCTAAGTAAAATCAAATACTTCATATTTCAGCCATCTATTAAACCAACATCATACATATTTGTGACGGACAGAAACAAGAAGGAAGTAAAGAGTTTGGCTAACTTCCTGGAGCGGAGCAACAGTCAGATTCCTAAGGCCATGTCAAGCTACATGGCAGGCATGCAGATGGTGAGACAACACTAAGTGTATGACACAGAATCTTCTTAACAAGCTTCGCTTTCGCAGTTAAGCTTGGCCTACTGCCTTTATAAGCCTGCCTGAATACCCGTCGAGGGTGTCATTTGTTGGTGTTGTTGTGCAAGACAATCTCAGCGCTACAACTTACATGCGTCTGTTAGACAGTGGGAGTTCTGATCATCAAAGCGCTAAGGTTGCTTTGTACAATGGCATTTATAACTGCCTGGCTTTGTTTTAAAGTCACTGTGTAAGTTTAATGGTGTAAGGACTTCTATTCTCTTTTTGTTTGTTTAAAAAACAAACAAACAGGTATTCAAATATGATGCAGAGTGGGTGGGTGCTTAAAGGTCACATGCAGCGTAAAACACAACTTTGCAGATTCTGATACCTTTTGGTATGCACCTACCGAAACAAATCATCAAAAATGCCAATTCAAACTATAAAGTTGAAAAAAAACGTGATGAAAAAAAGCCCTGTGAAATCGGATTTCAAACGATTCACTAAATTTACCCCACCGCTGGGGGAAAAAGTAGTTTCAACAGCTTTGCTGCGCTGCGCCCATAACACAGTGAATAGGTTCACGGAGCTTGAAACAGTATGCATGCGCTGAGTATGACGTCATGAACAGTAGTCTAATCTTGGTTGTGTACACAAACAAGTAAATAATCTATTTGTTACATAAAAAAGGTTGGTTGACTGTGGTCTACCACAGAGAAAGCTCAATGTCTGGTTTATTGGCACCTATATGTCTGCCTGCTTGTCTGCTGGAGACAGTATGCAATACACAGCTTCAATCATTGAAAACATGCAATTTGAACTTGACACCTATCAGGCTAGATGCCATAAACAAAACAAATTGATTTATGACTTGTGCACCCGAGTCTTGTCTCTGCCACATTATGTAATTAGGCAGGTGTGATACTTCTACACATGACTTGTTTTTATGTCTGTGGGTAGCAAACAAACTATATCCATTTTCTTTCTTGGATGACTGGATCTGACTGAAACTGGTGCAAACTTTGTACTTGGACGAATGACAGTTTCCAGCCACGCAGTAGTTCACCATCTCTATTGAGATGATTTTTGATTGAATCGAACACAAATTCAGAGAACATTTATTTACAAAACCCAACATCTCTATATACGTTCTTTATGGATAACAACTTCTTCTAGTGTATATGATTTTGTTTGACAACGGTATATGAATCCATACTGAAACGATGCATCAAGCACAATAAATGAAGTTGTTATCCATAAAGAATCTTACTTTCTTGTGACTCGCCATATTTCTAAAATGCCCATCAAACAGATCATCTTTCTGTACTCAAAATGAGCCCTCAACGTATCAGCAAATGAACCAGCTGATCGGAAGCCGTCGTTACACTTGAGTGCACCCTACCCGCTATGACTTGGTTCGGTCTCCTGAGGGCTTTGTTTCGAGGAAAGTAAGCCCAAGTACAAAATATCACACTTTTGAATCGCGATTGTACGCTTATAATTTTGTTTATTTGGTTTTTACAAGCAGCAATGTATGTTATATGTCATCAATAAGTAATAATTGTGTTTTAATTATAATTGATTTTTTAGTTGCATGTGACCTTTAAAGAAGATAAATATGATATTACTATTATTATTATTGCACATTACTATTATTAATTTGTGTAAATGAAAGAAAAACATTCAACCTAGTCCGTCACAAGACTGGGTTCAGAGATGGCTGTTGATGGTTTAATAGTTCTAGCATGTTTCCCCAAATTATGACATGACATTGAAGAATGCTTGATCCTGATTGGATGAAAAAGGCAGCCCTTTATTCTTCTGAATACCTCATTTAACTTCACCCTTTTCATGTAAAATCTGTGCGTATAAGTACATTGATAGACCGATTCATTCCTATGATGACTTCTCCCAGTTTGCTACCCGTCTAATAGTCTGTTCCCATCAAGTGGTTTTTAATTACTGGCTCTTTCTTGTCTATCAGGTAGATTGTTCCATCAACACTTATAAACAATTACAGCTGTGCAAGGTGCCTACAATATTTATTCAGCTAATTACATAGGTCTTTGTGAAAGAGTTCAAGTATACACATATATACAAACTGTACTTAGTTACATGACATATATACACTTTGTGAATTAACAAGTTATTGTGCCGTATAACATTCTGAACTATGGACGAACAAGTCTAGTGGCCTACATAAACGCCATTCCTGGACATTGTTCCAATGGCTGGATACATGATTGGAATAATTTAGCAACAAAAGAATAATACTGAGACACGATAACAGATAAGTGATTGATCGTTATGGTGTTGGTCATGCCTTGCAGATGCTATTTGAAATTTGGTTATAATCACTGCAAGTGGTACTTTTAGAAAAGAACTGGAGTAGTTGAATTGAGAATGTCACTATTTGTTGAGTTGTTCAATGTGCCGTTACTTCATAAAGTAGTTTTAACATCGTAATGTAAAAACACACAGCTGTTCTTAAATTTTTATAGGTCTGACATGGTAGTGAATAACGTCTTCGTTACGATGAACACGTGGGTGGTTCCGATATACATGTATTGTTGATTATATCTGTCTGTGTTTGGGTCACTACAGCTGACCTTGAGGTAATAATGGATGATTTAACAAAATATGAACCTAAAATTTGAAGCAAAGGAATCGTGAGTGTTTATTGGGTTTATCATGGTTTCAAATTGATTCAGGGAAATAGCGTGAACAGCTATCGGGCAATGATGTCTATGAGATAATCGTGCTCGGTGAAAATGATTGAGAATATCTTTGTTTTCTACAGTTAATAGTTTGAATGGAACTTGGAAAGATTATTTCCCATTTTCAAAGCAAACCACCTGTACTATAAGCTTACAAAGTTTTACTGCTAGAGACACATATATTAGATGATCCTGCACACTAAATGCATTTGTGACAAGAGAGGCTGTACAGCGAATTGGGCGGGAACACTTGGCTGCTACAGGAAGCTTGACGATTATGCACGTGCAATACATGCTAACCGTGACATGAAATCAACACTGCATATTCCTTCGAATGATAAGACTGCAATTTCAAGCATAAGATACTGATATTCCACGCTAACCTTTAATTAAGACGAAGAAAAATAGACGATTGGGGCATTGACAAGCATTTTAGATATTCAACAATTTTGTATAAAAAAACCAAGAAAAGGTCATTTGCTTCGTGAAATGGATCGATGGTCCTAAACATATTTGCTCAGTATATTGTGTTGATTCAATTCATTGGGATTGTACCTCTTCCCAAATCAAGTGTGCTATAACAATTCATGCGTGAAACACATGGGGAAAATGAACTTCTCAATATTTATCAGACAACCTGTCTCCCTCTTGTTTCAAGTGGATCGTTCTGTGGGGCGTTCCCAAGTATGCAAATTGTGGTCATTTGTCAGGTCGTGGATCATCTTATATGTGTTTACCAGTAATCGGATTACATCTCCAAATATGAAAACCAAGAATAAATGATCACAAGATTCACAATTCACTGGATTTCTTATCATTATAGATATGCCCTTGGAGTCTTCCGTGTAATCAGCTGTGCAGGGACAGTTCATTTTTGAGTGTAGGGGTGCTCCATTACTTGTTTATGCTCATGAGTAGTCAAACTGGGAGTAGTCATAATGCAAAGATACTGATAACCCACATAATGGTTTGCAAAACATGTTTGCTGTAGTCCATTTGTCTCAAAAGTGGACCAATGAATTGCAGTCTAACTTGAAAATCAAAACTTAAAATACTCTCTGAAAAGATCCAAACATCAAACCAAGTCTGTGAGGTTTTTGCAGAATTTTTGTCCTAAAGATAAAAGCGTTGTTTAATAAACTATCATTAAAATATTCACACAGTTCACAGTTTGTTACGAGTGACAAGTGCAGAGAAAGGGACAGCCAGGTATTCAAGAAGGATGTGCACAAGTGCCTACAAAGTTATTGATTCATTAACCTGTGCTGTGCCATCTCCATCCTTTCTAGCGCACCTGGCTGCAATTCATCATCTGTTTCTGAGCCAAATGGACTGTAGTAACCCATCAGAACAGTATCCCTTTCCTCCTCAGTGAAACTCTACTCTATCTTAGTAAACTCTAACAGATACTAGGTCTACCACAGGTGTGAAAATATTTTATAAATGGGTCTAAATGGGTCTAAATCTAGTAAATACAATCAGTTTGTTGTCAGGAAGGTCTGGGTTAGATATTGGCCTTCAGTAACGCATGCTTGTTGTACGAGGCAACTAATGGGACTGGGTGGTCAGGCTCGCTCACTTCGCTGACACATCATCGGTTCCCCATTGCATAGATTGATGCTCATGCTGTTGGATTGTCTGGTCCAGACTTGATTATTTACAGACTGCCGCCATATAGCTTGAATATTGCTATGTGTGGCAGGAAATTAAACTCACTCACTCCCCCATTGTTGTCTGCTTTGTCATAAACTTTCTTGATCATGAGATGACAATGCTGAAAAAACCCATAAGTATAACACTACCCAATAAAGTAAAATATAAGAAAAAAGGAATAGAACATTACAAAATTTGGTTTACATATCCTTTGTCTTAGGAGTCCATGCTCCTGCAGCATTCGTGCATCAACATTTAATATGAAATATGTAAGTAACAGACCTGACAATCCAGTGATCAACGGCATGAGCATTGATCTCTGCGCAATTGAGATACAATGATGTGTGTCAACCACGCCTGGGTTGAACACAGATGTCTAAACAAGTACCTATTTCACGTCACACAGATTACATAGTTCAAAGGGAGATGAGGTGAGGTAGTGATCATCACTTGTCACACAAAAAAACCTGTTTCGATTCCACAAAGGTACAATGTGTGAAGCCCATTTTTCATTTCTCCCACCATGATATTGATGGAATATTGCTAAAACTGACATAGTTTGACGGAATTCTATTAATAACCTTTATCTGATTATGACAAGTAAATTATCCAAGTATTCACAAAACATGCCGGACATGTGTTATGCAGGGATAAATTGCAACATGATCTGGGGGACATGTTCAGAACAGATGTAAACATGCAATACTGCTGTACAGACACCTTGACATATATTCTTCCATGGAAAGTCTTATCTCGCACAGAAGTGATACTTTATTCTTTGGGTGAGAGGTATATTGATGTTTCCAGACTTTAGGCGTTCGCTTAGTGTTTGATAGAGATTTCAGTTGGACCCAGCAGCATTAACCAGAAGGACATTTCTCTGTATTAGATGAAAAGTATGGAAATGTCATTTATTTTCCTGGTCTGTGAAAGTAGGGATTGACTTGCTATAGCCCTTTTTCTCTTATATACACCTGGAGAAAAGTGAAGCACCTCCAATGATTTTACAAGCTTGTATGTTGTTAATGCTTTATATTTTTCTTGACTACAAGAAAACACAAATAAGATCCACAATACACTATTGTTTGGTTCAAATGACACCTGTTACAAGTATGGAGCTAGACAGAGGATCGGGCAACATGCCATGTATGTGATAGAACAACGTTTATCTTTAACCTGTGAACATTGTACAATTAATATCTTAACTACTGTTGGCAATAGAAATAAAAATGTTTTTAGGCTGTCACTCTGTATGCCTAAAATTTACACAACTTTAAATAGGATATGCCAGGATACACCAAGTATGTATACCCCAGTATGTTTCAAGGACCTGTTGCTTTTTGCACTAGTTGATCTATTTGAGTAAAATAACTGGAAATACTGATGAAGAATACTGTCCAACAACATTCCTAAGATCAGTTGTTGTCACCAGTGTAGAAGTTATGTAGGCTCCGAACTTTTTGACCAGTCTTCGTATTCTTTGCCAAGTCCTCCTATTCCAGTGTAGCCATGTGTGGTAAACACAAAGTCAGATGTGCTCGCTGGTAATGATCACTCAGTAGAGTTATCCTCGGCTGTCCCTAGACAATTCCAAACAGTTCTTATAGAGACCTAGTGAACTAGTAACCAGTGCCTGTGGTGAATTGTTATTGAGTGAGCCTCGGTTTTGCCTTGTCTTCCCAATCTTCACCTTGTTTTCTTCTATTTTCTGACACAAGCTGTACATAAATTTAGTAGGGGGTGATGGGGTAGCATAATGGTTAAAGTATTCACTCTACATGCCAAAGACACTGGTTCGTACAAACCTGGTTGTTTTGAAGCTTTGAGTCGTTTGACTAAAAAAAATGTCCTTATTTTGTGATGGGTTAATCCAATATTCCCATGCACTTCTTATGTGCCATTTTTGAATGGAGGTTTTCAGGGATGAAGTGTTAGTAAAGAAATAATCTTTTGAATGGTTTTTGATTTGTGTCTTGATGGTTTTAACAAATTATTTTGTTTGTTATAATATGATGTTTTGTTTGTCATGATATTAAAAGGATGGCATTAACTTCTGTAAGGAGAAAAAGTAAATAACTTAGTCCATAAAATTTTTGAAGAAGTACTAATGCTGTTTTCTCTTCTTTTCTCTTATATGACATCAGACAGTCTACATTCGTTTTTATGGGTTCAAGATGCTTTTCGTGAATTTACATCTTACTGATTTATGATTTGAATGCTATTTTCAGCAAATAGTTTCCACTAGCATTGCTTGAGAAGAAGTTCTTTTATGGCGGAAAATATGCTTTCATGGTCGTTTGACCATCAAATCAGTTGTTATTGTCATTTTTTTTACCTGTGATTGACTAATCAGAAACCAGTATTTTCTAAATTACTGGTAGAAATATGATTTTCATAAAATTATGCTGTTATTTCAATGTCATTATTTTACCTTTGGAATGAAAGCAGTTCTGTTCTCTTAGTTTTAATGTTTTTAGAACAGAATAATATTTCTGTGTTTATCAAATTGGATATAATTATCCTATTTTTGTTGAAATGTAATGTTTTCAAGGGTTGTTAAAGCTGTGAATTTGGCTAAGGTAAAAGCTGATTGTGTAAAGGCCTTTACATCTTCCTTCAAGACTTTCAGTTTAGTTAATGTTATGGAAAGGTCTTGAATGTTGAAACCATTATCAGCTGTTGTTAAATAAAAATCATATCCAAATGTTGTAATGCACCAATATAGACACTAAACAGTTATCAGTGGCAGCAAACTGTTGAAACACTCATAAAATAATGAGTACTGTTGAAGCTTAATGTTTTGTGGCAGCAAGTGAGAGTTACCTCCCTTGGTTGAACAACCATAGCAGGCCTAAAGGTCAAGTTTCTGTTAAAATCCTATGTCTTGGATAAATTTCACACAGTATGTGTTTTCCTTGTAGATTTAGAGTCAATACAGGACTGGTATCGCTTCAAACTAATTTATTTCTTGGATTATATTGATTCTTATTTTGCCCATACAGTGAGGGTTCCATTACAACAATAACGTGGTCACTTATATATTGCTAAACTCCACACCATACAGGCATACTTTAAAGGCATATAACATATTGGGTATTATTATATTGCGTAATCCAAGTTGTGCATGAGGCGCAAGAACTTGTAACTTATTCCATTTGGTACCCATATTCTACTGGGTGAACAGTGGCAATTTTGAACAAACACACTTGCCTATGGTGAGACCATGTGTGTTTGGAGGGCAGGACTGAAGTAATAGAAACATGAATAAATACACTATGGCTATGTCCCTTGTACTTAGACATCATTGGTGCCACTTTAAAAACAAGTGACACCATTAGACCTTGCTGGACCCATTTCATGCGACTTAACCGTTGTGCCTTGATTTCCAATTTAAATGCAAACGTTAACCATTGTACGTAGGTCATGCACATGCCATTGAGCAATATAAATATTAAACCATGGGGTCAGATCAGACTTGCAACTATGATATCACATAGAATCTGAACTAGTATCTAGCTGATCTAGGCAGCTAAGGGAAGCAACTTTCAACTAACCAACTAGATACGAGGGTTGGCTGAAAAGTTCTAAGCCTCACTGTGAAAAAAAGTTACAAAGTCCACGTTTGTAATTTATTTTTCTACATAGTCCCCTTCCAAGTTCACACTTTTGCCAGCGATGCTGCAAGGCCCGAATCCCGGTCAGGAAGAAATCTTCTTCAGCTACCCTAAAAACATCAGTCACAGCGGAAATGACGTCATCATTACTTGCAAAATGGCTACCGACGAGTTCCTTTTTCATTTTGGGGAACAGGTGGAAGTCAGAAGGAGCCAAATCAGGTGAATAAGGAGGATGGTAAATGAGTTAAAAGCCACAATCGTGGATTGTTGACATGGCCACCACCGATTTGTGAACAGGTGCATTATCTTGGTGGAAGAGGACACCTTCAGCGATCATCCCTCGTCGTTTGGCTTTGATTGCTTTTCGCAACTGGTTCAGTAGATCAGCATAGTATCTGCCGTTGATAGTTTGACCTTTTTCAAGATAATCAATGAGCAGAATACCCCTGGAATCCCAAAAGACTGATGCCGTCACCTTTCCAGCTGAAGGAACAGATTTGGCTTTCTTCGGAGCTGGTGAATCAGGATGCTTCTACTGTTTTGACTGTAGTTTTGTTTCTGGTTGAAAGTGATGTATCCAGGTCTCATCCATGGTTGCAAATCGTGCCACAAAATCATCGGGATCTGCTTCAAAACGACGCAAATTGTCAAGGGACGTCTGGAACCTGACACGTTTCTGTTCTGCTGTCAAGAGCTTTGGCACCCATCTTGCAGAAACTTTAGTCATTCCTAATTCGTTGGTGATAATATGCTCAACCCTCTCATGAGAGATGCCCACTACACTAGCAATATGTCGAGTAGTCAATCGTCGATCATCCATCAACATATCGAGCACTCGCGTGATGTTTTCTGGAGTGGTTGCTGTTGAAGGCCTTCCTGAGTGTGGGTCATCATCAAGGCTTTGTCTGCCACGCTTAAATTCTGCAGCCCACTTCTTTACTGTGGAAAATGAAGGAGCATCATCCCCTAGAGTGGAGACCATGTCAGCATGTATCTGTGTTGGGGACATCCCTTTCTTTAGCAAGTACTTGATGACTGCCCTGTATTGAGTTTTGTTCATTTCTGATGATTTCAGAGGGTAGGTTTACCAAAAGAGCTGTAGTTGAGAGAAAACTATTAGTACATTTGTAGTTCTTGTGTTTATGATTCACTAAATGATTGTCCTCATTGGTGGCAAACACCTGTCTCTACCTGGTGGGGAAAAACCAGTCAGGCTGAGAACTTTTCAGCCAACCCTCGTATTTACAGGCATCTAGGATATATCAGCCCCCAAGTAGGTCATGGCACCTGATGAGATCTTAGTACTTCCAGTGACAAACAATGTTTAATACCTTTTTGAATGGCCTCATGGTTGTCATTTGACAGTAAGTAAAAGGTAATCCTTGCACAAATAACAAATGTGATCTATCCATCCCCAAATTAACTAACTATACTCTTAAAAAATGTAGGGGAACTGTGCTTTCAATATACAATAGTTGAAGTTGGGATATATATGGGATTGAATCAATGTTGATGCATTGATAATGGATGTTTTGAGTATGCATCACTACATGGATTTCATTCAGTGCTGTTTGTTTAGTTATCCCAATTTTGTTTGGTGACTGGAGTATGACATGAAACTTTCAGGTTTACCATTTTCAGTCAGTCGTGTGTGTTTTGACCCTGAAAACCTTGACCATGCGCAGGTGCAAGAAAATTATTGGAAAAAATGGTCTACAGTGATTTAGCAACCTTCCTGAAAAACGTCAAGATTCATAATGGCAACCCATGCACGTGTAGGAGGCTCCCATGTTTTGCACGTGCTTCCCATGCATTGTGTTTGCGTGTGGTGATAACGTGAAATGATGCTGCATACACAAGATGAATGTCATTGTAACGTTCCTCAATGGGTTTTCTTTCTACCAGACTTCAAAGTTCAGGTGCCCCTACTTTCTTTTTATGAGTATATTACGACTGTCAACAGCTGTGACAGCTAAGCATGGTTGTAGATTTGGTACAGTCTAGTTAAGTCATATTTAGAACCAGAACTACTTCTTGTATATGTGCTGGTCATGGGAAATCAGGTACCAGATGGCCCGGTCTTGATAATCGTAACTTGGTACTCGCAAAGGAAGCATGGAACCAGCCTAGTACTGGAAGTAGTGCCTATTTGTCATACATTTCAAATTGTCCCTGTTACTAATACAAATAGTCCTGATAGTCATTACTGTCTGATCCTGTTCTTTCAAAACATATACCCTTTCTAACCCTTTCCTTATAAATTTGATGAAGATGTACACCCTTCGAAAGATTTTAGTGTGGTTGTTTAAGTGCAATTATTATTTCATGTAATTTCAGTCTTTATTGTTGTGTTAACCTGACTCAGCAAGATGGTGTTAAATTTAGTACTTTGTATTGCCGTCATATGCAGCAGGGGTGGTGGGGTAGCCTAATGCTAAAGCATTCGCCTGTCACACTAAAGACCCAGGTTTGATTCCCCTCATGGGTACAATATGTGAAGCCCATTTCTGGTATACCTTGTGATGATATTGTTGGAATATTGCTAAAAGCGATGCTAAACCATATGGCTAAATTGATGAGGTCATTCTTGCATAATTCTTCCTCACTCTTCCTGCAGTGCGATGATCAGTTGTGGAAGACAGCAATTGAATTCATCCCATAGCTGTTCTGTTGGGTTTAGATCTGGTGATTGGGAATATTGTCATTAGAATTGTAAGGTAGTGGACTGTGATGCGTGTCTTGTATGAAGTAGCATCGTGCTGGACCAGCTCCATTTGTCAGACCATAATCGGAAGATTGTGATGTGCAAGGACTTTGTTGATGTGTCGACTTGTTCTCAAATTCCCCTGAACCACCTCTAAATCAGATCTTTGTGTGCTAGATATCTCACATGACACTGTCTCCACCCTATCTGTTGACCTGTCGAATGCAATTAGGGGCAAAAGGTTTATATCTTTGATGGTAAACAAACCAGGGATGCGTTGTGCAGTCTCCACAGCTTTGGCAAAATGATGTCACAAGTGAGCAGCTTGGATGTACTGGACATCCGCTTCTCGGATGATCTTAGGTGCAATTGATCTGCTGGAAACAATCCCAAAGGTGAGATATGGTGTTCTGATGAACATTGAAATGTCTGGCAACTACAGACTGTGACCCCCCCCAATTTCAAGGTGGTCTATGGCAATGTTTCGATTGGCGGCACTCGCTAATGGCATCATGATTTCCTCTTTTCCAGGCAAAACTGAGTAACAAAATCAAACACAGTAGTGAAAAATACCATATGCTTCTCTGCTTACTTGCACCTGCATTTTGCTTTGCATGTTTTCTTGGCAATGTTTTCCCTAATATATCTCCAAACGCTTCTAAACACAAAGGGTACAGTTAAAATTTTCTTGTTTTTGTGCTGAAGCTGTTTTTTAAATCACAGAAAGATGATATTATATCTGTATTGTTTTTGTCGCAACTACATGAGTCCACTATTCTCAATATTACCTTAACTTTTCTTGTTTTGACGAGTCTGTTTTGCTTAATCCATGCTCTGTTCAACATATACGCTTAAAATATTTCGGATGAATGTTTTGCTCCCTTAATCCTTTGTCTATTTTAATAGTCCATTGGCATGTTAAGATATGTACCCATATACTGAATGAAGATGGTTCGGGAATAATTTGCAGAATGTATTTGTTGTAATGATGACTGAGGACATTAAAATGTATGAAAGAAATGCCATCAGCAACTGATGCTTCCCATGAAAGGCAACTATGCATGTCGTATGAGGCAACTAATGGGATTGGGTGGTCAGACTTGCTGACTTGGTTGACACATGTCATCGGTTCCCAATTTTGCAGATCGATGCTCATGTTGTTGATCACTGGATTGTCTGGTTCCTACTGGATTATTTACAGACCGCTGCCATATAGCTGGAATATTGCTGAGTGCGGAGTAAAAAATCTCACTCACTTACTCACTCACTTAAGAAAGAAACATACTCATGCTCCTGAGCTGCTTTTGTTCAGTATATGATATATCAGTATATGTCCAAGATATAATAAAATGAGAAACAAGAGACATAGTTTTCTTGTAATTTTGATTCAATACTGTTTTGCCACCTGTTCCTAAATGCCTTTCTTGAAAATAAACATCACATCAATATAATTATATCTTGTTGCTTTCTACAAAGTTCACTTCTTTCCAGACACGTGTCTAGTGTAGATGACCAGTGAAATCATTTAAATCACTTGAATGTTTATCTTGAAAATTTCACACAACAAATGAACTCAATTCACAGTCAGTAACATGATGTATTTCATTGCAATATATTTTATTTATTTATGTAACAACTAAATTCTGACATTAATAAGTAAAAGTGGCACCTACAATGCTGGATGAAGAACTTGCGGCAGTGATTCAGTGACAGTTGTCTTGTACCCTCCTTAAGGCAGTATAGCTGGAGTCTGTATTCATGTTCTGCCCTTGTCTTGTACCCTCTGGCCAGTCCTTGAGGCAGTATAGCTGGAGTCTGTATTCATGTTCTGCTGTTGTCTTGTACCCTCTGGTCAGTCCTTGAAGCAGTATAGCTGGAGTCTGTATGCATGTTCTGCTGTTGTCTTGTACCCTCTGGCCAGTCCTTGAGGCAGTATAGCTGGAGTCTGTATTCATGTTCTGCTGTTGTCTTGTACCCTCTGGTCAGTCCTTGAAGCAGTATAGCTGGAGTCTGTATGCATGTTCTGCTGTTGTCTTGTACCCTCTGGCCAGTCCTTGAGGCAGTATAGCTGGAGTCTGTATGCATGTTCTGCTGTTGTCTTGTACCCTCTGGCCAGTCCTTGAGGCAGTATAGCTGGAGTCTGTATGCATGTTCTGCTGTTGTCTTGTACCCTCTGGCCAGTCCTTGAGGCAGTATAGCTGGAGTCTGTATGCATGTTCTGCTGTTGTCTTGTACCCTCTGGCCAGTCCTTGAGGCAGTATAGCTGGAGTCTGTATGCATGTTCTGCTGTTGTCTTGTACCCTCTGGCCAGTCCTTGAGGCAGTATAGCTGGAGTCTGTATGCATGTTCTGCTGTTGTCTTGTACCCTCTGGCCAGTCCTTGAGGCAGTATAGCTGGAGTCTGTATGCATGTTCTGCTGTTGTCTTGTACCCTCTGGCCAGTCCTTGAGGCAGTATAGCTGGAGTCTGTATTCATGTTCTGCCCTTGTCTTGTACCCTCTGGCCAGTCCTTGAGGCAGTATAGCTGGAGTCTGTATGCATGTTCTGCTGTTGTCTTGTACCCTCTGGCCAGTCCTTGAGGCAGTATAGCTGGAGTCTGTATGCATGTTCTGCTGTTGTCTTGTACCCTCTGGCCAGTCCTTGAGGCAGTATAGTTGGAGTCTGTATGCATGTTCTGCTATTGTCTTGTACCCTCTGGCCAGTCCTTGAGGCAGTACAGCTGGAGTCTGTATGCATGTTCTGCTGCTGTAGGGAGAGAACGAGGATGAAGACAAGGCACTCTGCAGACACATCAAGGCTTTTGGATTCTGTGTGTAAGTAGACGATGACCTTTGTTTTGTAGGTGGCATAGGGGTAGCCTGGTGGTTAAAGTGTTTGCTTGTTATGCTGAGGACCTGGGTTTGATTACCTAAATGTATACAGTGTGTGAAGCCAATTTCTGATGTTCCCACCATGATATTGCTAGAATACTGCTAAAATGGCATGAAAACTCACTCACTCATTCACTTTGGTAGAATCATGGTTTAGAAGATGGTTAGAATATAGGTTCCTAAGCAGCAAACAATGACTATTTTGGAGACAATGGTTCCAAGTCAGTAAAAGTAAAATATGTCTTCACCAAACCATGCTTGTCGTTATCATTATTTAAAGTCTTTTGTCATATTTTATTATCTGTGAGGTGCATGATGTTATGCTACAATATTCATTTCATCTTTGTCTTGTGCTTCAGGAACATCAACAAATGCCAGTATCGACATCGCATCCTTCCTGCAATTGACTGTCCTCGTGGCCGTGGATTCAGAGACCTACCCAGAACAGGGGAAGTCAAGGTAAATCGCAGGAAGTTACCTTAAATCTGACTAAGTCTTGGCAAACTTGGGGAATTCAGATATAGATTCCTCTATGTAGATGGGACAGTGTGGTAGCCTAGTGGTTAAAGTGTCTGCTAGTCACGTCAAGGACTGGGATATGCTTCCCCCAAGGGTACAGTGTATGAAGCCCATTTCTGATACCCCCTCTGTGATACCCCTGGAATATCTCTAGAAGCAGTATAAAGCTAACTCCCTCGATTTATGTGGAAAACACATTTGAAGCAGTAATTGGCTTTAGGAAAATGGCTTCTGACAGTTAAGAGACAACAGGATGGTTTCAGTGCTTGTGAAGTGTAGGAGTCACATGTGATGTAACTCTGTTAACAGGTGAGGATGAATCAAGTCCTGGATGCCAACCATTACTATGTGAGACTCCTGGAGCATCGGGGAGAGCACAAGACTGATCTCAATAGCATCTACATTTCCCTCCTCTTTGACATGTCAAGCTACTTCGCCAACAAGATGAACTGGAGGTCACAGTGTGAGTTGCCAATGTTTTCCAAACCTGAGTGTCAATTCAACATCTACGATCAAATACCCTAGTGAATGTGCCTTGCTGGCACTCTCCACCACTGTCCATTAACAATGTCCTCTATTCTTGTCTGTCTTGGCAAATCTGCCAACTGTGCCCTAAGTCATGAATGTTACGTCTGCAACACCTTGGCTACCTTGCCTATGTCAGTCTTTTGTGGCTGTCTCAATGTAACCCGTTCTACTGTAAATGTCCCTCAGACACAATATGTTCTATCATGGCTGCGTAATGGTGATCCTCTTTCTTCTGTGGCCTGCTGTATAAGGGACAGTGGCAGTTGTGCACCAAAGCTTTCAACTCACTCTCTCACTCACTCACTCACTCACTCACTCACTCACTCACTCACTCACTGTTTTGTATCTTGCAGCTATGGCCAAGAAAGGAGAACTTTGTGCCATTCAGACCTGCGAACGAGACTTCCATAGGTACGCTTGCATTTAACCTTGTAAGATGTGATGATTTCTCCGATATTTCCGTTTAGAGTTGTGTGAAATGTCAGCTTGGTATTGTATTGTGTGTACATTTTGAATAACAGTAATTGTTCCCCTGTAACACTATTACCACCAGTATCACTTGTTTGGTATGTTTCTGTTGCTTTTCAGAGTGGAAATCCTGTCAATAACAGAGTCAGAAGGGCTCCGCACTCCCACGGCAGAAGTATGTACAAGTGGCAGTGTATTCTTGTTAATAACTTGTAATTGTATGTATTTGTGGTATCAGTCAACACTACTGAGTATTGTCATTGCATCTGATGAAAAACCGTTTGTTTAGGTGTGGTTTGTAGATGATGGCAAGACAAAAACAGTCGATTTGTGCAAGCTCCTGACACTGCCAGCTCACCTGAAAGAAGTCCCCTACCAGGTAGGTAGTCTTTCTTCTGGGTACACAGACCTTGAGTGTTTAAACACTTTACATTGCACTGATTTCAGAGAATAGAGGTCTCCTCAGTATTATTCTGTGTAAATTTCTACTGTTTCTTCATAACGTCATCCACTGGTACATTTGTGGGCATTTTTTAATGTTAGAAATATTATGGGTCCTGACTATGATCTCCAGTCTGTCAGTAGTACCAACTACCTGCCCTGTGTGTGACACCTAGTCTCTCAGCAGTCATTGTGTTTCCTCCTGCTCAAAGGGTAGCTGGTTGGTCTAGTGGTGAAAGCGTTGGTTCATCACACCGAAGACTGAGGTTTGATTCCCCTCATGGGTACAGTGTGTGAAGCACATTTCTGGTGTTCCAGCCTTGATATTGCTGGAGTATTGCTATAAGGGGCATAAAACCATAGTCACTCACTCAACTATCACATTATTTGTATACAATCATCACTGTTTCATCGCTGTGTTAACCTTCATCACCAGCTGCAGTGGGGTAGCATTGTGGTTAACGTGATGTGGTCAAACGGAAGGCCTGAGTTTGAATCCCCACATGGGTACAATGTGTGAAGCCCATTTCTGGGTTTCCCCAACATGCTATTGCTGGAATATTGCAAAGAGTGGCAAATAACCAAACTCACTCACTCCTCACCCAAATTACAAATATTATGATCTCTCCATCAACACTGTCTCTCTGTTTTACCTTCAGGCTGTAGAGGTGTACCTGTGTCGTGTAAAGCCCATGGACAATGACACAGAATGGACAGAAAAGGTAGGGCAGCTGTCTCAAATGATTTTAATCATGACTTCATTTCACAAACCATTGTTTCTGGTGTTGTCACTGGTATCCTTTTAACATAGCATGTTAGAAAACTGCAGGATGAGGTAACATGTTGAATGCAGAATATTCTTTTGTTTAACTTCTGTCTGATACTAAAATGTTGACTGCCTCTCACGAGTGCACTCATAGTTTCAGTTCTGGTCAGTCTGCCACAAGAAGTTCTTTCATAGCTATATCAGTGGTAGTTTAAAGCATTTTTCAAATGTGGACAAAGTAGGCTGAACAAACAAACATCTGCTGTTTTTACTTCCTGACAAGAGATGACTGCTTCTTGTGAAGATAGCCTTGATAAGTAATGGGCTTAATGTCAACTGTTCCATTGAGTGATGTAACATATCAGCAGGTTTGTAAGGAGCGCAAAATACTATTTCACCTTATGTGTTACGGGATATTTATTACAGTGATTTATTATTAAAGTGATGTTTGGATCTGCTTCTTTTTATTGAATCCTCCCAATTTGTGATGATGATGATGATGATGATGATGATGATGATGATGATGATGATGATGATGAATTGTTGCACTCTGCCTCACAGGCCAACATGTTCATCTTTGAGGAGCTGAATGAGATAACAGAACTGGATGCATGCATCGTACTCAGGTAAGGACAAGGATGCTACAGGGATGCATGTGTTGTACTCAGATAAGGTCAAGGATGTTACAGGGATGCATGCATTGTACTCAGGTAAGGACAAGGATGCTACAGGGATGCATGTGTTGTACTCAGGTAAGGACAAGGATGTTACAGGGATGCATGTGTTGTACTCAGGTAAGGTCAATGATGTTACAGGGATGCATGTGTTGTACTCAGGTAAGGACAAGGATGCTACAGGGATGCATGTGTTGTACTCAGATAAGGTCAATGATGTTACAGGGATGCATGTGTTGTACTCAGGTAAGGACAAGGATGTTACAGGGATGCATGTGTTGTACTCAGATAAGGTCAAGGATGTTACAGGGATGCATGTGTTGTACTCAGGTAAGGTCAAGGATGTTACAGGGATGCATGTGTTGTACTCAGGTAAGGTCAATGATGTTACAGGGATGCATGTGTTGTACTCAGGTAAGGACACGGATGCTACAGGGATGCATGTGTTGTACTCAGATAAGGTCAAGGATGTTACAGGGATGCATGCATTGTACTCGGGTAAGGACAAAGATGTTACAGGGATGCATGTGTTGTACTCAGGTAAGGTCAATGATGTTACAGGGATGCATGCATTGTACTCAGGTAAGGACAAGGATGCTACAGGGATGCATGCATTGTACTCAGGTAAGGTCAATGATGTTACAGGGATGCATGTGTTGTACTCAGGTAAGGTCAATGATGCTACAGGGATGCATGCATTGTACTCAGGTAAGGTCAAGGATGTTACAGGGATGCATGTGCTGTACTCAGGTAAGGACAAGGATGCTACAGGGATGCATGTGTTGTACTCAGATAAGGTCAAGGATGCTACAGGGATGCATGCATTGTACTCAGGTAAGGACAAGGATGCTACAGGGATGCATGCATTGTACTCAGATAAGGTCAAGGATGCTACAGGGATGCATGCATTGTACTCAGGTAAGGACAAGGATGCTACAGGGATGCATGCATTGTACTCAGGTAAGGTCAATGATGTTACAGGGATGCATGTGTTGTACTCAGGTAAGGTCAAGGATGTTACAGGGATGCTTGCATTGTACTCAGGTAAGGTCAAGGATGTTACAGTTCAGTTCCCAGACATGTCAAGGCATTTGGTTTTTTTGCATGGCATTAAACAAAGATTGGTTTGTCTGACGTATCTATCCTAAACTGTGAATGGTATGTCAGTGGACTACCGTCATTGTTGTTTTACACTGCACTCAGTAATATTACAGCTACGTGGCAACTGTCTATTAACTATCAAATCTATACCAGACAATTCAGTGATCAGCGTCATGAGCATTGATCTACAAATTAAGGATATCATGATACGTGTTGACTGGTGAAGGCCTGGGATAGAATAGGCCTTCAGCAACCCATGCTTACCAAAAACAAGCGACTATGCTTGTCATAAGAGGCAACTAATGGGATCAGGTGGTCAGGCTCACTGTCTTGGTTGACACGTGTCATCAGTTCCCATTTGCTCAGATTGATGCTCATGGTGTTGATCACCAGATTGTCTGGTCCAGACTTGATTATTTACAGACTGCCGCCATAGAGCTGGAATACTGTTGAGTGCGTCGTAAAATTAAACTCACTTACTCAGTCATGATATGTGTCAACCAAGTCAGCGAGCCAATACAATCTCCAGGTCTCCTCTTATGACAATCTTATGTTGCTGAATACCAATTGACACTGTTAGCAAAGAAGTTGGAAGAAATATTTTAACTTATGCCCTATTGAAGACATTGAATGTACCCTGTCTATTATCTCCCTTAGCTTTGGGAACACCCTGTGGCTGGATCCCCTTGTGCAGAGGGTTACCATGGAAACCATCAACATGACCACCAACCATATGAGGGTCAGAGATGAGCTACTCAAGCACAGCCTTGGATCTAACAACCCCAAGGTCAGTGGTGTTACTGCCTGTATTCTTCTAATGGGAAATTTTCTTTTGCTTTAGAGATGACAAAACTATATGGATGATCAAGTTCTTAATTTTAACAATTGACCGAAATATGACATCCTGAAACGTTGCCATTGTTAAAATAAAGAAGTTGATCATCCATAAAGTTTTGTCATCTCTACAGTAACAACTTCTAGAATGCCACTCAAACAAATCCTTTAGCTTTGTTCAATATACTCCACTTTAAATGGGGTCAATTTTCAGTGTAATGGGAAAATAAATGTATGCTGTCATTTGAATATCTCGATATCCCTATCAAAATGTGATTTGTGTATGCTCCAATCGTTCGTCTTGTTTGGTGCTGTAAGAGTTTGTGATTCTGAAGTATATGAGGAAGTCTGACTGTGAAGGCAGTAATGATTATTTTGATGACAGTTGTTGAAAATGCCTAAGAACTGCTGCCGCTGCCAATGATGATGGTTGAATGAAATGTTGAAAACAGTTATGATGACACTATAAATGACCGGCGATGTCGTTAATCAGTATTACTGATGTTGATGTTTCTGCAGTGAAATATGCCTGTTTACCCAGCTGCAAATGGGTACCTGGGAGGATTATGCCGTAAAGTGACTTTTACCCATTCAACACTGTAGGCCGAAATACAGGCTACTGAGTAGTCCCTTCAAACTGAAATATGAATTTAGGAGCCTAAGCAACATATGATTCTTTTATCAAATCTATCACTTTTCATAATGCCTGAAAGCACTTATTACATTTCAAATGGCCATATATTATCGACAGGATTAGAATTATGTCTTTGAAGTGAAATACATAAGAATGAAGATTTTTTATGGATATCAACTTCTTTATATGAGAACACAATGTTTTGGAGTTCATGCTTACTCCTTCATCAGGTGATTGAGAATGGGGTACAGAGCTGTATTTATATGTACAGGTAAAACAATAACAAAGTAACAAGTGGAATGAGTTAACGAAAGCTGGAAGCCAGTATAAACAAGCACTGATAGGAAGCCGACAGTTATGATAACAATGATGGAAGCCAATGGTAATGCATTACAGATGATAGGATATGTTTACATAACACAGATAGGGGGTAAGGACGATGTACATGATTGGGGATAAGGATGGAAACCAATGGTGATACATTACGCATGATTGGATGATGTTTACATAACACACGATAGGGGGCATGTTACATGAGGGTTGATGAGCATGTTTACATGAGGGTTGATGATGTACAAACACAAGTAGGTAAGGATGTACTCGGGTAGATTGGCTATACATGAATTACATAGATAGAATGTACACAGATAGATGAAATTAATTTATCAATAAGTCCCAGGCACTTGGTAGGTACACTCCTTGGTCGCGGTTGATGGCTGGTTTCTGTCTCCGGATCTAAGACATTCACCACACTCAACGGTTACCCTCCATTCTCAATCACCTGATGAAGGAGTAAGCATTAACTCCGAAACGTTGTGTTCTCATGTGAAGAAGTTGATATCCATAAAAAATCTTCATTCTTAGGATTAGAATTATAAACTGCATTTCACAATGTTATCGAGAAAAATGATTCTCGGACACATGCTTCAGCAACAGGTCCACATCAGAGTTCTCAATGAGCAAATTAACACAGTTTTGAGGAAATAATTGAACAAATCATGTAAACTGAAGAACAAATTCAACAACAGTACTCATAAAAGTTGTAAAACGAATGTTATAACTTTATGTTATAACTTAATGTTATAACACATTTCCAAGTGTTTCTGAGCGATTGTGTAATGTAATTCTGGTGACATCTTGGCCTTTGTCACTTCGAATTTTACACTCAGAATTAATGTTTAATGCTAATATATGAGCATAAAGCTTTCTTGTAACAGGTCATAACCTGGCATAATATATGTATAAGTGGTGATTCTTTGCAAAACATGTTCAGAGTAGCATGATTTTACCCAAAGCTTTCATCTGAATCTACAGTTTTTCATTTACTGATAGGCTAACAGGCTGACTAAAGTCATGTGTCACAATCCTTATAGCAGACTGTGGTGAAAAAGCGTCATTAGAAACCAATCTGTATCCAATGAAATTGCTTCGGACAACCGTTAAAATACTCTTGGCAAGGGTACAGTGATATTGTTGATGTTCAGAGCTTTCGAACGATACCCACCATCAAATGATTTGCCTTACATGTTATTCATACGGCGCTACGAAAACGCAACTATTTCACACTGTTGTACCACGCTACCAAGTAGAATTCCACTGATACACAACCATACAAAATATTTGAGACATCTTTCCCGAATAATTTTTTTATTGTGTAAAAATGAAAATATGCAGTAAAGAGGGAGGGAGGGGGATGTATCATGGGATGTAGTAGTAATAGCGATTTAGGTTCTGATGTTTTCCTTGATAAACATGGGTTTCATTTATGACCTCAGGGTCTCTGGGAACTTGATGTCATGGCAATTTTTGCCTCTGGTTGACGGGTGTTGAAAGCGTTTAAGACAGCTCAGCTTGTACACACCTGGGAAATCATGTGCTCACTGATCCACTGTGACGGTAGGCTTTAGGGTGTAGATTTGGTGATGGTTAATATGCACAATATGATATTGATGTTGCAGCACATTCAGCAGCTGTACCAGCTCTGTAAGCAGTGTCAAGTGGAGGTGCCCAGGGAGCTCTTGGCAAAATACCTGTCAGGGTAAGGCTGACTTGTCTCTCTTGATTGTACTGACTTATCTTCCTTGGTCTTACTGGCTTGTCTCCCTGGGTCTTACTGGTTTATCTCCCTTAGTGATACAAGTTTACCTCCCTTGATCATACTGGCTTTTCTCCCTTGGTTATACAGGCTTGTGTTCCTTGGACAACTAGTTGAATTCATTTTATGTCAACTCTTCAGAAAACTGGTTCAGTGAAAATGTAAGTGAGAAATTCTTAACCCAAATCTGATGAAACATACCTGTTGAACATTTGTCAATGGTTTCCTAAGTCATTAAAATATCAACCTCAAAGATTTTCACAAAAATATACATGATGCTACATATGTGTTTTTAGGGAAAGGTTTCAAGATTCTTGAAGTATCTGCTGTCACAATGAAGTCAGATACTGGGAAAGTACCAGATGTATCATTCACTTGGAAATGGCATGCTGGGTAAATACAAGATAAGGCGACAACATGTCATTATATGTCATCAGTGTCTCAAAGAAAAGTTTCCTGTGAATTTTCAGATACGAGAAGACAATTGACACTGAGTCTCTCCCTGAGGACCAGGAATATCATGATGTCTACGTGTCAGCAGTTGCCACTCCTGATGTCATCCATATACAACGCAAAGAACATGTTAAGCTGTGAGTACCAAACCATAACTACATTCAAATCTGGATGTTTCAGTTCTTTTCGTTTCCAAACTGGCCCAGCTGCACAGTAGATGAAGAGTGTGGTTATGAGATCAACATGCTGATGTGTCAGTGGAGTGACATTCTTAGTCATTTTTACATTGCATCAAAGTGCAGTTATATTTTGCTGGATTTGGTGAAACTTCGCCAATAATGTTATCTTCATGTTCTGTGATAGCAAGATTTTGTTATTTCTACCTTATCATTATTCTTATAATAGTATATTTATATAGCGTACATATAGCTTCACAACTAGATTGTGTTGAAGACACTGGCATTATGCTGGTACAACATTTGCCAACGAGGTTTATTTGGGTAGTAAAGTAGTCGAGTGGTAAGACTGTTCTCAGATCAGTGGTCCCAACATGGGTACAGTGTGTGAAGCCCAGTTCTAGTGTCCTCCACAATGATATTGCTTCAATATTGCTGAAAGTAGCATAAAACCATACTCACTCACTGTGTGCAGACAAGAAACTAGAACATTGTTATCACTAAAATATACAATAGAAACATGAAACCTCAAATGAAAGAGAAAAAATCAAAAGGCAATCACTGTAGGGAATCATATCACTGTGGTATATTTTCATACTGAGGTCCAAAGAAATATCTCTGACATTCTGTCAATTCAAGATTTGATTGAAGAAATGTTGACTAGTAGTTATTTTTTCTTTCTTTCAACCTTTTACCCTGGTGTCCCAGTCTGATCACCTTCTTTGAGTGACATTTAAGAAGTTTGCAAGTACAGCATTGATAAACTTTATGGATAACAACTTCTGTTATTTCATGAGTTTCTTCTGTATCTAAAAGTCTGATTACCAGGATGTTTCTGTGATGCAGGTTTGAAGAGATGCTGGATGAGATTAATGACAAAATGGCCAAGGATGAGATGGAGTTTGACAAGGACTTGTCTCTCCAACTCGGAACATACTGCCTGTCCCAGTTCACACAAGATGACAGGTGGGATAGACATTATCAGACTACTTATGAATATGATGGTCCCAGCTACTTATGCTGGTGAAAGGCAAGACAGGTTTTGTTGACCAAGCATGGTGAGGGGTAGCAGTAGCATAGTGGTTAATGCATTCTCTTGCTCTAGACCTCGAGTTTGATTCCCCTTCTGGGTACAATGTGTGAAGCCCATTTCTGGTGTCTGTAACGTCATTGCTGGATTATTGGTACAAGTGCCATAAGTCTGTAATCAATCACTCACTCAAGCATGGTGACATAGTTAATGGTGTGTCATTGAACAGCTGACAGGACTGTTGCTCATAATATCAATCACTGGGTTACTGGTCCTGTTGATTCATTACAGGCCTTGTGTTTACTGAAAAATGTTACAGAAAATGCAGCAGTAAAGAGCGACAAACAAAAAAGGATGGAATACAAAAACAGCATAGTCACTGTGGTGTGTATGTTGTTCGTTGTTTAGCAACAGCAACATTACGACAGTGGGAGACTACGTTAGATTGTTTGAAAACTGTGCTGACAGCAGGGCCCATTTTTCACAAAGTTATCGAAGCATTACAACTGTCACACCTCCCATATTGTAACATGATCGAGTTACAACAGTCATAGCACTACAACTTGTGATATCATTAAGAAGTTTCACTCACTCACTCACTCACTCACTGTTGCAGGTGGTACCGAGGACAGATCATTGAGAAGCTCTCTGACGACCTGTACAATGTCTTTTTCTGTGACTTTGGTGACCACGACCGTTTGACGTCTGCTCAACTCCGGCCCCTGCCAGACAAGTACACAGGCCTTCCTTGCCAAGCCATAGAGTGCAAGCTGGCCCATGTACAGCCAAGGGGAGATAACTGGGACAATAACAGTGGGGATGCATTGTGGGATATGACCCACTTTTTGACAGGGGAGAAGAAACTCCTTGTTGCTAAGGTATGTTAGATTTAGAATGCACTCATGATGGCCTGCATATGCCTCTCAATTGTGTTGATTGATGCTCCTTATGTTGATCACTGATTTGTCTGGACTTTACACACCACCGCCATGTGACCAAAATATTGTTTAACAAGCAAATGAAATAACTAAAATGTGTGGGTACTGAATTATTTTTAATACTACCTCTTGTAGTTGGGTATACAGTTAAGTATATTTCCAGTTGTGTCATGTCTGATAATTATGGTGTTCAGATATTGTCCAAGTCTGCTGATACTTCAAGTGGATCCTTCAAGTACATAATAGATCTGCATGACACCAACACCTCAATGGACATCCACCTACCCCAGGAGCTGGTCTGGAAAAGATATGCCTCCTCGCCAAGTCTGAAGGTATTCCTGTCATCATTTACGGGTGAAGGTCCGAGATAGAATGCGCCTTCAGCAACCCATGCTTGCCATAAAATGCGACTATGCTTGTTATAAGGGACGGCTAACGGGATCGGGTCGTCAGGCTCACTGACTTTTTAACACATGTCATTGGTTCCCAATTGTGTAGATCATGCAGTGTTCATGCTGTTGATCACTGTTTTGTCTGGTCCAGACTCGGTTATTTACAGACCGCCTCCATATAGCTGGAATATTACTGAGTGCAGCTTAGAACTAAACTCACTCAGTCACTCACTCTGTCACCATTGCAACTTGTAGAGTTGTGTCCCTTAAGTCTTCCAGGACACAACAGGTTTTAATCCCAGATCCCTGATCAGGAGCCTGTGTTTGTCAAAAGAGGCGATGTAAGAGTGAGAGATGATGATGATCACTTCTGACGTTCTACCAGCAGCCATAGCATTGTGTGACTGAGGGGGTGTTAAACCTTTTTCACTTTCGCAAGGCATGGCTATCAAGCTTAAGCGTGAATAGTTCTAATCTTGTTATTGAATAAATTTTGAAACACATTCTTATTTGTTCTTCACAACACAATTTCAGTACTTTTGTACAAAAATAGTTTACTTGCCTGTACATCAGATGGTCAATACACTGATAGCTTTCTACTAGAATATATGCTGCTTTATTTATTCTGCTGACCATGCGGCAAGTTTGCAGTAGTATATGTGTGCCAGTTGTGGGCCAAATTCACTGTGCGGAGTTGTGTCCCTTAGGCCCTCCAGGATTGTAATCCTGATTGGAATCCTGATTCACCTGGATAGTGTTCCAAGGTTTGTCAGCCCCATACCCATGGATTTCACTAAGGTGGTAAACATTATCACTTTAGGCATCCCATCCATATTAACCTGACACACAGTTATATAACAGGAATTGTGTTTGAAACCTACGAAACATAGTTCATTCACTCTAGACTAACAAGAAAGTAGGACTCCTTCATAGTCAGCATTTGTTTTGTTGAAGTCACAACAATCGATAATATTAACATTTGCTGTAGCTCTAATGGCTGCTTGCCAAGTGACTTTGTAAAGTGTCAGTTTGTCAAAGACACATTTAACTCTACCAAGAAGCTTTTCAGGATCTCATGCCCAAGCCTTTGTCTGCAAGTCGGAAGATCTACGAAAGCCCTGCACATAAACTCAAGGATCTGTGTGCTGCCATCTACTGGGGCGAGGTGGGTTGTCCTCCATTTATCATGCCAAATCTATAGACTATACACTTTACAAACTATTGGAAAAACAATGCTACTTCTCTTTCGCATTTTTTTTTATTACTATTGATAATGAGGACAATTTGTGGGTACTAAATAGGGGATATTATATGAGTGCTAATGTCACACTATGTTTACGACACCAGTGCCTAAATATTGATGTTTCCCGAGCGAGAGACGAGTGCTTAAATGATGGTATTTACTGAGTGAGTACGAGGGATATACCAATATTTAGGCACAAGTGTCATAAACATAGTGTGTCATGAGCACGAATATAATATTCTGTATATTACTAAAGTAGATAAATTGAGGAAAATGAGCCCAAATCTTCTTTCAAACACACTGCCTACCCGCCATCGCTGCATGTAGAACGCAACGTCACTGAAGAACCATAGTGATATTTTGCCCTAGGGCATTTTATGAAAAATATGAACACTGATATGTTAGCCCTTGTAGGTAATAAATCTAGTCCTGTTTAGGTTTAAAGTAATCATACTTACTGAATTTAGGAATGGCATATGTTGTTCTTGCTTTTAGCCACTGGATACCAGGGCTCTGTTTCATAAAGTAATCATAGGGCAATGACTGTCATAAGTGTATGTTAAAGTATGGGAGTTCAGAGTGCTGCCATCATTTTGTGAAATTGAGTGTTCACATGTCTAGCTGTTTGGGGTTCAATGCCAAACTCTAGTACAGTGTTTGTATCCTGTTTGTAATGTATGCTGCTGTGATATTTGTTGAAAGAAGATTAAAACTGTTCCCACTCACTGTTTCCAATGTATTTGTTTCAGAATGATGATGTAGTTATTAAGAAGAGCAAAGAGGTCTCCACCATTGTTACCTCCCAGAACACATCAAAGAGGTACAGCAACTTTCTCTAGTGTTGAGTAACATTTGGATGGAATCTAGCTGGCTACTCACATAGTATAAGTCTGTAAATGACAGTGTGGTAGCTTTGTGGATAAATGTTTACTCATTACACCTAAGGCCCAAGTTTTATTCCCCCATGACTACAGTGTTTGACAATAATTTCAAAATAATTTGCAGGGATAGTACTGGGAAAAGATGCTTCAAGCAATACTCATTGCATGTCACATGTCTAGACACCCAAGACATGAATTTTCGATTCCAACGCATGAAATTTGCTGTCGTTAATTGTCTGTGTGTAAGTGCATCATTTCCCACTGTGGACAACAAATTTGTACTGAAGTATGCATTTTTGCCACAATGTTAAGCTGTTTGTTTATGCAGTTAGTGTAGGATATCTATTTGGCATAATTTTTAACTTCTTTAATCTATAATATTCCAAATGTTCTCACATATTTTTTTCATTTTTTGGAAACATTACTTTTGGTGAAACTGATTGGCCATGATTTTCAGTTTGTTCAAAAAAAGGTTCGTTCTTTCAACCCTTTTTTGATTGACAGAAGTGTGATGGTATGTGTGACAACTGCCTCCTTATAATTAGTTGTGGTATTAACTTGTGTTCATGTTCCAGTGGTGTGGAGGCCATGGTGGCCTGTGGTGGAGTGGCTGCAGTGTGTCGACTCATTGGGTATCTTCACTGTCTAGAAGCTCACCAACACATAGTCGAGTCTCTCACACTGGCCATACTCTTCTCACCAAGGTGGGTCCTACCTGATAGGTCTTGAGCAGCATCACATGGTGTTACTGTATGAAAGTATAGTCCGGGATGGCAATTTTCTGCACATTTCGGCCAATTTTATTTCAAACTGATCAATTTTGTGAATCATCTGAACCCCCATTCAATGGCATAATATAAAGTTTTCAGCTGAAGACCGATTTCCTGTTGCCATCCCTGTTTTATGATATGTAGTTGGCAACGATAGTTTTGATTTGGAACTGATCGAGTATTATTCGATTTCATGTGTAACATAGTGTGCCATCACCTAGTGACCTACATTTGGCAGTGGCATGTGTGGTATTAGCTTGTCGTCAAATTAGACTCTATGAATCCATGATAATGTTTGAGTTGGTGTTTCATTTAAATTTGGGAATGTTCGAGGGTCAGTGTGTCACTGGTTTCCATAATGAAAGAATGACCTATGATAGTTCTAGGCACCTGTCACTGTTTAATTTCAAAAATCGATTTTTACCTACATCTTTCCATGAGCAGTCCTTAGTGTAGCAGATAATGTCATTGTCACACGAATTGATACTTCAGTCATGGGTTTGTATTAAAACTATTTGGTTTTACTTTGTGATCATTATTCAGAATCTGTGAAGTGACCATAGCTGAACACCTACCACTGATGCTGGTGAGATGTTTGGAGCAGGTTGGTATTTTACTAATGTTTGTGCTTCTCCAATGTTAGTAGTTGATTTATTGTATTCTGTTCATGTAGAAAGTAACTGATGCAGGTATTTTTTTTTAATGTATTTTCTTAATGATAAGTACTTACAAGTATAAGAATTTACTGATATTAGTATTGTTAGTCTTGATTTTGTATTTTACTTATACTTTCACTTTCCCTTTAAATGACTACAAATATTTAATTAATATTTTAAAAATATTTTTATCTCTTTTCAAAAATATGTTCCTGCTTTCACTGAAACTGACTTTGAATGAGGACTGAAGATTACGGACAAAATCTGTCAATATGTGTTCTATTTTCCTTTATCATTTTCTTCCAGAGTAACTTCCCAGTACTACACAAGCAGGCTGCCAAAGCCATCTCTAGATTGGTGACTGTCAGCAGGTGAGGGCGGTAACTGTATAACAGTAGTGTCTTTCTAAAACCCAGCAACACAGGTTTATTTCCAGTAAACAATATTTAATTATTTCAACCAGGTACAATTTTTAGTTAGACCATATGTAAACAAGTGAAGTATGACAACTATGTTGACAATAACAAATCAAGCTGAGTATAAAACATGGATGTTTTCTGTACACGCTTCAGCTACCTGCCTAAGATACTCTCATAAGGAATCATGGGATAGTCACTGAGTTACAGTGCAGTCAAACAATGTTGAGTTGTTGTATGTATAATGTTTATTACAGCTACAAGGGGGCACTGGAGAAGGCTGACGCCATGACAACACTTTGTGATCTGCTGGATGTCACTGACAACTCCGAGGTACATATTATGTCTCGTATACTGAAGATACTACAAAGAGCTGGGTCAAAGTTGGTCTTCAGCAACCATTACCTACATGTGACTGACAGGAAGAACATGTCAGACTCAGTGATATGTTTGATTCACGTCATCATATCCCTGTTCCATAGATTGGTGGTAATGCTGTCAGCCACTGGATGGTAGATTTAGTATTTAACTTCTATATAGCTCACCCATGAAGATCAGGTTTAGAAGTGATCTTCAGCGACTAATGGGATCGGGTGGTCAGGCTTGCTGACTTGGTTGACACATGTTGTCATATCTCAGTTGTTTATATAGTTGCTCATGCTTTTGATCACTGGATTGTATGGTCAGGGCTTGATTATTTAAAAGTCACATGGCTGGAATATTGCTGAGAATGGCGTAAAATTAAACTCACTCATTTCTATACAGCGACACATAATTCAGTTATGTTTGAACATTTGAAATGAAATGCTTCTACAGTTGTATTGTGCATTAAGTAAGCTTGAGTGTTGTGAAGGGGTACTGACTTTACACAGATCAGATTTTAACAGCGACACTGTCACATAGGCTGTTAGCAGCGACACTGTCACATAGGCTGTTAGCAACGACACTGTCACATAGGTGGTTAGCAGCGACACTGTCACATAGGTTGTTAGCAGCGACACTGTCACATAGGCTGTTAGCAGCGACACTGTCACATAGGCTGTTAACACAGACAATGTCACATAGGTTGTTAGCAGCGACACTGTCACATAAGTTGTTAGCACCGACACTGTCACATAGGTTGTTAGCAGCGACACTGTCACATAGGTTGTTAGCATCGAGACTGTCACATAGGTTGTTAGCACCGACAATGTCACATAGGTTGTTAACACAAAAACTGTCACATAGGTTGTTAACACCAAAACTGTCACATAGGTTGTTAACACCAACACTGTCACATAGGTTAACACCAACACTGTCACATATTGTTAACACAGACAATGTCACATAGGTTGTTAACACCAACAATGTCACATAGGTTAACACCAACACTGTCACATATTGTTAACACAGACAATGTCACATAGGTTGTTAACACCAAAACTGTCACATAGGTTGTTAACACCGACACTGTCACATAGGCTGTTAACACCGATACTGTCACATAGGTTGTTAACACGAACACTGTCACATAGGTTGTTAACACCAACACTGTCACATAGGTTAACACCAACACTGTCACATATTGTTAACACAGACAATGTCACATAGGTTGTTAACACCAAAACTGTCACATAGGTTGTTAACACCAACACTGTCACATAGGTTAACACCAACACTGTCACATATTGTTAACACAGACAATGTCACATAGGTTGTTAACACCAACAATGTCACATAGGCTGTTAACACCGATACTGTCACATAGGTTGTTAACACGAACACTGTCACATAGGTTGTTAACACCAACACTGTCACATAGGTTGTTAACACCGATACTGTCACATAGGTTGTTAACACCAACACTGTCACATAGGGTGTTAGCAGCAACACTGTCACATAGCTCTGACACATCACATAGGTTGTTCACACAGACAATGTTGTTAGCACTGACAGTCACAGAAGTTGTTAGCACTGACACTGTTATGTTGGTTGTTAGCACAGAGACAGTCACAGAGATTGTTAGCACTGACACAGTCACAGAGATTGTTAGCACCAACACAGTCACCTAGGTTTTTAGCATTGTCACGTTTGTTATAAGTACAATCACTGACAGATTGTACCTACATGTTTCAGATACAGTGCTTGTCTCTCCATGCCCTGGCCAGTCTTGTCAAAGAATCCCAGAGGTACTCAAGACTTTCAAATTGTATTTGCCAGTGTTTGGTCATCATAAACTGCTTTAAACAAGAAATTGAAATAGCTTCAAAAAGGGTATATCCTATTGTAAACTAAAAGTCACTGTGTTCTGTAATCTGATTGGTTGAAAAACATGATCAAATGGTATTAGATTCCCGGAAACTGCAAGACTATTTACTGCGTACTGACACGTAGAAACCTCGCAAACAATTGTTTTGTTGCGTCATCAACAGTGGTGACGTCATTCAAATCATATTGTGACGTAAAGTTAGAATGACGTCACAAATGAGCAACTCCAGATGCTACCATGGGAACCAGCTGAAACGGCCAGCTGATGACACTTCACTGCTGTACCCCTACTCGATGAAAACGAGTGCAGACAGTAAAACCCTTTGGTTTACTTTTGTGTTTAAAATGTCGATAAACATCATGTGTTGGCCAATTTCCGGGTGTTATTGAGTATTTGAAGCACGGGAATATTTCATTCCCGTGCTTCAAATACTCAATAACACCCGGAAATTGGCCAACACATGGTGTTTATCTCCTAAATCTTCTGAAGTTCCCCCAAAACGGATAAAGTTTCTTTTAAATATGTCTAACCTAAAGATACTTTATGCAAATTCATTTAATGACGGTAGTTGCCGCCTTGGTCTGCAGCCTGAATCTAGTAAATTGTCTTTCAGTGTAGTCCATAATCCATACATAAAGGGACGGTGGGGTAGCCTTGTTATTAAAGCATCCGCTAGTCACGCCGAAGACCTTGGTTGCATTCCTCACAATGAATCCCATATCTGGTGTCCCATCATATTGCTGGAAAATTGCTAAACGTGGCATAAAACCGTACTCACTCACTCATTCATTAGGACTCAACTTTTCAAAATTGACAGGCTTTAGCTCTTTGACACAAACAACATGGAACTGTCTTTGATGGTGTGAAATAACATCTTGGTTAGGGATATGTGTTATATAATTTAGTGTATATGAGCACTTGTGAAATTGTGAATCAGACAGTGAAGCCATATTTGAATTTATTGGTAGTGTGTGTGGTGCTGTTATGGAGACTCCGGTGTGTAGAAAAGTTCCAGATTTCCTAACTCGTGAAAACACTTATGATGTCATCGAGGCTGCCCTCACCTTTCTAGCGAATCTGGCACAGTGGCAGAAGTAAGTAATAGATGAGTAATAGTCAGCACTCTGGAATATGCTGTCTTTATTATTCCAAGGGTTCCATAGTGTGCAAGGCTTGCTCTCAAACCCAATACCAATATGGGAATGTTTGATTTGGATGCAACGTTTACCCATCTTTCATTTCATTGGAAAATTCTTTACCATGAAATGGCAAAGGTCAAGGCCACAAAAAGTCCTTTGATTGTACTTTCTCATAATGTATAAATGTAGTTATTATTAATTTAATTAAGTAATACTTGAAGTAATGAATAATTGGATTTGAAGCACATAGTTATATTCTGATTTTCTCAATTTTGATTAAATAATGTTTAAATAATGATTAAATTAATGATTTTCTGAATTTTGAAATAAATAGTGGACAGTATTGAAAGGTCTAGTTTTACCAATGTTATCAGATAGAGTCCAGTAATTGATCTGAAATCACCTGCTGTCATTTCTTTACAAATTTTTTGTTGTTGTTTGTAGTGCCCACTCAGAGCTGAAGAGAGAAGCTTTATTGGATTTGGTGATACAGAGGATGGAAGACACCAGATGTTGCAAGGTAAGAACACATCGGGACACCATGGACTGTAGTCTACGGACAGAGATGTGTTGTACAGGTCTCCTCCTTGGTTTAGCAGATAGTGTCTGTCTAAAGGTGCTCTGAATTTCTGATTTTACAGTGTATTCACCAGGCGGCGCTGCTGTGTCACCATCTTGCACAGGCAAGTCGCAAGAACAAGACGCTGTTGTTGGAGCACAGACTCGTCATCGTGCTACAACAGTAAGTCACCGCATCAGCATATCTCAGACTTGTACTACTGTCTGTCATAAAAGTAATAAAATGAAAACAAAAGAAATTGGAGACGGAACTTTGCAAGTTGTCAGGATAAAGGAAGACTAATTTCAATGGAAAATCAGCTTTCATGTGACGTTTCGGTGTAGGTGCTAACACCGTTACCAAGCAACTGATGAGGTTGCACTCATTGCATTAAAGAAGTTTACCATCCTTAGAACTTGATTTTCCTTCAAAACGGTGTATAGATCAGACAGCTGCTTGTCAGTGTCATGTGATTTGTGTGTTGGCATTGTTCCAGCTGTATCACTGCAGACATTAATTGAGTCAGAGGCTCCAGTGATTGATAGTATGAGCATTGATCCATTTAGTGACCTATGATGACAGACATAGCCAAGTTGCTAGGGAAACCAAGAATCCCTGTAGTTTAATTTCAAGTGATTTCACCCATTTGACTTGAACAAATAGGTAGCGTCTGTAAGGACTTTTCTTTAGTATTTGAATTCTATCTAGATCTGTCAGTATTTACTGTTAGGGTCATGGAGTAGACCCCCTTCGCTCCCATCCACGTTCTCAAATATGGATCTGACTGCTGTTACTGTGCCATCATTATGTTTACATTCGTTTCTTTTGTCTGGCATATCTCTGTAGCAACTGTTACTATGACAACTGTGTTTCAGCATTCTGCAGCTGAAACTGGATGACCCCAGCACAAGGAAACTGTGTCAGGAACTACAGGCCTCCATTGCAGTACGGTTTCCCCAGCAACAGCAGACACTCAATCACTCCAGGCTGGTTAACGATGAGGAAGAAGACACAAAGTAAGCTTTGTTCACAGATGTAGTGTCCTCCATATTCTGTTAGTGAGGCAGTAACAGAACATGGGTCATATATTTGAAGTCATAATTATTCAGAAGGCGCTGTTGTTTTCGATACAGAGTTTCTTCCCTTAGCTGAGACAGCATGCTGTTGTATAAAGCAGTCTTAGCAATAAGGTGATCATAACTCCCACAGACTAAGGTTGCTTTGTGCAGCCGGACCAGGACTGATGGGCTTTATCATGATGAGAAAGCCACAATAAACTTGTGGGCCTGCAGGCAGCAAGAGTTGCATACTTCTAAGGGAGTTGAGATTGATAATACGATGTGTCCTTGAGATTTAGGTTAAATGATTGAGGGGAAAAAATACCAGCGCCATGAGTGAGTGAGTGAGTGAGTTTAGTTTTACGCCGCACTCGGCAATATTACAGCTATATGAAGGCGGTCTGTAAATAATCGAGTCTGGACCAGACAATCCAGTGATCAACAACATGAGCATCGATCTGCGCAATTGGGAACCGATGACACGCGTCAACCAAGTCAGCGAGTCTGACCACCCGATCCCGTTAGTTGCCTCTTACGACAAGCTGAGTCGCCTTTTATGGCAAGCATGGGTTGCTTAAGGCCTATTCTACCCCGGGACCTTCACGGGTCACCAGCGCCATGAACAGGCAGTAGTTGCGAGGATATGTGCACTATATAGATATCCTATAATAATAAAAAATAATAATCTGTTGGGATTTTATTTGTCACCCATGTTGTGAGATTAATGGTAGAAATGAGAATGAGAATCTCTTTTGTCTGTTCCCAGCAGCAACAAAACAAACCTTATCCAACTTCCAGTTTTTTGTAGGGCTCTACTTCTAGGCTGGAAGTAAATCACACACCCTTTTCAATGTTTATCAGTCATCAATTTGTTTTGAATCCTGTACTTGGTGGTGCTGTTGCTGACATGAGTGTTTGTTGTTTAAGTTACGTTGCTGTGAGCTGGTACCAGAACACATTCAGGGTCGTCCTCACTGTTAGACTGAGGGGAATTGTCCAGGAGGACTTCACCATCTCTCACAAACAGGTTACATTCAGGTTTGTTTGTTTTATTGGTCATTTTTTGGTGGTCATATTCACATAATTGCAACTACAGCTGATAGAGATCACATTTAGACAGAATGATGCTTTTGAATACCTGGTCTCCCATGAAGGATCTTGAACTTCTGTAGGATTTTAGACAAAGTGGCCATTCCTCTTTGATCCATGTCGTTTTTGGGTAGGCATGTTTTTAAGTCCTTTTGATTCCTGATTTTCAGATCATCAAAACATAACAAATCATTTGACTATGAGTTGTTTGAAGAGATACTGCCCCAGAAAACAGTGATTGACGTCCATGAGAACCAGACGTCAGTGTCCCTCAAGAAACAGAACAAGGGGAAGTGGAGCCGTCTGCTCCGACAGAAACAAAAGGTGGGTTCATGTTCTCAGTAGGAGGCAGGAAGAACAAGCTCCCACTTTCAATGTCAATTTGAGTGAAGGAGTATGGTTTTACGCTGCTTTTAGCAGTATCCCAGCAATGTCACGGCATGGGACACCAGAATGTGGGGAATGACACCCAGGTGTTCTGCGCAACAAGGGCTGGTGGGGTAGCCTAGTGGTTAAAGCGTTCTGAGCTCCAGATAAAATTTAGCTCATGTGGGTACTGTACCCACTATATTTTGGGGGAATGGGTATTTTGAATGTTGAGAGGGTATTTCATTTTCTTTCCTCATTTTCTGTTACCTACTGCTTTCAAATATGTGGGTATTCCAGTGATATCCTAAGTATATGTCATTGAGTAAGTTTACTAACCCGGTATGTACTGCCTTATGTCATATGTAATCAAACCAATGATGGAATGATTTCATAAAATATCACTCATCCTACACTGACAGTACAACACGCGTCCTATGCTAACAGTACAACTTGTAAGCAATCAGTGTCTTTTTCATTATGTAAGCAATTTTTATAGATATTTTCAATAAGTAATATTTTTTTAGCTTTTTGCATATGTATCATTATTAATGCATAATTGGTACGCAAAAAATACTCCTAAGTGCTTCATTGGAAATTTTCTATGAGTATTTTTCCCAGATGCACAGCTTAGGTGAGCCTCTGAGCATTCACTCAAAATGGTGAAAATTGAGGTTTGATTCCCCACATGGGTACAATATGTTAAGCCCATTTTTGGTGTCACCGACACGACTTCGATGTTCAGATGTAAACAAACTACTGGGGCATGACTTGTGACGCTCTCCTAGAGTGACTATCTTTTCCTAGAAACATAAGCTATTGCCCCGACAACACCTCATACCTAAACGCATTCAACACGGGTGGTCAAAGATGGATAAGTATAAAAATGCAACAGTAGAAACTAAAAACAAATCTCACCGAGACGGGTGCTTCTTCCAACGACGCTATGTTTTGCTGCGTGAGTTTCCGCTCGCGACCGAAAAATCTCCGAAGATGGCCGATCGTGTTTCCAGTATTACCGACATTGCTTCCGATAGGGCCGATGTATTTCTGTTATTACCGCTAAACTACCGATATCGCTGCAATTGTTTCGCGAGTGGGCTGCGTTTGTTTACATTTGAGATGCAATTCCTTCAAATTTGCTGTAATTCCTTCAATTACTTAGGGGGGCCTGTACCTGACTGCCCCATAATCATTTAAATTAACTTTCAGCCGTTATGTGTGGGTTTGTCAGTTTCACCTGGAAGGGGAAGCAAAGTGATGTCAGACATGGTGCCAGCAGAGAATTTATTTGTATCTGCAATTTCAAAATCATAATCTTAGGTTTTATGACAGGTTGAGGGTTTAGTTTGCAGTGAGACCCGTAAAGGTCTGGGAAAGGATAGGCCTTCAGCAACCCATGTTTGAAAAGTGACTTTGCTTGTTGTAAGAGGCGACTAGCAGGAGTGGGTGGTCAGACTTGCTGTCTTGACTGACACATGTCATCTGTTCCAAGTTGCGCAGTTCAATGCTAATGCTGTTGATTACTGGATTGTCTGGTCCAGACTGGATTATTTAGAGAACCGCCACCATATAGCTGGAATATTGCTGAGTCCATCATAAAACTAGACTCACTTACTCACTCTCCGTGGTTAATAGCAATGTCTTCAAATGGGTACAATTAGAGATGGGTAAGAGTGATTTTTGTCACATGTTTTCTGGAAACAGATTTTTATCCAAGTGTTGGAAGGTTGTCTAAGAAAGTTGCAACTAAATGATTTAAGCGTTCCACTTATAACATTCAGTTTAATATCAAAATGCTTAGAGCCTCCATTTATCACACTAGGTTTGATTCCCCACAATGCATGAAGCCCATTTGTAGTGTCCCCTGCTGTCATTGCTTTAATATATCTAATATATATAGCAGCATAAAACCATACTCACTCAAATATGCTACAGTTATAATTATATATAGCAAATGAATTCATATATTGGACGAATGGAAGTTTGACTCTTGCATCATGTGTTCATTAAACTTGGAGAGTGGTCATCCCTGTTATTTCCTGCTTCAACAGCCTCGTGGCCTTACAGTGGACTTTGAGAAGTTTGTCAACTCCGACTCCGAAGTGTCCGATGAAGATGTTCCCTTCCTCCTCTCAAGGCGTGAGTAAAGAATTAACAGAATGCTTGATGAAACTAGCAGAAACTCTTCACCTCACTTGTTTCCCTTGAGTTAAAGCACATAATGTTCTGTTGGGAGTCTTCACCAATTGAGGTCACCAGTAAATCGTGCTGGTCGTATCAGCTTAATGGATTTGGTAGTCAGACTCAGGGACTTGATTTATTGTATGACCTTGAGGATGAGGTTTATTACTCACGATGTTAATCACTGGGTTGTACCACACTTTATTTATGGGCAAATGTCTGAGCTGGAATGTTGCTGAGTGGGCATTAAATATATGACACTACAGCCTCAGTCGGACTAGTTACGATCTGTCTGTTTCACATCGGATAATATTTGCATTTGCTCTTAAACTAGAGAAAATGTCTCTTATATTCACCAGAAAATCATTGTAATTTAATTCAAGTTTAAACAAGAAAAATATATTACGGTGTTCAATTCTATACCAGTTCTTGTATTATAATTTAGGTTGGTTTGTCTGATCTGTATATGTTGCTGACAAATCAGGGATATGCCTATACTTTGCAAATTTTGACCGATGCATGTATGAATTTCAAGAACTGGATTGTTGGTGTGTTGACTGTTCCACTAAGGGATAATGTGTATAACAAGTGTGTCAAATAAGGCCCACCTGAGACGCGCTAGATTTCTGACGGAAGGTCTAAATCACAGCTAGCCAGCCTGATTGTCTGGTTTCCGATGTTCCATACTTATGAGTACCTTCACCATACCTTTGTGTCTGGTGTGGTTAAATCCATTATGGGCTGGTTATATTTTGAAGTTACCAGCCTTGAAGTCTTGTTGGGTTTTTTGCTTATTTCATACGCAGGTATGGATGTGTTATACTCAACTCAGCCAATCATATTGTTATGGTTTATTCAGTTGACATTTTACATCTCTAAATGAGCATTTCCTCAATACAAGTCGACTCAGGTGCATCATTGTGTGTTAAAGTGGTCAAAACGTGAGAGTTTGTTTCATATTTGGGAAAGATGACTTATTGTATTGAATCTAATGTCCAGCACCATGCCCTGAAATATGAGGAAAGGGGCACTGCACTGCACTTGTATAGCGCCGATATCCAGTTTGTTCAACTGCTCAAGGGTGCTTTGCTTTTCTCTCGATCACTCGGATGTCTGTCACAACGGCACATAGTATTTTCTGTCTCAACTCCCTGGGGAGTATACAACTCTTGCATCCTACCAGGTGCTCCGAGTTAATGTGGCTTTCCCATCCTTACGAGGGTACCCATTCACAGCTGGGTGGACTGGGACAGATAGTCACAGTACTTTGTCCATGTTTACTGCACGTTGCTGTACCCGCAACTAGGTGTTTGCACGTATTCGCGTGGCCACCATCTGGTCATCTACCAACAGATTTGTGGGTTCTTTTAAGTGCACAGGGTTGTGTACTGCACACTAAATATATGACAGCAATGGTAAGGCTAAATAATAAAAGTGAAATTTTTTCGGGCATTGGTGCATCACTTTTATTTATGTGCGTAACAGTTTTTCTATTTCCATTTTAGAAAAATAAAAATGTGTTCTTCCCTCGTCACATATTTTTCTATCAAAAATCTTTTTTAAAAAAGTCAAACCTCCCTCGTCACTTGTAAATGTGCCCAAGAAACGTTTAAGTTTTCTTTATGCAGCACCTGTATGGTAAACCATTGTTGTTGCAAACTATTCAAATCACACCTTGTAAAATGTGAAATGAGATCAAATAGTTGCTGTGTGATTATTGATTTTCATTATTGTTTCTGTGATAATAAAATTATATTGTTACTGATATTTGTTAATGACGGAAGAAACTTGTTGTATTATATATTGACTGGTGTTTTCTAGTAGTAGCCATGTATGGAAATTGAAAATTGAGAGTTATCCTTCCTTGGAAATAGTCTTTGACTACTTTCATTTCCTTGCCCATTCTCACATAAAGAAACTAGTTGTGTACATGGCTACGAGATGGGGAGGGTATGAGTCATCATCTGGCTTGCCAGAATAAAAGGAGTAGTTACGATTAGCACCATTTATTCTTGAATGGGTCAGAGCTTGTTATTTGTTATCAGTTCACATCTAAAAGGCAAAATACTGTGTTTTCCAGGAAGAGAGAGGAAGTTGCCAGATAGCTCCAAGGGTCAGCACAAGAAACACAAGAAGCCTGTAATGATGGATGATCTGGAGACTAGCTCAGATAGCGCATCAGATCTCGCCTCGTACAGTGATGATGAGAAGAAGCATGATGCAGCCTTTGACTTCCGGTAGTAGGAGCATCCTTGACATCTTGCCTGCGTGTTTTAACAGCCACAGTTTTGGGCATGAGACATCCACCATGGTCTCAACTACCTCGGTTTTGCAGGACCATGGGAGTGTGAACACAAGGTGTCAATTGAGATGTTGTTTTATAAGCGACAGTGCCAATACGAGACATCCACCATGGTCTTAGCTATGGCTTTGTGATTCATCGTCTGTGACCTCTGAACTGTTTCTATCAACAGCAAGTTATCATGGATGACCAATCATGGATGGATGAATCCAATTTACTGTCGGGAGGTGGTTGTAGGAGCAGAGATGGTCATCATCATGACTCTTCTGACTGTAGGTCATCGTACCCGGCATTGTTGATCAGGGTATCAGCCACTGGTTTCTTGTGTGCACACTCAATTATTTATAGACCACCATACTACTACTTAAGGGATTTAACCACAGCGAGGTCTATTTGCTCATGACATGTTCATATGGAATGACTTTGGAATCTTCCCCATTTTGGAGGATGGACTTCTTTCTCAAGTCATGTTCTTTTCCGTTGCCAGAAAATAAGCTGAAAGACATTCTGTTTCAAGGAAACGATGAGTAAGGTAGAAAGTTTCCCAGTGTGCCTCTAAAACAATTTGGTTACTTTGCATATTAGTTACTGAATGTTCTTGGAGCACAAGTTTATGCCAGTCTGTGATGTCAGTGCTGTGTGTTGTGAACGCTGCCCATTTCAGGTCAGTTAACAGAGTACACAATGTGATCGAGCTAGCCAACAAGAATGATTATTTTTGTGTTATGCTGTATTTTGCAACATTCAAGTGTAATATTAGTTGTGAAACTGTGTCTCTTCCTTAAGGACACATCACACCACACTTCCCTAAAAATACATAATGCTTTTATCTGAATTTATTTTAAACCTCAGGGAATCTATAATATAATTTTTTTCTATTCAACAGCTGTTCGCTTAGAAGTTTCATTTATAGATTACAGGCAAGTTACTGTATCAGTATCCTATATACTCCCCAGTGTATATAGTACACGCCAAACTATAAACTGTGTGACACAGTGCCTTTAAATACAGATATTCAATGTTATTTACGATAATGGCATTTTAAAGCATTTTATGTTCATATCATGCACATTGCACTTTGAAATTATTTTATATACAGCATTTTTTGTTATATATCCAGTAGATTTTAATTTATATGAAGCAATATTCATTATTTTAATTGATTATTGATTCAGATATAAACACCTGTTCAGGTTAAGACAACTAAAATGACTCACTTTACAAACAATATGGAATCCAGATGAGTCATCTTATTTGAACCAGGCCATCTGGCTAGTCGGATGAAGACTGAGATGACTTACTGATTCTGGCCTCTTCATCGTCCAACTCGGATGATTCAGTGCAGGTGCTTGTACCACATGTTTGGTAAATTACAAGCGCCTACACCGACATATTTAATGAATAATGAAGTCATAGCCCATAGCTTTGAGTTTATTGTCCTCTTACAAAGCTAAAGTTTGTTTAGTTCCCTGCTCCTTGTTTGTTCATAAATCTGTTTACTTCTTGTCTTTCAAAACCAGCTGCTGGGAGTTCTGTTTATGTCTGATTAGCCAAGTCTTTGCTGATTTTGAATTTGATGTGTGTGTGGTGGCTTGTGAGTGTATGTAATTATGTCCTTAAGTTGTATCAATATGGATTTCAGTTATTTGGCTCGACATGATGTTCAGTCCAGGAACAGACACATTGCAGTATTTTAGCCATATACAGGGAACTTTGACAAGGTCACTTAATGTATACTACCATAGATAAGCCTACCCCTTAACTTGACCCTTGAACTCAGTGTCAAAAATGGCACATGAGCCAAACCCCCACGATGAGGTCCTAATCATGGTAAACTCAGACCACAAGAAGTTTGTTTGGTAGGAATAGTATGTAATAAAGATTTTGCTACTCCACAATGTGAAAACAAACTAGAACTGAATAGGTATATAATCTTGTCTTGTGGTGTTTAATTGCAAATTTGATGTCTTTGCTGACAAAATTGTCTTCTCTTGTTTGTACACTCTGTGCGATACGATGTCATTTTCTTACCCCCAGAAAAAAGTTTGATCCATAGATAAGCTGACCCCCTTCTACAGACTGCTGTTATCTATGGTAATATATGGTAGTATTGTTTGTGTCTAACAAGCCTGTCAGGGTTTTCGCGTGAATGAAATAGATTGATATTTTCATTATCTACACATTATCTGTAGATGTTCATGAAGGTGAACAAGGTGTTTGGATGAAATTGTAACCTGATGTTATTGAATGTTATCATACCATCATTGTCACATAACCAAATAATTGATGAGTGGAGAGAGAAGAACAGAAAGTCATATATAATGTACTTTGTTACAAGGTGATTTTAACATTGAACCAGTGTTCTAAAATCAGTTCAAACAAGACTGGGAAATATGTACAACAAACTCTTCAGTGTGCAGTTTCAGATTTCTGACTGAAACTGACAATGCAAAGGACAGGTAAATATTGATGCAATATATATCAGGCTCTTTGGCAGCAAAGTGAGATGCAAATCCAATCCTGAAAGGCCGTGTACGTACTGCTAGTGTCAGTCCCCTTGAAAAACACTACCTATTGAAACTCTCAATCAGGAGATATGTCATCCTGACTCTTGTTTATTATCCCCTGCTGCATGTTAAGCGCGAAACGGGGAATATAGTATTAGGCTTCATTTGTACGTAAGTACGAATTGGAATATCTTAAGAACCATTGACTGGATTCTTTTCATATCTGGTACTAGGTCCATCACAGTAAAAGGAAGGTTCCAGTCAGGTTTGGTGACCTTGATCTTCATTTCAAGGTCATAATGGGACTTGAATGTTTTACTCTTGTAAAGAGATGTCTAAGTTACTGTTCACTGGAATGTTTTGATATTTGACACTAAACTTTATTTGGGGAAGGCGCAAGGCCCATTTGATTTTGGAGGCCTTCATTTAAGTTTCAAGGTCATTTCGACACTTTGAAGATTTCTGCATGTTAACCTGTATGTTAAGTTTTCAGCAAGATATCTCAAGAACCGTTCACTGGATTTTCTTCATAGACCTTCAAGACATCTCTTTATTACTATTTTGGCATATTTCATACATGATGACATTCATGTTTAGGTTGAAGTAAAGACTGAAATCATTTGCATGTTTGAACATCTACAGAGCAGGATATCAAGAGAAGTTGACTTGTTTTTGTTGTCATTTAACTTCATCTTAAACTATGACCTTCACTTTTATTCCTTTTTAAGTTTGATGTGATAATTTGCCGAGGTGGATTATGTCATCATAGAGACAATGCTTGTTTCTAATAAGGTAGCCTAATGGTTAATTCACCTGTTCATCACACTGGAGACCTGGGTTCGATTCCCCACATGGGTACTATGTGTGAGACCCATTTCTGGTGTCTCTGATGTGATAATGCTGCAATATTGCTGAAAACATCATAAAAGTAGACATTCTCGCTCTCTCTTTATTTCTGAGAGCATATAATCAGAAGTAGAAATTACCAGGGCTGAGTAATCCAAATAGACACATAGATCTGTAAGTTTTGTCTCTTTTGGACAATTATTGTAAATTTAGCATGATGTTTGAGGCACCAATGTCTAGAGTCAAAGTGCAGCTTGAGTTGTCGTCCTCAGTCATGTGGACAATTAGGTCCAGACTTAATTATTTAGAGCTCATTGCCATAGAGGGTGAATATTTCTGTCCCTTTTTAAAAGATGCATCATTTCATTTTGTTCTGAAATTGTAAGGCTTACTGAGTCTGTTAGTATATGTCCAGGTTTATTTGATGTGTTTTGGATCTTGATCAGTTCAAGAGAACATATTTTGTGATTAGTTTGTAATCCCCTTTGTTTGAATGACATGAAGTTGATCATGCTGTTGAACCCTGAAGATCCAGGTTTGAATTGATCTTTAGCAACCCATTCTTGTCAAAAGAGGTGTCAGGTTCACTGACTCGGTTGACATGTCATCATATCCCAGTTAAGCAGTTCAATGTCCATACTGTTAATCACTGGATTTGTCTGGTCCAGATTTGATTACTGAGACTGCTGCCATACTACAACTGGAATATTGGTGAGTACAGTGTAAAACTAAACTCACTCTCTGATCATGTTGTTGTGTTGTGATTTTCCCAGGTTAGTTAGAAATCTGTAAAGTATGCAATGTGTAATCAAGGAACAAGAAGGAAATGTGTTACAATTAACAATTATATTTAGAGTAACTGTGTAGTCAGTGCTACATACTGCAAAGGAAATCAGTCTAAGTAAACTTATCCTCAGTACTTTTCGTTACACTCCACCACTGAGTCTAACAAAACCTTATGGGAGGTCGCGTCAGGTAACCTTTGAGTTTGACCAATCAGAACACAGCTTACCAAATCGCGAAAGTGGACATTCGATATACCTTTTGAACTTTTTATCACGAAAAGGTTCATACCCGAACGATTCCGAATGTTATTTAGCGTACCATCGCTTCCAGGTGATGCACACAGCGTATGTACTGCCATGACAACGGTGAGTAAACAGTCGCTGAAAATAGTGTTTTTGACAATATTCAAGGATGTTATCTTGCGGAAATATTAGCTAATGCTAACCATGTCAACAGAAACCCCAAAGCGTATATACTGCATTTTAAATACCTGTGTTATATGCTGATTTTTGTTTGTGGAGAGATCTGTGTCCATGACCTGAATATTTTGAAAGTCCCTCCAGTCCCTAAATATTAGCCATTGTCTGATTGGTTAAATCTATTTAACCACATCGCATTTGATTGGACCGTCAGTGGCGTTACCTGACGCAACCTTCTACTAGGTTTTGTTAGACTCAGTGGTGGAGTGTAACGAAATACACGGAGACGAAGTTTACTTAGACTGCAAAGGAAATATGATGACAGTACAAAATAGCGAGCAGTACAAGCTCATATGCAGTACAGATACAATGGCAATATTGCAAGACAACAGTGATTCTGGGCTATGGACACATAATAGTAGCCGACTGGCTTCACTGGTGGATAGCTTCCCTATTACACCCCGGCTTGGGAATCCAAGGTTAAATGTGATTTTGGCCCCAATTTCTCAAAACAAATCCAAGTTCTTACTCAAATTTCAAACTGGGTTTGACAACATGGAACAGCTGAATTTTAACCCAACAGTATTTTTTAAATTGAAAAGCCCATAGAAACTTCATTAGTCTATCCACCAAATTCAATTTGTCTTCTGTGTTTGAGTTTAATATCAGTTTCATTTCATTCTGGGAGTTTTCCTGTGTTTACTCAAATTTGAGTCAAAACTCAGACTTGAGTTTGTTTCCAGATATCAAGGCCTGGTCTGGACGTAATGAGAAACGGCAGGCAAGGGTCTGTCCCTGTACATATTCTGTATCATGCAAGGTTAGACTATGCTGGATAATTCTGGCAGTGGAGAAGCCAGTTCACTGCTGACCGCTACTGAATTTTAACAGGTTGTAGTACCATTGCAACACAATGAATATGAATTCAAAAAGATGCCTTGGTGTGCATGTTATAGTTGTTATAGTGTTTGTTCGTCATGGTTAAGGGCGGGGGTTTGATTCCCTCACATATGTACGATGTGTGAGCTGCTTTACGGTATCCCTGACAGTGATATTGCTGAAATATTGCTAGAAGTTATATAAAACCATACTCATTCTCTCTAAAGCTATTGACATTGTAATGACAGAATTTAGTTTAAAAAACTGCCATCCCTGAATAAGAAACTGTACAGCAGGTTTAATACCAGTCCCTCAGTTAGGCCTCTGAAGGTCTGGTGTAGAGTAGTTCTTCAGCAACCCATGATTGCCACAAAAGGTGACTACGTTTCTCATAAGAGGTGACTAGTAGGATTGGGTGGTAAGGCTTGCTGACTTGATTGAAACAGGTCATTCATTCCCAGGTGTGCAGATCGTTGCTTATGCTGTTGATCACAGGATTGTCTGGTCCAGACTTGATTATTTACAGACCACTGCCATATAGCTGGAATATTGCTGAGTGCAGCATAAAATGATACTCACTCCTTCAACTGGCCTTTGCACTAAACATGTTTCGAACCCGAGTGAAGATCCATGTAAGAATTAATCTTCAGTTAGACGTGACGAGCCAGATTAGAGGCATAGGTGTTCAAGAGTGGGCATGTGTGCCTGAAGTGATGACAGTAAGGTGGGAGTGTTTGTGCACCTTAGTGCTTTGTGAAAGTAGGTCCTGGTGTGCGTATTACATGTTTTGGGTTGTTACAGGCACAGAGCTAAAACATGCAAGATGCACTTGACTGTTGTACTAATCACAAGGAACATGCATTGATATTATTTACTTAGCAACAAAAGGTTTTGTCTTGTTTATGTTCATCCATTCTCATTTTGAGTGTTTCTTGAAGTGTCTGATATCCCAAGACGTGATAAATACGGCATTTTGTGATAGCTAGTCTCTTATTTACCCTCGAGCCCTGTGTAGGTGATTTAACCAACTGTGATGAGTTTCCAAGAGGGGTAGAGATATTCAGTGGTTCAACACCTGAGGATGTGGCTTAGAATTGGTCTTTGGCATCCATACGAAGGGACTAACGGGTTCAAATGGTCACACTCACTGTCTTGGTTAAATTGTTGTTGAATCCCAGTTGTGTAGATGGATGCTCATGCTGTTGATCACTGTGTTGTCTGGTCCAGACTGGATTATTTACAGGATGCCACCATATAGCTGGAATATTGCTGTGTGCAGCGTTAAACAGCCAACCAACCCATGGGGGTAATAACAATAGGAACCTGGAACACCTGAATTGATCTGCCTCTAGTGACACTGATGGACACAGGCTCTCCCATATTGTTTTTGAGTTGGCCATTTTTGTACAAAGATGTACAGACGTGTTTAGTTATTTATGTAAATAATCATGATTTCAATAAAAGAAAATGCTATGCATGTATTTTATATTCGTTTGTTTGTCCAGATTTGAGTGAATTAGTTTTGCACTGCTTTTATTAATATTCCAGCAATATCAAGGCAGTGGACACCAGAAATGGGCTTCACACTCTGAACCGAGTCTCAGTTTGAACAGTGGTTGTGTCTACCCGTGTAGTTTCTTAGTTGTTTCTTGAAGTTTCTTCGAAAGAGAGTAAAGGGGACGTAAATCTGTTCGCATGACCTTGGTGAAGGACTTTATGAATCAGAGCAGTCATAATTAAGACCACATGTTTAAACTGATTCATAACATATTAATACTCAAGGATGAAATGTCTGAATTAGAACCTGCAGTGTCATAACTATCAAACAGACACCGAACTGTTCACTTTAAACAAGATAGGCCGCGTCACGTCAAAAATGAAGCTCTCCTATGCCATTGCAATATAACCGTCTCGGCACCAGCTGATTTAACCGCAAAACAGACTCAAACCTAATCAACAAATATCGACCCAGGGGCCAATCAGTGTCCAACTGCACCCATGTCCACAAAGTCGACCTGTGAAGGACCGGGGTAGAATAGGCCTTCAGCAAACCCATGCTTGCAATAAAGGGCGACTGTGCTTGTTGTAAGAGGCGACTAACTGGATTGAGTGGTCGGCCTCACTGACTTGGTTGACACGTCATCGGTACCCAAATGCGCAGATCGATGTTCATGCTGTTGATCACTGGATTGTCTTGTCCAGACTGTTATTTACAGACCACCACAAATAGCTGGAATACTGTGGAGTGCGGCGTGAAACTAAACGCACTCGCTCATTCCACACAGCAAAGAGACAACGAAGGCAGAACTTTGAACTAGGGCAAAATGGAACATCGGAAACAAAGACCTCAATGGCAAAGGTCTATCTTGCACATGACAGATCTAACGGGCCTTTGAAAGATCTACAAGGGAAACGTTCAAAGCTTACTTTTCTCAGTGTGTTGTATGTACACTCAACAACCACAGACTGCACACCGCTAAAGAGCTTATATTTACCCATAAACAATATCAGTAACAATACGGACATTAGTCAGGTTGAGAGGACACACGTGACCATCGGTGTTGTATATGACAGTTTAAGGCCTGGAGGGACGAAGAAGACCTATGACTGCAAAATTGTGTGGTGTAAATACCTCGAACCATGGCGAACCAGTCCTCCTCTGCAACAGTGAGACCAGAACGAGGGTGCGAGAACGTTAACGTTGTTCGATCAGACGCAGATTCTTCACAGACAGACACAGACAGCAGCACCTGGTGCAGGCTCAGCAACTTGAGGACATAACATAGGGTATATTGTAGACTAAGGGTTAGTCTCTGAATATATATAATTTTGATACTAATAAACATAACATAGGGTATATTGTGGACTAAGGGTTAGTCTCTGAATATATATAATTTTGATACTAATAAACATAACATAGGGTATATTGTAGACTAAGGGTTAGTCTCTGAATATATATAATTTTGATACTAATAAACATAACATAGGGTATATTGTAGACTAAGGGTTAGTCTCTGAATATATATAATTTTGATACTAATAAACATAACAGGGTATATTGTAGACTAAGGGTTAGTCTCTGAATATATATAATTTTGATACTAATAAACATAACATAGGGTATATTGTAGACTAAGGGTTAGTCTCTGAATATATATAATTTTGATACTAATAAACATAACATAGGGTATATTGTAGACTAAGGGTTAGTCTCTGAATATATATAATTTTGATACTAATAAACAAACCCATTTTAACTGAAAAGGAGCCCTGGGAGACATGAACCGAAGGAAATCTAGACTTTCTTCATTTGAAGCTTTAGCACTGAAGGAAAGGCTTGGCAGAGGGCAAAATAGTGTGGTTCAGGGACTGTGAGACAGACTAGGTATAGTATTCCCAGAAATTATTGAGAATCATGTTGCGTCATGTAACTCATTACGTTTATTAACTTCTGGCGTTTTACTTACATAAACATGTTAAAACATCATCCTTTTACAGTCTCAGTCTTGTTTTAGTACTTTGTTTGACCTCCTCACTCAGCAATGCATGCTTGAATACGCCTAGGCACACTACCCATCAAAGTTTGTAGGTAATCGTGTGACAGGGTATCCCAATATTGGACCACCTCGGCCTTCATATCTTCAATATTTCTCAGTCCCTTTTGGTTTATTCTGTCCTTCATGACTCCCCACACATTCTCAATTGGGTTTAGGTCTGGGCTGTAACTGGGCCAGTCTAAAACTTGAACATTTTCGCCCGACAATCACTGTTTTGTGTAGCGCGCAGTGTGTTTTGGGTCATTATCATGCTGGAAAATCCAATCATCTTCATACAATGTTTGTGCTGTCGGAAGAAGGTGACCATTTAGAATGTCAACGTATCTTTCTTTTGTCAAGTTTCCCGTGAAAACACACAATGACGTCACTCCGCGAGCCGAGCGATCCACAACACTGAATTTCCTAGGCCGACCTGCCCCTGCTTTGTGCTCTGTCCCGGTTCCTGTTTGAATAGTCTTCAAAGTTCTGTATACTGTAGACAGAGGAATACCATGTCTACAAGCTAACACTTTAGCATCAGCCTCACCCCATTCAAAATCATCTAAAATGAGCTTTCTTTTCTCTCTTGCTGTAAATTCTGCCATGTCAACACAGGAAGCCGTCTGCTCAGACAAGGGAGATAACTCTTGACGTAATGAGCTGCCTTCTAAGCCTTCAAGAGTTGTCTCCCTTATTTAGTGAAAGCCCTTTTTCCAATCTTAGCATCATTAGAAAAAAAACAAAGATTTTCTCAATAATTTCTGGGAACACTGTATGTCGGTCTGACAGTCGCCATCTTTATCACGTTACCGACAGCCGTTGTGGTTTGGCGAATGTCATAAAGAGTCATGTCATCAGAAGATGATCCCTGCAGCTGAACCTTGTGGTGTAGGCTTTGTGGTGGTGAGGGGCTGCATGTGCCATGACTGTAAGTACAGCAGTACTCGGGGCAATCGATGGTGAAAGTTACAAACATATACTTGATATTTTGATAACCATCCCCTTGTTGTTACACCTACCACGTAAATGTGCATGAAGTGGTTTTTAAAGCATACACAACAACATGTAGTGTTGTTTCACACTTACTGAAAAACAGGTGTTGTTTGATTAATATTCATGTGTATACGTTAATGCATGTTAATTCATCAGAGAGCAAATATTCGACCACAAAAAATGTCTTTTACACTCCTGTGTAGTTGCCTCAACCTGTTGATACCTCAGTCCAATAAACAATTATTCATGATTATAATTCTGGATATAACAGTTTTCCCGCTAAGATTTGCTGGGTTTTATCAGGGAGCCTATATAGAGATTATCCCTGGTTTTATATGCATTGGTTTCAATACTAATAGTGGTAGAATAACGTTCTAATGCGTCTTTGTTTTTAATTTAGTTCATGCGGGACATAATGTGAAATGATCAGATAAACTAGGCATAATCTACAAATGTTAGAGTTTCCCTGGATAAATCAGCCCACACGAGGCCTCCTTGATAACGGCAAGATAACTTTAAACTGTCAGTACTTGAGTCCGGTACCGCCTCTTCGTAAGCGCTCTACAGCCGACAAACCAGTCTATCGGCACTAGTAACAAGAGTGACCTCCCCTATTATGATGGCACAAGCATTTGCAAGAATCCATAGCTCGAGATCTACGTTTAGCAACATCTGTTAAGCTCTAATGGCTATGACATATTCGAAAGTAAAATATAACTGTATTCCAAACAAGGTACGTAATTCTGTTATAATTACCAAATAGTTTACGTATTTTCGTTTTCTCTCGCAACCAGGGGCAGAGCTGTCACTTGATCAGCTGTTGATAAAAACAAGACTGAAAGAAGTGAAATGGATCAGAGATGTGCCGATCAATCTATGAACATATTTCAGTGTTGGAATAAGACACCTGAGAAGATGGAACTATTCTTTGTAAAAAGAGGAGGGTACGGATGGAACATCACCTAGACATATAAAAGTCATTTGTAACTATTTATGATTTACGTATTTGTACATTCCACTATTTTTTACGAGGGAGGAGTGCAGTGAAAGGGACAAGCAGGTGGTTGAGAAGAAATGTGTTCAAGTGCTGACAAAGTTAATTATGCAGCAACCTGTTTGTCCTTTCTTGTACACCTGGCTGTCCCTTTCTCTGCACGCCTCGTAACAATCAGTGAACTGTGGCAATATTTTGATGATAGATTGTCAAAGAACTTTTTTATTTTTTGGACAAAAAATCTGCAAAAACCTCGCACAGTTGGTATGAAGTTTTGATTATGATCAGTGTTTCATTGAGTATTTTATGTTTATTAGTTTTCAAGTTAGATTGCAATTCATCTGTCTGCTTTTGACTCATTTGAGTCAAACAGACTATAGCCATGTTCAGTATTTTTCATTTGATACCGATAAGTTCTCATGTGCGTGAGTAGTTAGTGATTTACATATGTTACATGATGTTAGTGATCTACATATGTTATCTGATCTACGTGTCTGAAGTACTGCTCAATGCGACTTCAGACCCAAATCACACACTCACAGACCCACATTTTTTCAGTATGTTATCAGCAGGTACCATAATCATGGTAACTGTTATGATCTTGCAGCTGTTCAATGTTCTCAACAACATTTCTTTTTTTTCTTTTCAGCAAACAAAAAATCTGGATATAAGAAGAGGGAGACAGGAATTCTTTCTTACTGTCTGGCATGACGGAGTATTTTCACAATGAAGTCTTTGCACTACTGAGCTTGTGATGAATATGGAGATGAATATTTCTCTATGATGTTGCCATCGTCTGTTTGTGTAACAGAGTCCAGTCCACAAAGTAAAAATTCCATTATTCTGTATCCTAATATGAGGCATATACTGCCAAGAGTTTTGAGAGTTTACTGATAGTTGTCTTGTGATGTACAGCTTCCTATAGTGAGGATGAGAGGAAGGTATCTTCTGTAACAGAGAGAGGCCATGATCTCACTGTATCTGATTGTCAAAAGCAAAATATTCCTGTTGATTCAGAATCTACAGATTTGAGTGAATGGAGTGTTTGGAGAAATATATCTAAAGTCACAAGGTCAGAACTACATGAAAAAGATAGTGTCATATTTCTGATTTGGCAAGAGAAGGATTTTCCAGGTGAAGTGAACAGGTGCTTGAAGGAACTGGATGGTTAACAACAATTTCAGGAATTAACAGACAACCACTTGTCTTCAGATACAAGAACTACAAACTGTGATGATTTTCTAAATCAGAGTGAAATTGTGACAAAGACAGGTATAGATGTGTTGAGGAAAGGTGAAGTTAGATAAAATAACAGAAAATGATACGAGTGAAACATGGTCTTTGTCTTGAGTAGCTGCTCAACCACCACAATATGGTATCACATCAGTTGTTGTCATGACAAGGCAGGGGATGGAGGTGGTCTGTCCTGAAGTGAATGTGACTATGGCAGGCTGTGATGACATGGATATTCTTCATCTGGATGCGACATCATTTGGAGAAGAAATTGTGAATAGACATGGTGACAACATCTTACATGATTCTGTGTCTGGCAGAGCAGCTTTGGTTGCTAGGGCCAATGTGCTGGAGTCTGTTTAGGATGGTGAGTCTCTTAGAAGTTGGGATTGTGGTGATCAGGCTTCTGTAGGAGCTCATAAACTAGACACAGGACCATGTGTTCCTCCTCTACACAACTGCAGTATAGTGTTGAGGAAGAGAAGGCTGATGGTGGTATTGATTGTAGTCAAGGAATGGAGATTGTGAGTAGCACTGGTGATCATTTATGTTCAGGTCAAGTACAAGCAGTGAGACATCTAGAAGACACTGAAAGTGATGTCACAGAGGTGTTCAGTGAGAAGGAAGATGTCAGAGAATCTGTACAAGCTACTGGAGGAGATATCACAGAAATGTTTAGTCAGAAGGAAGATATGAGAGTAGCTGTAGATGGAACTGAAGGAGATATCGCAGAAGTGTTTAGTCAGAAGGAAGATATGAGAGTATCTGTAGATGCAGCTGAAGGAGATATCACAGCAATGTTTAGTCAGAAGGAAGATATGAGAGTATCTGTAGATGCAACTGAAGAAGATATCACAGAGGTGTTTAGTCAGAAGGAAGATATGAGAGTATCTGTAGAAGCAGCTGAAGGAGATATCACAGCAATGTTTAGTCAGAAGAAGGATATCAGAGAAGCTGTAGAAGCAGCTGAAGGAGATATAACAGCAATGTTTAGTCAGAAGAAGGATATCAGAGAAGCTGTAGACACTGCAGCTGATATGGAAGTCTCGCTATCTCAGAAAAAGGAAAGCTGTGATATTCTTGACATTGACTGCACTCAACAAGTTGAATCAGACAATATGATTACATTCAGAGAAACTGATGAGCTCCATAGTTCAAATCACATTCATCTGGCAGTGGCAGAAGTGGAACTTCTCAGTAAAGTGCAAGTCAGCTCTAATAAAAACTTGTTCAGTCAGAACAAGAATGATGACACTGTTCCAGGAGTATGTGTTTTGAAGGAAGGTGTAACTATGGCCAATGAAGACATCACTGATTTTAACGAACCAACAGGAGAAAATAATGTAACTGAGGCTGTACATGTTCCACCTGTCTGTTGTGGATTTGGCAACATTGGTAAAACAGAATGTAAAAAGGAGGCTACACTTCTCAACGAAGATGTTGAATACTGTAAAGATGTCAAACAATATCTTGTTCCTCAGCAACCATCTGGAGGATGCTCAACAGACACATGTTCCGCAGGTGTTCCTGCCATGTCTGGTATTGTTGGAGCCTGGTCTGACCAACAAGGCCAATACAAGCAGGCAGTTGCAGAAAGAAAGACTGGAGTACTGGATGAATCCTATAAACATTCGTTGAACACTCTGAAACAGATTTTAATAGTCTCTTCACTTGATTCAGATTGTTTTCTAGGGACTGATGATCAACATGCAGCAGATCAGAATAATGGAAATAGCGAATGTCATGTGAAACCTGTTGCTTGTGGTGCTGATGGTGATGACTGTACAGTTGGTGGAGAAGAGGAAACATCGACAGAGTCTGCCAGCAATGAGGCAGACGTATGTGTTGGGATACCTTTTGGGGCAAATGCAACAGTTTCAACGGGACACCTGGGTGATGTTCAGGTTGTTTGTAAAGACAGTCAGCCACATTTTGATCTTTCTGATACTTTTAACATGTTTGCAGAGGAGGAACATTTCGTCACAGAAAATAATGGTATGGATCAGTTTTTACAAAGTAATTTTAAGTACATATATACAAGGTAGAAAAGATAAGTTATAATTTGCCAATGTCTTATAGCTAATGATAATGAACTTTTTTGAATATTGCTATAAATGGTGGCATGTGGTTCTGTACATAGCGCACAGGTCACGGTCAGTTGAAGTAAGACCAGACACAGAACCTTAAACATGTTAAATTGACATTTTCTGATGTAACACATTGTTTTTGGTATAGTTTTTGGTAAATTCATGTGAACTGGTACAAACATCATCATATGTGTGATAATATTTACAGTTACATATACTATCCATCAAATGTTTGGACTCACTTAAAGCATATATGGCTACATTGTAGATGAATTTCTCCACTAAGAGAACCAACTACAAACCTTATGGAGATGAATCTAGCGAGGATGATGATAATGCATCACATTTCTCAAAAGCATGTGCAAATATGAACTGCTGCATTTTGGTGTAAAGTTTTGTTAAAAATTCACCAATTTTCACTTAGTATCCTCATTTATTGAACTTAGGACAAAAATCTTTTCAGTGTTACAAATTTGTTTTACAATACTTCAGTTCATGAGTAGATTATTACGTATAAACAGTATGGAATATGTTACAAACTCTAGTTTAGAACAGTTGACTGAAGTAAATAGCTACATTTACACCAGTGTGTCTATCCTTTTGATGGGTAGTATATGTTTGCAAGCACACCTTGAAAACACTGAAGTTTAACCAATAACAAGGCCCCCAAATAGTGGAGAACCCATTCATGTTATAATATGTTGGCACGGAGAGTCCTTAGAGTGTTTTGCAGTTCGAGCCTTGAGAGTTTCTAGGACTTCAGTCCCATCCCACAACGAAGCAAGCTTGATACATGTGGTCTAACCTTAGGCTAAGTTTGTTAAAGATTGCCACTGTTCTCCCAGCAGAAGATGGGTACCCGGTGAAATAAGTCATTAAGCTTTTTACTTTCTGCTAGTTATAGAGCCTCACAGGCAGCTTGGGTTATGTGGATAGTAATGATCAAATTGTATGCTTTGATCAGGATATCCATCCAGAAAAAGGCGTCATTACTATTTGATGTCAGAATGATAAAATATATTCTGATATATTTTTTATATGTATCTCATAAAGAGCAAAGAATGGACAGAGTATCTGAAATATCATATCCCATTTACCTCCCCTTTGCTCATAGTCATAAAGATTTATCAAAAAGGTCACTAAATTTAGAGATACACTAAACATAAAATATATATTCTCTAAAATCATGTATCCTGTATCCGCTGTAATGGCTTGGACATCTGGGTTTGTCACTTCTGTGAATAATGACGAGCAGTAATGGAGGATACTGATTGCAACATGTTGCAGTGCACACTGCCATAAATGAGTTGAGGGGATATTTTTCTAGTGTTATCATGTAGCAGTGACCATGGTAAGATTGGCCTAAACTCTTTTGGAACCTGTGAACATCCTGATTATAATAGGTATCTTCAGTAACTTAACTTGGTTGCCACATCATTGGTCCCCAATCACTGCTCCTGCTGTTGATCACTGGATTGTCTTGTCCAGACTGGATTATTTACATATAGCTGGAATGTTGAGTGTCACTGACTCACTGACTGACTGACTGATTCACTCATTCACTTAATATCTATTTTGTTTGCTGAACATTTCTAGTTCACGCACACATTTAAACATATGTACATATGTTGTCATGTCTACAGACAGGATTGATAGCATATTTTGCTCAGTAAAACCATATCCAAACCATATGTATAGGAGAAGACACACTTCTGAGGTTCTGGTAGACAATGTAAAACCGGAGTGGGAGGGAAATCCTGAGGTTTTCTCTATCATACATACTGTCAGTGATGGGTAATTACAATCCAGATGGTCATTTAATGAAGCTGTTTTAGAGGCATTTTAGAAGTTGCTGAGCTGAAGGTGACGGAACAAATTTTATGGATGATCAACTTCTTTAATTTTCACAATAGCGACATTTCGGTATGGATGGGAGGACAAGGTGTAACAGTTTATATACAGGTACATGACATATTGCTGAGGAGATTAACAATAACAACAACAACATAAAATGGTATAACAATCCATACTGAAACGTCGCCATTGTGAAAATTAAAGAAGTTGATCATCCATAAAATTTGTTCCATCACATTTAATGAAGCTACATAACAATAACTGAAGCTCGTGTAAAATCAGTTTAATGACTTTAAGTAGATAACTCCTCCACTTTCGTCGGCCCAGTGGTTGTGCAGTCGAGGGTCTGCCTACAGATGAGAGAATTGCGGTTCCAATCCTGCTTCGGAAAACCTTTGTATTGCGACTTTAATCTTGAACGATATTTTTCAATTGATTTCAAACACACGTGTATCATCATGTTGATGTTCATATAAAATTAGGAAAAGTAAGCCCTGGAAAGCGGTCTTACTATTGAAAAGTAAAACCTGTCCCTCCAAAACAAAAACCTCAGATGCAGCTATTCTGGGAAAACAAGAGATCACCTAATATAGAGTGAGAAGCACACTTTAGGTTTATAGTAGTTGGGAAAACGTCCCTCACATGTATTAAATACTGGGGATGCAACAAATTTATTATGAGTTGAATATGATTTATATCATGAATATAACAAATTTGAATAGTGGGAAGCAATTACTGTAACAAGTAAATACTTGATGTATTTTCATAACCGTTGTGAAGCAGAATAAAACTATCAGTGTATGAAATAAGAAAACCCCAGCCAAATATCGGGTCTGGTATGTGTTACATGTTACCAGCTCAAAAGTATTTAACCAGACCAGATCTTGTGAACCCAGATGAATGCAATATCTTAAATTTTTACCATACCAACAGGCAGGTTAGCTGCAAGTTTAGACTTTCTGTCAGAAATCTAGCCCATCCTCGGGTGGTCAAATGGCCTTATTTCATATGCTGAAAATAAATCTTTGACATATATTAACCATGTCGTTGGTGTCAGTGACCACTGATAGTCAAAACAGATGTACAAGACAACCTCAGCCAACACAACCTCAGTTCTCCAACCTCTTGACCAGGGAATAATTTTAGCTTTCAGGCATTGATATTGGAAATTTCTGTGTAACACTGCTGTCTAATTCAGACTTTTTAGTCAGTTACAAGCCGGTCCGAATTAAACAGACTGCACTATGTTCCTGTTTGCATAATACCTGTGAAGATCCAGGTTAGAGTCGATCTTCAGTAACCCATACATGTCATTAGAGGCGACTAACAGGATCGAGTGGTCAAGATAGCTGACTTGGTGCTCATGCCGTTGAGAACCAGTTTGTCTGGTCTAGACTTGATTATTTACAGACTGCCACCATATAGCTGGAAAATTGTTCAGTGTGTCTTTATCATCATATTGTTTGTCTGTTTCAGATCAGTGTATCTCCTCACAAGAAGTGCTATCTGTTGTAAATGTTCGTCAGAATGCAGTATCAGCCCGAGCCAAGAAGAGGAAAAAAGAAAAGGCCAAGCTCGAGAAACTGTTGTCAAGAAACACTCCTTCAAGTGCAGCCCGTGCTCGCAGATACGCTGCATCCTTCCAGGTTAGCTCATGTTGGTAGTGATAGGACCAGTGATCTTGAGGACTGTATGCATTGACAGGATGCATATCTTGACAGTATAGTGGGCATATGATGCATATCTTGACAGTAAAGTGGGCATATGATGCATATCTTGACAGTAAAGTGAGCATATGATATGTATCTTGACAGAATGGTTGATCCATGTCCAGATAGTAAAGAGGAGTGAGTTTATTTTTACACTGCACTCAGCAATACTCCAACTACATGGCAGCATTCAGTTAGTAAACAAGTCTGTATCAGACAGGGAACTGATGACCTGTGTCAACCAAGTCAGCGAGCCTGACCACCAGATCCCATTAGTTAACTCTTACAACAAGCAAGGGTTACTGTAGATCAATATTCTAACATTGCGTAAACCTAAACTCACTTACTCATTCCAGACAGGGTTGTATACGTTACACGCATCTTTCAGGAACTGCTCGCCAACAAGGAAGATACGTTTCACCCAGACTTCACATGCCCAGTGTGTCTGGATCTGTACCATAAGCCCCACCTGGTGAACCCTTGCCAGCATATGTTCTGTGAACCGTGCCTCCGCAAACTGCCATCCTCTGCCCTGGCTGACAACGCTGTGTGTCCTCTGTGTCGGCAGGACATCCAGGCCTGTGTCATGGATGTCGGTGAGTAACAGGTCCTTCCAGTATGGTAGGGTCGTTGGGGTAGCCTAGTGATTGAAGCCTAGTGATCGTCATGCCAAAGGGTGTGACTTTAGTTTACTTTAAGAAATTTTGAAAATATTCCAACAATATCACATTGGGGGACACCAGAAATGAGCTTGTACCCATGTTGGAAATCGAACCAGGCTCTTCAGCGTGATGAGCGAACACTTTGACCACTAGGCTACCCCACCCTCCCTCATGCTCAAGACTCGGGTTTGATTCCCCACATGGGTACAATGTGGGAGACTCATTTCTTGTGTATCTCACCGTGATTTTGCTGGAATATTGCTAAAAGTGTCGTAAATGAACACTCACCCTCACTCACTCAGCTTTTGTCATTTATTGTCATTTTGTTTAACATGTCATTCAGCAGTATTCCTGCTTGTATGCTTGGTCAGTCTTGACCACCATCTGGTGATTGAAATCAAGAGTGTCAATCCATCGTAACAAAATGCATCAGTCAAATAAGTGAATCTTCATGACCAGTGTCATCAGTCTACTCGCATGACATCATGGGGTGCTGAAGAGTTCCTGTGGATAACAGAAATACAGTTGAAATCGAAAAGTTATCATATCCATTCATTCACTAAGTCTCATTATCTTTTGTTCCTTCACTTGAAATGATGAAACATATTTGTTTGTCTTTGCATTGTTGGCTTCGGTATGCAAAGTTGTTCACTGGTCACGAGGGGAACATGGGTTGATGTACCTTTGACATTGAGGTTATATCAACCCATAGGCCCCCTCATAACTAGTGAAGGATGTTAATTTTCAATTGTTTGAAGCATGGGTACAAATCTTTTTGTGGCAATTGCTAGACAAAGTAAACAGTTATCTCCTTTCCATTGATTTGCATTTGCAAAACACCAATAATTTCTGTACATCATACATGATTCAGTGTTATTCAAGACCTAATTGCCAGCACTCAAAGTCAGCTGCCTAACCCGCTCAGCCACCGCGACTTTGTGTGATGGCGATTAGGTGCCTGACTCTGAAGGTTCGGGTTCGAATCCCGGATGGGACTCAACCAAAAAAGTACTAGAATTTGTACTTTACTGAGTAAGTGAAATCCCAAATATGAAATATGTTGCATGTTCCATTCCTTGAGTCGTAATGGAGTACCAAAGAACTGTAGATCAGTTTGCCGAGTTAAGTCCCTTGGCCATGACAGGATCCACTGATTTAGGATTATAAGCCTAGAGTTGTGAGCATTAAACTGAAGTTTCACCAACATTTGAAACCTGTGGTGTCACTTGATGCATTCCTCTTGTAAAAGAGCCTACATCTGATGTATCTTCTATTTTAGAAAAAAAAAATCATTTTGATTTCAATCACTCACTTCCTGATTTTCAGACCTGCACATACAGCTGAGTGAGTACTACAATGTCATCTACACCAAGCGAGCCCGGCAGGAGAAGAAACTCAAGACCAATCAGAAGCCTCTTCCTCGTATTCAAACCAGGCCACTCAGCCAACAGCTCATCAGACACATCCTCAGTAACCAATCAAATCGCAGGACTGACAGGAACGTGTTACACATGGTGCTGAGTGTGTGTCTCAGTGCTGTTTTGTCTGTTTTGTACGCGTGGATGAATGTTCCTATAGAGATCACCACTGGACCGTTAAGGAATGCTGCAGTGTCTAACGTATGGGTCCAGGCAATCTGTCTGTTCTGTGCTTTCACATGGTTGTTTGTGAAAGTTCTGGGCAAACTGACTATAAGAGAACGAAGGTGACAAATAAGTCCTGAAGATTTGGACACAGTGGGATTGCATTTGTTTTTATGTGTTATAACCCCAAAACATGATGAAGTCAGTTCTTGAAGAAAAAACTCATCAGCCTTTTTATTTAATGGACTGGATATCCAATGGTTGATACAATGTGGACATCAGTAGAAGATCAGTGACAGTGTTCATTAGAATTATGCAATACAATTCCCAACTTCTTGTCAGACAGTCAGCAAACACTTTTCCACTGGTGCTTGTGAACAACAAAATTACTTTGATGTCCAGTCAATGCCAACTAAACCAGCTGCTGTTTATTTATTTAAGGTTTGTTTTAACATGTCACAAAGTCATCCTGTTATTTTGTTTTGGGTATTCATGTGATGTATATTATGACTCAGAGAGTTCCCTTGGACTGGTTGATTGAGACTGGTGCAAATACTATGTTAAACTTGGTTGTTATGGTCTATTCACGCTTCAGTGAATGTATTTTTGTTATGAGGTGAATATATTTTTGTAACATTCATCAACATGAATATGTGTACTGTTGGGGTAATAAGATAATGTTGGTATATATTTGCAATAAAAAATGTAAAGATTATTCTTGGTGATATGCAATACTGTTTTGTTTCTTTAGGCCAGACCAATTCTGTTTCTTGTTTTACAGATCCACCTGTCATATTTTTTCAAGAATTTTTTTTTTTTGAAGAAAAAATATGAGAATTAATTCCCCTATGAAAAAAACATAAAATCCTAATGTTTTAATTGGCTAAAAATGTAAACTTTTAAGAATATTATTTTAAACTGTATTTTGACCATATGCACTTCATAAATTGCTAAAAGTAAAATACTTTTAGTATTTAAAGGAATATTACTTTGTTAATTTGATTTTGTTTTCCCATTACTGCCCTTAGGTTTTCTGAGGACAAAAATTAACAAGAAATAAAACTGGTCTGGCCTTAGAGATGGCAGTACCACTCAACCCATCTTCAGTTGCACTTACAGGAACATCAACTACACTTTTCAGTCTGCTTATCGTGTTGGTCATTCAACTGAGACATCACTCCTCAGAGTGCATCACAACATCTCCAAGGCTCAGGACAACAAGTGCTCTGTTGCACTTGTTCTTGACCAATCAGCAGCCTTTCATCTCACTGACCAGGATATACTGTTCATAACGTCTCCAGTACAGCAATTATGTAACAGGCAATGCTATGTTATGCCTACAGTCATACAAGTAAGAGGACACAGCGTGTCTCGGTTTATGAAGACACGCTTATAAACCTTCAGTGATGCCGCTCTATTCTCTCTCCAGGTTCTCCTTTTATCACGTAAATCTCTACAAGCAGGAATAGCTCTTGAGTTTATTACATTAAGACTTGTTTTGACGACTGATATAACTTGTCTTGGTATCACTGATTATGATCGTGAAATATCACATTTTTGAAAAACTTCCAGTATACAGTGCCAACGCCCGGTTTCGATTCTGCAACCCTTTTCATATTTGCTTGGTGGTTTTACCCACTAGGCTATGCAGGATCGCTGTGAAGAATGAGATTGTTTGTCAGTATGAATCGTGTTCCTCACAAGATGGGTAGTGAGGGCATCACACATGCAGGACATTGGTAATTTGTGCACATTTCATGTACAATACAAGGTTTTGGCTACAAAGTTGATTTCAACAGTAAGTACCAAATATCAAAATTATATAAAAAACATACCTTCAGTTGGTTCATAAGTTGGATGAAAACCCGTGAGTTGCCTTTACAACTCACACACCAGTAAATGTCATGTCCTGAGGACGTTCATGACCATTAACAAAGACACAATTCAAGTCAATCCCTTGTTTAAACATTTAATCACTAAACATTAGTACGTCTGTACAGGAAACCAGGAAAACATACATGCATGTACGATGAGACAGTCTGGATATGATGACGATCACAGTTCTACTGATTGATCCCAAAGAAGACGTTCTTCAAACACAAACGCAGCAAAGCAAAAACCAAGCACTTTGAAATGTTTCTCTGTAACATGTACAGCATGTTTTACAAAGGTCAGAGTCAAATGTTTGAAATAGCTGATCCATGCATTGGTGGAAACAAAATAATTATTCACGCTTTCCATAACCAGTATGAAATGGAACCAAATCATAGAATTATCAGTGTCTTTCATAACATTTTAGCTTGCTGGAATGTGGTAGATTTACATCTTGCCGAATACTTCAGAATTCAGACAGAAAAAGACAAGAGACACACATAATGCTGTAAGTACATGACAGAAGACATATTTAGAAGTATGTAGAGCACCCACTAGCGGTGACAGATTAACACTTGTGACAACAGTATGTTACTTTTAGTAATAACTGACTGAAGGAAAATGTGACTGAATTAACATAAGAAATTCAGGATCATATTTCTGAAAGACAAACCTTTCATATTATTTACATCCTTCTCGAGAAACAAGCTGCCAATATAACAATGGAAAACAATACTTAGAAAAGATGTTAAAATGATGAAAATTTCAGTAACAAATCAAAAACAAGTGCAAAATTGCTTTGGTCTTTCCTGAACAAATAACAACGTTGTTCCCCAACTAATGCACATGAATATTATGGAGTAGAGCAATACTAAGCTCTCAGTATATAACATTTTAGCAAATCTGAGTTATACCATTTGAGGTCTTTTGGAATGTGTATTCTTTGACACCAGTCCACTTAAACAGTAGACTGTCCATTTGCTACTTGGGCTTAGTGTAGAGATAGCTGCAATAGTAAGTATATTTTGGACAAAAAACTAATTGTAACTTTTATCAAAAACACCAAAATTAAGTGAAAATTGTTTAATGAATTTTAAGGAGGATAATAATTTAGTAAAACCATTTAAGTTTAAGCATTGTTGCACATACAACAAATCAACTAATTTTTATTTTACAAGCTGCACAGGGCAAATATTAATTATTGACTAGCAATTTTTATTAATTTTTCCCCTCTCTTGCCTTTCCGTTTTCTGAGGACATAAATCCGTAAAACAAGAAATAATGCTGGTCTGGCCTTGGGTCAAGTTTAATTCCATACTAGTCAGTTTACAACGTTCTGAGTATTGAGGTCAAAGCTGGTTATGCTCACATACACAGTACATCCGATACAAGATTTCAGCCACACAAAACAGACCATTATAATAAACAGCTTAGCATCTGCTGAAAATATGATGACAATATCAATGAATTCCACAATGAATATGTTATTACCTTTGTACCTCCTGGGAGAATGAGAGTTGTTGATAGACTGTCCTGTTATCAATGTTTTTAAAAATTGTGGTGTGTCATGTTGGGAAAATATGATCTGGGAAAAAACCCTCAAGTGATGGAGACGCAAGATGTTTAATGCTTTGGTGACGAACCCAGATAAACAATGTACATGTATGAGGGAGAACCAGGATCTGACCATCGGTTCCTGCCACACGTATGGGAAGCAACTTTGCACTTTTTCTGCTTTTTACATCAGTAAGGTGTGGTAGTTACCCCTGATGCTGTAACCAGGGCCTAGTTTTTTGAAGCTCTCCTAGTGCTAAGATGGTTGTAAGTGCCATACACTAACATTTAACTCATGACTGAGTAAGCTCAAGGGGCCCAGATGGTAAGACAATATACTGGCTACATGACACATTTTACCGAAACAGTAAAGAGATCTATCCTGCAGACCTGGCAGATCTATGTATACTGAACAGCAAAAGAAATGCAATGTTTGAAATGTTTATGTCTTCTACATAAACACTTGACAAAAATACAGAGATGTGTTTCTTTTGATGTTCAGTATATGTACCTTGACAAACTGCTTCTATCCTTCCCAGTGCCCAAACCTGATCACTAGGTTCCTTATACACAAGATCAACACCAGTGCTGTGACAGTCCCAGTGTATGTTGCTATCACTACTTTGTAAAACTTTATCCAGGCAGTTAATTGTCCAAGCCTGTAAATGGTCTACGGCTGTGACAGTGTTAGGAGAACAATTAGGTCCAGATGGCATTCAAATAGACAGTGAAAAACATGTGAATTTGGAAATTTGAGTCATGCTATGAGCAAGGATATGTTACTGATATTCCAAGGTTCTCAAAAAAACACAAAAACTAGATTCAAACCCACAATCATGACATCCTGAATTGGTAAACAAGACGATGATCCCTTTGTCTCTTAAGATATTTCCTTTCTTTGAGGTAACCTAGGATACCACAGATCCATGGCAATAACCTAGGATAACCAGACCCAAGGCAACAACAGTCAGAGTGTCATCCCACATGGAAAGGATAATAGTTGCAGGAGTACTGATACTGAACTGTAACATCACAAGTATAAAGTTTTAATAAAAGAGATCTCAGCTTGTACTCTCTGTAACCATGACGTTTTTAACTGAGAACATTAACGGCATGTTTGAATTCTATGCATCATAAACATGTGTGTCTTGAACAGTGAGATCAAGATACAACCAGTGTGACAGTTTACACTTGACAGAATATCAACATGATCTTTGTCTCAAAAAATATATAATGCTATTGAACTTTAAAAAACAGAAAGACCCAGGGAATAAGGAATACCTAGACTTGCTTATGGAAGAATGGTAGATATAAGAATTGAGCTTCAAAGACTGTATCTATGTTAGGCAGCAAACCTGGGTCTTCAGCTTGATGAATGAACACTTTAACCATTAAGCTAGCCCACCACCACCTTGGAAATACAGTGACCAGTACAGATGAGGAATATCTTGCTTATTGTAGACTTTGGCAGTGCGAAAATGAATAGGTGGTCAGAAAATTAATATGGTTAAGGAACAGAAAGAGTAGAAAGAATAAAAAGTATATGTCAGCTGTTCCCCAGAAAACTGTAAAGTTCTTAAACATAAAATGTACAGATCTCCTGTGTTTGATATGGAGATTTCTATTCCTCACTTTCTTTCTCCACTTCTCACCTCCCGTTCCATGTTTAATCAACATGAAAATGACAATAAATGTAATAAAAAGACACATCTGCCATCGCCGTTTACTCAGTTGAGATCATTAAGTGGAATTTTTGCATTAAAATATGGACTCCTGAATATCAGAGGACTAAGAATAATATAATCACTCTGCATGTTCATAGAAGAAAAATATCTAAATACCCACCAAAATAATCAATCTAAGGCTACCTATGAACAAGGTTGATTCACTGAAAACTAAAATTTTAGAACTAAAATTGAAAATGGAAATTTTCTTTATTGTCCATCTTTACTTTGGTGATTCTAAAATCAAATGTTTCTGTGTTACTGAATAATTATTTTAGTGATGTTCATACATTTAAATACTCGATGGACAAACACAAATTATGAATGCATGGAATTTGTAATACACACTAACACAACTAGGTGTGTGAAAATCCTGAACATCTTTAGTACAAATAAACTGACATGCATTCTCCCTTTGGTACACTGACAGTACAGATGCTCAAATATGGCACATAATTGTTAACTAGAAACAAGAAGATAAAAACAATAACACTGATTCATCACCACATAATGAAAACTCTCACTCTGAAAACTTATTACGTGTCTAATTGTCAGTTTGCATCTGTTACACCATATGGCAGTCAACCAACAATATATTTAAATACTCTATACTTAAAGTATTTACATAAAAATTATGTTAGCAAGTGACTCTAACTTCAATAATAATGTAATTGGAACCGTAAATTCATAATTGGACCAATTCATCTAAAAGACCCCTTGGAACTGTTTTACAGGATATAACCCATGATTTGCATAAAATATACAATAGTGATGTACTTAATGTGTAGTAATATAACAGGTATAACAAAGGCTGAGATGTGTATGTATAATCAGTACTACATCTGGTGTTGCTATACATCTATCTTGGAGACCATCTCTGCGACAAATCTCTGGAGGTCTTGACTCCTCATTTCCCCTGTTGCCAGGACTTCCTCGTGGTTGGCAAACTCTTGAGACTCGAACTCCATGACGCACTTGTTGGTGATGAGGGAGAGGCCAAATACCCTCATGTTGCAGTGACGGGCTACGGTCACCTCAGGGATGGTGCTCATACCTGTGGATGAGGACAGGTGATATTAGTGCCATTGTAATCAATACTGTCATACAGGTGGGGCAGTGTGAGGACAATATCTGCCAGAAGGCTGGGACAATATTACATGACTGTCAGAAGGGACAATATTGGGAAAATATCTGCCAGCCAGATGGGATTTATGTGGACAATATCACTGTTCGACAGGTGGGACAATATGGGGAAATAACTGCCTGTTAAATGTTGGGATAATATGTGAACAATATCACTGTTCGATAGGTGAGACAATATGGGGAAATAACTGCCAGCTAAATTTTGGGACAATATGTGAACAATATCACTGTTCGATAGGTGAGACAATATGGGGAAATAACTGCCAGCTAAATGTTGGGACAATATGCAGACAATATCACTGCTTGACAGGTGGGACAATATGGGGAAAATATACATAGTGAGCCACTCTTACGCAGATGATGCAACTTGAGGACAATAAATAGTAAAGCAGGAGGGACAACATGTGGACAATACATAATTTCAAGCAGGTGGGACAATATGTGGACAACATATACTGTCAAGCAGATGGGAAAATATGTGGACAATACATACTGACAAGTAGGTGGGACAGTTTGTGGACAACATATGCTGTCAAGCAGATGGGAAAATATGTGGACAATACATACTGACAAGTAGGTGGGACAGTTTGTGGACAACATATGCTGTCAAGCAGATGGGAAAATATGTGGACAATACATACTGACAAGCAGGTGGGACAATATGTGGACAACATATACTGTCAAGCACATGGAAAAACATGTGGACAATACATACTGACAAGCAAGTTAGACAATTTGAGGACAACATATACTGTTGTGCAGATGAGAAAATTAATAAACAATATATACTGTCAAGTTGATGGGACAATATGAGGACAATTAATATGGTCAGGCAGGCGGGACAATTTGAGGACAACATATACTGTTGTGCAGATGAGAAAATTAATAAACAATATATACTGTCAAGTTGATGGGACAATATGAGGACAATTAATATGGTCAGGCAGGCGGGACAATAGGAGGACAACAAATACTGTCAGGCAGGTGGGACAATGTGTGGTACATCAATGCTGTTACCTGTAGCATCAACACCAATGAGCTTGAGGAACCTGCATTCTGTGACCGTCTCAAAGGACGGTCCTACCATCATGCTATAGACGCCTTCCTGGAAGAATTTGGTCATGCCCATGTCAGCTGCTGTCTGCTTTGCAATCTTCCGTAGTTCTTCATCGTAAGCTCCCGACAGTGCCGGGAAGCGGGGACCAAACCTGCAAAAAGGAGACATTTCACACCTTCAGGCACAATTTCCTATAATCATCCCTCTCTTATAAGATCTTCAAGAGCGAGTAAGCATGCTTCAAGAAGCATTCCAGTGACATCCTCGAATGTCAGTTAGGTGTGGGGGGAAAGCTAGATGTAATTTATGTTTCAGATGTCATAGCTGTGGTAAAACCCATGGGTATGGTTCAGACAAACTCAGAAACATGACAGGATGAACTGGGATTCAAACCTATTATCATATATTGGTTCCTGATGTATGCAGAGAAATGAAACAAAGCTCAGCAAATTGCTGATCTTCAGGACCTATATCAGGCCCAGAGTAACCATTCTAGAAACATTTGTAGCCCTATGAACTTCTCAAGCTCATTCATAGCACATTGGCTACAATCAAAGTTAAGAATTCTTAGGGCTATGAATGTTTCGATTTAAGGGCCTTGATATGTAGCCATACCAATTGTGGCAAATTTGGATGAATTAGATTTGGAGATTTGGACATCACGTAGGAACTCTGATGCAGGATACCATTTAGTGTAAGGGACTAAGAAAAGGTTGCGAATGTAAGCAGACAAATTTTGACCACTAAACATACGATGAAATCATAAAATGCTACGGTTAAATATTATAGTTTTTTAAACTAAAATTCAAAAGAACTTGATCTAAAACCATAACAAAATCAGCGTTGGGTCTAAATTGTGGTGATGACTGAAAGTAGGACTCTCCATGTTTCCTACAGACTGGCAATTCACATTAGATCATACATGGATTTTATGATCTTTCGTGTGGCTTGTACAAACTGAGGGGGAAAGCTGATAGGCATCATATCTATCAACTCTCACATCTTTCATCCTACATCTGGGCAGTCATGTAACTGGGTGGTTAAAGCATTCGGTTGTCATGCCAAAGATTGTTTTGATAGACGTGTACAATGCACGAAGCCCATTTCTAGTATCCCCTGCTGTGATATTGCTAGCATATTGCTAAAAGTGGTTTAAATCTATACTCACTCACCTATCCCATATGTAGGTTAAGAATATTGTTTGAACCGCCTGTTAGTACAGTGAAGGAAACCAAAATGGGACTTTCCAACTAACCTCTCATCATTCATTCCAACCAGAGGATTGATGCCAGCAAATCCAGCTAGGTTGAGATGGTCCTTGATGATCATGATGTCCCCGACACTGAACTTCTCGTTGATACCACCAGCCGCGTTGGTGACAAACAGCACCTTCACCCCCATCAACTTCATCGTGCGCACTGGGAGGGTGATCTGTATGTACAAGAGTTTCTTTGTTGTTAAAAGCCTCACTCAACAATAATTGAAACACGACAGCAAAAGGTCTGTAAATAATAAAATCTGGATCAGACAATCCAGTGACTGACACTGTCAGCATTGATCAAAGCCAAAAGGGAAGGGGAACATGTGATGAAATACATTATCTGTCTGTTATGGTGGAATGTACTACTAGACATTCAACAATCTCTCTGGCAGGCCTATACACCTGGAGATTGCCTAAATGTGAAACCAACACACAACAAGGTTGATGAACTTCAAAAATTGTATTAAAACCAACAGAAGACCACATGTGATTTGACATTGTTTCATCACAAGGGAATTATTATCCAGATACGTTCTACAATTTCCTAATGGTTAACAGGTAGTCATATAATAGAGTCACAACATAATCCTGCCCACAGGCAACTACAAGAGGTACGTCACCCTGCCCTACCTACGACGACGAGGTAGCTACTCATCACGGGTGAAAACAACACTCTGCCGGAAGTATAGACAACTCACTGGCAGACTATGGAAAATTCCACATCATCATCATGAACAAATGTGGTATAATGAGGCAACTATCAGGATATCACTATATAATGATAGACTAACTATTATGCAGGCACATTACACGTTTTCCAATGTAAAAGTCAGTGATTGAAAACTACAGTATGCTTTGATTGGCACTAGGCAGTACACTAATTATTAGGCAGGCCGACCCTAAGTTTTCAAAGGCTAAAGGTCAGTAATATGAAACTTCAGTATGTTCAGATTGACACTTGGCAGTTGCATTTCCCCCAACATAGCAACACTAGAGAAAGTACTCACTCAGTTTTGAGACGACTGTTCCATTTCCATAGTGTAAGTTTCCCCAAGTGTCCAATATATTTTATTTCACTAGGTATCTACTTTGACTGACGTGTGTGCCTGACTGATGTGTGTGTTGTTTACATGCTTATGACCTTCTGACCCCATACTATTTTGGTCCTTTCGCTTAAATATGACCGAAGTGGACGTCAGAGAAAACAACCAATCGTCGCCAGTCCAGATTCACTTCGTTAGTAAATCTGTGTTTCTAAAATACTCTTAATTGCCTTCTCATGCATGTATGCAATAAGGATAACATCTTTCATCATATATGTATAGAAAGATCTGAAACTAACCTATCTAACTTCATGACATGATTTCACTAACTTCTACATGCAAAAGAGATATTTAATTATAAAGTAGTTATTTTCACTACTTCTGTAGTAACGGACTGAGAAAACATTAAACTCTCAGTGTATCCAAAACACACTAACACTAACAATAATGTAACGATACTATGAAAAGTGGGCTACAAATTGACATAACATAAAGGTGGGTGCAAGCAATAAATACTGCGGTTGAAACACAATTTGCCGAGCGCACTAATCACTGGAATCAACAGCCGCCATTTTCAATGCAAATGTAGCTACACCGTTACACTGTCCATCAGATCCATTTGGTTGTGTCTTACAACCAGCAAAGGTTCCTACTCATGAAGATCCAGTTTAGAGGTGGTCTTCAGCAACACATGCTTGACACGATATTGTATCTCCTTAATTCTGTTGATCTATGCTCACGATGTTGATCATTGGATTGTCTGGTCCACACTTAATTTACAGACTGCCACCGTTACACCTGGAATATTGCTGAGTGCAGTTAGTTTCAAAGGACAAATGAAACAAAAAGCATTGTTTCCAGAAGACCACACATTCTAACACTGATTCTTGGTTTGTAAGGTCCATTCATCCAGCCATCCACCCATTGATACATACACACAAGCCCACAGCTCCTGACCTAAACCAAATCCCCCCAACCAACCACTCCACTTAATAATTTCTGTATTGTGGGTATTGGCATAGCTTGTTTTCTCCGTATTTAAATATGTATACAAACATGTTTTGTTGCATGGAAACTAATGACCTAGTTGTCAGTTTGTGACCTACCTTTTGTGGAGAATAGCCCTCATAACAATGAGCTCGGCCTTGCATCAGGACCACAGACTTGCCCTTCAGCTTTCCGAACACCAGCCTCCCCTCATGGCCAGGAACTGTGGACAGATATGTCAAACTGTCAAGAAGGGTATTCGCCATGAGGGCTGGCTAGAATGGTTTCTACTGAACAGGCTTGTATATGTTACTCCCTCATGATAAATGCTTTGAGAGATGGGTACGAATCAGGTAATTACTTCTCTGTTTAACCATAACATTTGAACCACAGCTTGATCTAGGTTTTAGGGTCAGTGTAGAGGAACAAGTTTCATGGACTGACAACATCTTTATTGCAAAAGCCTGTCGTGTCACCAATCAGTATTCAAAAACAGAAAATGTACATGAAGGATATTGCTTTAATACAACTTACAATCAAACTACCTTCTAAAATGCCACTTATAGAAGTAATGTCCAAACGTTAAATGGTTGGCTTGTGACCATGTGATCACCTCAAGGACCATCTGATCACCTGAACGTCCACTTGATCACCTCAAGGACCATCTGATCACCTGAACGTCCACTTGATCACCTCAAGGAACATCTGATCACCTGAATGTCCATTTGATCACCTCAAGGAAGATCTGATCACCGGAATGACCATCTGATCATCTCAAGGAAGATCTAATCCCTCTGATCACCTCATATGACTAGCATCGGTTGCTGGGGGACGAGCTGCTGATCCTCTAAATGGATCTAACAGGTAATGCTTTGCTCTACCATGTTACTCACCTGTGCTGACTGGGAAGCCCTGAATATCCTTGTAGCTGATCACCTCCTTCTCCTCCACACCTTCTGCCAGTTTGCCGCATCCGGAGCCTAAGATAATACCTAGTGTCGGTCGGCATTTCACTCTGTTCAGGACGCTCTTCGCAATTTCTTCCACTTCATTGTAAGTATAACTGAAACAAATGTTGTTATCCATTTAAACAGTGATGTACTGGTAAAACTTTGGGACTGTTCCACAAACAGGCCAAGTTCCTGATGGACTGGTAATTTATTACAGGGAAAGGCAGAGGCACCTGGTCACATAAACGACCAACTGATCACCTGAAGGAAGATCTGACCACATCAAGGACTATCTGATCACCAAGGAAGATATGATCGCCTAAATGACCATCTGATCATCTCAAGGCAGATCTAATCGCTCTGATCACCTCAGGGAAAGTGGCATGAAAAATAACACAGTTACTGGTAAAATGGAGGGAGAGTGAGCAGATGAATAAATAGTATGAATCTAATATTTCAGAAAACTCATTAATTTGAAAATTATTTGAAGATTCATTTTGGGGGGTAGGTTAGTCAAGTCATATTATATGTATTGAGAAAGGTGGAACAAAATGTTACTTAAAAAGAGGGATGACAACTTCACATCCCATCTCCTTCTTCATGTCAATGGAGTTGGATAACAGCTGGAGAATAATGGCCACACACCTTTGCACTGTCCAACCTTAGCAGCCATATTGGCCATCTGATCCACACTATTGTCATCTACGAAAGTAGTGTTTGGACGATTCCCATGGATTTACAGAAATAGTTCCTGTTATCACAATTATCGCCTGGAATGTGCCAAATTTCTCTTCAGTATACAACATACTTACACAATACATTTGGAAAGTGTTGACTACATAATCATGTTACTTGAACTAACCTATGGTCCTAAAGTGAATGTACACCATGTGTGTCTAATTGGTTTCCAAATTTTGCTAAGCAGGCAGAGTAGCTTATGAAACTTACCCACTTACTGGCCCACAAAAATAATTCATGAGCCCGAAATCTGAATGTACAAGAAACCAGAGAGTCAGTATTCTCTTGCATGGGTAGCAGTTTCCCAGTTCTTTTACCACTCATCAATCATAGGATTACATTTTTGACTACAATGAGCTCTGTCACTAATCGCCCAATGATCAAAGCATAGAGGAAAAACAAAATGTTAGCAATTCTCCCCATTTCATATTAAGTTCCAGCCAACATCAAGACAACTTCTGACCAAGCGGTTACACAGTTACACCATTAGCCACACCTACAAACAGTTGTCATTGTAACCATGGTTACCGAACCTCATGGGCTCCTATCAACAGAAAATAATGTCACTACAGTGAAATTACATCAAAATTGGGGTGCTAATTTGTTAGAGTGCTTGTTCTTTAGTAAGATGTGCGGTTTTGGGTTGTGCTGGTGAAGTAGACATCGTTACCTGTCGGCCATGCTGCAGTTCAGATAACGACGACAACGCAGAGACTGATGATCAATATTGCTACACTCAACATTCACCCTTTATGTACTAAGAATAGTCTTCGTGAGAAGATAGTTGAATAAAACAGACAAGCATTTTGACAAAATTCACACACGTCAAATTACATTTTCAAAACGCGTGGAATAAAACCAGCCATCAAAATTTGATTATTATTAGATCATATTCAAAATGATAATGCTGTCAGAGTTATAAGGGTTAAAATCATCTATATTAACCTATACTATTTCCATGGCAACTCTGCAACATTAGGTTAAACATGACACTTCCCGTTGCAAAAAAATAAATCAAAGAGGATATCAGACGTGGTAGATTTGAACTGACTTGTATATACAAACACATATAGTCTTACCCTTTTGTGTCTCAGAAGTATATATGCATTGACTTATGCATGTTGATTAAATACAATGTTGTAAGCTCTAAGATCTACAGACCACCAAATCCATCCATTCATCATTGGTTAGTAATTCCAGAGAAAAGAGATGTCAATATTTCAGCTGTTGATGAAAGCAACCTTGCTTTATTAACCCTTTGCACCACAAGACCTCCACTCCATCGTTTGAGACAGCCATGTCAATATGCTGGGGGAAGTTGGGGGTGTCATTCACATTGTACATGGTTCTCCATAAATGTTACAAATTTAATGTATGTGTTAATAAGGAATATATATATATAATATATTCCTTATATATATATGACAATATATATATGACAATGAACAATATATATATATATATATATCACACTGAACAATGTAACTGAGCACATATTTGGGATTTCACTTTCTTAGTAAAGTACAAATTCTAGTACTTTTAACGGTACTTTACTAAGAAAGTGAAATCCCAAATATGACATATGTTGCATTTGACCACTTTCTAAATGGCATCGTGTAATCATAGCTTTCGGCCGTGGGAGCCAATTTACACTCATCAGAGGGGTACACAAAGTACGCAGTCTAGACTACCAGTTGTCCGACTTTCATTCTTGTGGAAGTCTCGGTGGCTGAGCGGGCTTGGCGGCTGACTTTGTGTGCTGGCGATTAGGTGCCTGACTCTGAGGGTGCGGGTTCGAATCCCGGATGGGACTCAACCGTTAAAAGTACTAGAATTTGTACTTCACTAAGAAAGTGAAATCCCAAATATGACATATGTTGTATTCAGTATAGATTAGTAAATGTACATACATAAACACTACCTTTTGACAAATCCCCCATTTAAATCCACATAAAACTAATTAATCAATCAGCGTGTTATCGGTTAATCCTTTGATTGATCCAGACACAAGAAATGTCAAATGGTGGCCTTTGTCGGGTAATCTAAGTGGCATTACTATTAATTATACCTGTTATAAATTCAATAACCTCTGAAAGTAGATGAATACTGCACAGACCCTCGTTTCTATACCTACAATTATGTCACGGAGACGAGCCGCTCTGATTGGTTGAAATTTCCTTTGCGGTTGAGAATTGTGCACAGTTGACAAAAAGGTTGATTTAAGTTAATTAAAGGTCGAAAATAGTAGTTTTAATGGCGGGGTTTCATTTATAGCGATGTCAGCAAGAGATTTTGTATTTGTACCTTACTAGAGTATATGTGATCTTTAAATCATTGCTCCAAGACAGACAGAAAGACGAATGGACAAATGGACAGACAGACGGACAGACAGGGTACGTTTTAAGCCTTCTTTCCCCCAAAAGACTTTTTTCTCGGTCTTATTTTATATAAACATCCAACAAATGGCTTGTACGAAGTTCATTCATGTAAAATAGATACATAGCTAGATTTCATAGCACAGTGAAAGTGTCTGCAGACATCCGAATATTAAATGATGGTATAGGTATTCATATGAAAGTTCACATTAATATACGAAGCATGTTGATGGTCACAAGCAGAACATATTAAGAGAAAATCATATATCCTTTTCAATGTGACCATTATTCTGAGCCCAAGTCATGATTTCAAAATGAAATGAATCTGAATTGTTAATAAATGACTCTTCCATACATAACCAAATCCCATACCATTTAATAGTTTTGATGCCCAATTCATTTTACCATGGGAAACATGCAGAAACATTAAATTATAACACTTTTCAGGAACAATAGATGCCAGCATTTTCACCAGCTTCTATCAATATTTGACACCGGGTTTGCAGACCATCAATAGGTATGGGATATTTCACCTAGTACCCACAAACAACCTGATTGGATGTACAGTGACATGCCATAAGTATTGCAACAAACACATTAGCAGCAAAAACCACGGAAATATTTACCGCTAACAAAAGCCTCTGTTTGGAAAACCACTGAATATTTTCTTGTAAAATTTGGAGTGATCATATTTGAGGGGCTGATTCTTCGTATGACACCGTTTATGACGTCATTGTTTGTGTTTACGTCCTTCATGTGCCTAGCAGACGACATGGTTGGCAGTGCGAAGGAACTGACTGGAGGGCAAAAAGAATTGATAATTGAATTACATCAGAAAGGTTTGAAAAATAGTAAGATTGCAGAATTGCTAGCTGTTCACAGGTCTACTATTGGACGAATTTTGAAAAAGTTTGGCAATGGTGAAAACTTAGAAAACAGGCCTCGAAATGGTCGGCCTCGTCTGATTGGTTTGTTGTTCGTCAGAATAGGAGACGTTCTCTGACAGATATAACTGAACAACTTAATTCTCAACATTACAATCAAGTTTCTAGCAGGACAATTCAGCGACATTTACATCATGCTGGCATTAAAAAATGAAAGATAAGAAAGGGTATCACCATTTCACAGGTCAACCGTCAGAAGCGTGTCAGATGGTGTAGGGGTAAATTGATATGGGGACTTGATAGGTGGAAAAAAGTGTTGTTCACTGATGAAACACAAGTTGTTTGGGGAAAAAGTAAACTTATTTCTGTTTGGAGAAAGGCCGATGAAACGTGGAGACTGGAATGTCTAAACGTCTTGAAATGTCCTGTCACGGCGAGTGTAAATTGTTTTGGGGATGTATTAGTTACAATGGTGTTGGCGCACTAACTCCAGTCGAAGGAAATATCAACTCTGGCAAGTATATTGATGTACTGGATACCAATATGTGGCCTGTTGTACCTAAAGAATTTGAAGACGGCCCTGGATATTTCAAGATGACAATGCGCCTGTACACCGATCTCGGAAGACCACTGGCGTAGGTTGTTATTTTCTTGGCAACACCCACCTTACTGCTACTTCTGACAAACAGACAAATCCCTATGGCATATGATCAGGGCCTAAGAGTCATGTTCTTCACGGTTATATGACTGAAAGATTTTGGCACACACTGCACAACAAAACTGACTAGGGTGAAGTTGTACCAAGCCATCTTTGAGCCAAAGTGACGAAAATTCCTTAACATAGACTTATAGTAGTCTTTGTGCTAAGGTCGTTTTGCACAACAGGCCCCAGGGCAACTTTGCCAAAAGCAATCTTAGCGCCACAATGACCATAAATCTGTTACTGTAACATAGGATCCATAACAGACTTACGAAGGTTCTAGAGCTAAGATTACACCGTTTAACAGGTTTCAGTACTATCAGTGCATGAAACTCCTACAAAAAGACAGGAAGCCCACAGGGCTGATAACTAAAAACTGTGTCTGGCCCTGATTAGCATGTAACCAGCCCTGTATTAAATATAGGAAACTGAGATATGGTGTTAAAAGAAAGTAATTAATGAATTGCATGTAGTGAGGTAAACCTAAACATGTGCAAAAGCAAAATTTAATGAAACCACGACTTGGTGGTCAACTGCTAATTCGTTTAGTGTCACTGCCATCAGAAAACATGGACATTATTCATTGGCTGAAAGCATTCTCTAGACTGGTCACATTTAGTGTTAGACAAATGGGTAGGTTGATCTGTGGAAGTTACGGTTTGACTGATCATGGGCTATACAGACATCATCTTGTTACCTCAATTGCAAATGTTTTTCGAAATATTTCCTGTAGTCAATGACATGGGGAAATATTTACCCTTGGAAAATGTATAGGCGCACAGGGCCAGCTATAAAGTAAAGTTGTAAGCCCGCCATGTAGTTTACTAGCAATCAGCGGGCCACCAGGCAGATGCTATTTCATACACTGGCACCATTGCATTTTGATAAATCTCTTACCTCATCCTTTTTTCAGGCTCCATCAATGATAATGTGCATATGTAACGTTCAACTTCTCAACAAGTGACTGTGATTAACAAAGAATGATAACATCAGACCTCAGCACACTTCTGCAGATGAAACTGGGCTGTCATACATAAACCAAGTAATAACCTAACTTGTTTTGACACTTGCGCTTTATACATGAAGCAACCTGCGACCTAGTCATCAACGCTTGGATCAACATATCACAACCACATGCAAATATTCAGGCTACTGCACAGATCAGCAAAAATGTCAACAAAGAGATATGTCAATACAGAAAGAAAAAAAATTGTTAATCTGAGTCTTTTGTCCACAGATTGGGAAATGTAATCTTCTCCTCTATGGAAGAAGGATGCAGAAAAAAAACATAGCCTTTTAGGATTAGAACATTGACCACAGCAACTAACAGAGGACACATCACTGCAATCTGGATTGAGCCACAGTGGCTGCCATTCCAATAATCTGTCTCACAGGCCCTGAACCACATTATTTTCTCTACTGTCTAACCCTACATGTGGTCTGACTCACAGGTTCTGAACCACATTATTTTCTCTACTGTCTAGCCCTCACTGCAATGTAGTCTGTCTCACAGTCCCTGAACCACATTATTTTCTCTACTGTCTTGCCCTCCCTGCAATGTAGTCTGTCTCACAGGTTCTGAATTACATTATTTTCTCTACTGTCTTGCCCTCCCTGCAATGTGGTCCGACTCACAGGCCCTGAACCACATTATTATCCCTACTGAATTGCCCTCCCTGCAATGTGGTCTGACTCACAGGCCCTGAACCACATTATTATCCCTACTGAATTGCCCTCCCTGCAATGTGGTCTGTCTCACAGGCCCTGAGCCACATTATTTTCTCTACTGTCTTGCCCTCCCTGCAATGTGATCTGACTCACAGGCCCTGAACCACATTATTTTCTCTACTGTCTTGCCCTCCCTGCAATGTAGTCTGTCTCACAGACCCTGAGCCACATTATTTTCTCTACTGTCTTGCCCTCCCTGCAATGTAGTCTGTCTCACAGACCCTGAGCCACATTATTATCCCTACTGCCTTGTCCTCCCTGCATTTATAAAGCCCTAAATAAAGTAAGTCTAATCCCAAGGTTTCTGAAACACCGAGCTCGATGGGGCTTTTTTCAATTTTAAATGGGTGTATTTGTTACAATCAAAATATATATTCAGGGAAAAAGAGTTAGTCTATCATTCAAACAAAAAGTGAAATTTAATCTACTCACACTTTACAAGGTATCACTTTGTTTGGCTCCTCCATATTTCCAGGAACTGTCAGAACCATACAAAACAACACAATGTCTGTCTCAGGTGGCGATTAGTCAGTTTAACATGTTGGCTAACCGCTATGAAACCGTCTTTTACAAGAAATCTGATAAACAGTAACATGGAATACTCATGAAGACCTGTCTAGTCTGGTGAGACTGTAGCTGTAATCTGTCATGATTTATGTACACTTCAGCAGTCTTTAATTACAAAATGTGAGATTCAGTTTCTATTTTCTCCAATTAAATTATCTCAAAAACACAGCAAGTGTCTGCATTACTGTTTCATTGTGTCATTGTGTGCATACAAATAACTACACCTGTTACTAATTCGAACTTTAGTTACTTAACAATGACATAGTTAACGATGCTAATTCTCATCCCCATTGTAAATCACTGTAACCATGGTAATACACCCTGAACAAGCTGATCATTTATGCTGCTCAAATGTACCTAAGGAACACCTATTCTCTTTATTTACTATAAATTATATAAACTTATCATTCCAACCAGTGTCAATGTCTGACCCTCTGACAAATCCAGCAGATTTGCCAACGGTCAGACAGAAGTCCCCAACCTGCTGGCCCCAGTGTCTGACTGAATATATCACAATAACTTTGCCCTAATGAATAAAACAAAAGCTCATTCACATTACAATATACAGGACAAAATAGTTAGGGATAATATTATTGGTAATTTTATGATTGATATTTTATCAGTGTTTCAATGAATAAACAGATTACTATTCAAATTTCAAAATTTGAATATATTCCTAACTGTTTGTCCAGTATATTTCAACACTAGGCCGATGCATTCTCAAAACACTATATTTGCTAGACTGTCATTCTATCCATAACAAACATTAACAACATCAAACACACATGACATGATATGCAGTTAGATGCAGTACAGCAGTGACGTAGTGAAACTTATCCAACAGAGAAATATTCAAAACTACTGCGATGAACACTGCACATTTTTCTCATTATGTGCATAATGTGTGAAGATGTCTCAGTCGAACACTATTTCATGTTCATAACTAGAGAGTAGAAACTTTCAAGCTATCAAAAACAAATTTTCAGTTTTAAATTAAATTATTTGTTTGGTTCTGTTCTCTGAATTATTCAAAACATATGGCAGGTCTCTAATTCAGTATTCTCGACACTACCGCTCATGATAACATTACCATATTACTTCTTATATCTTCCAGAAATATTTTTTTAAAAACAGTTGGTAAGTGCAGCACTGAATGTTGGAGAACCCACAGGTTCTATGACACCTTTATTCAAGGGCTTTTGCTGCACATGCAGATTGTAGCTTAAAGAGCTGTGCAACATAACCAGTTTAATGGTATGTACTGGCTCAAATGTGAAAACGATACGTACTGCGACACACTGATCAAAAACCAGTATTTTGACATGCATTCGCAAAAACTTCATAGCTCCCGGAAATCTTCGGATATTTCCAATACATTTTTCTTGGGTATATATTTTACCATGTCATTGACTACAGGTTATGTTTGGAAAATAGTGGTAGATGGTACATGATCAATCAAACCGTAACTTTAACAGATCAGTCTACCCTTTTATCTGACACTAAACGTGACTGGTCCAGAAACTGCTCCAAAGATGCTGACCATTCTGACTTTGCCTGTTTGTCTCATTCTGATGGCAGTGACACTAAATGAATCAAGGACCACCAAGTTATGCTCTGTAAAACTTGCTCTTGCATATGTGTAAGTTTACTTCACTACAAGTAATTCATTAAGTATATTATTTATACATCTTGACTCGGTTTCCTGTTTTTGATACAGGGCTGGTTACATGTTAACAGGGCCAGCAACATTTTTCAGGTATCAGCCCTGTGGGCTTCCTGGTTTTCTTAGAGTTTCATACACTGAGTTTGGGTTGAAAAAGTTCATGGTAAATGGAACTATTGATAAGAATCATGTTTAAAGTTTCTACTGAAGCTTAACTAAGCACAGTGATTTAGCTGTGTTTTTTATTTACATGTGAAGCATTAACCCCTGATTGTAAGTAGTTGCAGACTGTACATACTTCCATTATCTGCCTTCAAAGTGTTGTCGGAGATTGAAATCCCAGCCACCTCTCACAAACTATATTAAAACATGGTACTTGATGTTACCCTGTCTTGTGCACAGTTCCAAGGGAATGCAAAATATGAGTGAGTGTTTCAGTATGGTTTTATGCTGCTTCAAGCAATATTCCAGCATTATCATGGCAGGGGACACCAGAAATGGGCTTTACACACTGTACCCTTGTGGGGAATCAAACCAGGGCCATTGGTGTGACGAGCGAACCCACTAACCACTAGGCTATCTCACTATGTTGAACTTGTTTGAAACAAACTTATGTCTTAAATGTCTTTAATGATGGCCTCTGTCACTCTGGCCTAGAGCCATAACCATGAATGCACAGATGAATTTACATATAGTCACTGAAAATATATCACAGTACAACAGAGCCATATTTACCTCGGGGCATGAAATCATTAGCTTCTATTTGGTTGGAAGACTTTTGTTTAATTGGCTGATGTAATCTGTCATGCATAACGTTGCTAGAAACCAAACTGTCATCCCACAGAATAACCCAATGTCTAAATCCATTGCAAAGACATTTGAGACTGTTTGAAGCACCCATAAAAATCATGATTTAATTCCCCATGTCTTCTAATGAGCACTTTCTACTTATCTTGTTAATTTACTTAACCTGCTTCCTATATAAATGATATAGGAAGTTGTTTGGTCCCATCATATGCTGTGTATATAGGACATTTATGAGGAGAGGTGTCAGAGACAGAAACTTATCATGAGAGAAATGTTAAATAGGACACAACACTGTGCAGAATGTGGCATAGAAATATTCTGGTAGAAATATAAACTATGACATAACATACAGGTGTCAAATACGATTTTAAAAAATGTGCTAGGGTTGTCAAATATTATAATTCCTATATATGTGGAGGTGTCATATATGATATACCATATATATGTTGTGTCATATATGATATACAATACATATGTGGAGCTGTCAGGTTATAATGATTTAAACCACTAGGGAACCTCGCAGAGCATATTCAAGTTACCACCTTGTACTGATGACAAACCTGTACATACAGTATATGCAGAGGTGTCAGATACGCACACCAAAACAATTAGCAACTTGTTTCTAGAGAATACACTCTTTGGAAAAAACATTTCAAGCATCATGCCCACCCAACTTGTTATTTTTCAAATTGGCTGCCCAGTACAATATCAGAATCTAACCGATGAGCAATTCAGCAAGTTTCAGTTCACCTGAAGGACGTTGGATACAAAAGGTCAGAATGTCAAGATATTGCTAAATTTGATATCATTTTGTAGAAAAATGTGTCCCGAATCTAATTATGTAATAAAAACAGCAAGTCACGTCGGCATTTGTTTGACATGTGGCGCCCCCTTGCAGCACTGTCTGTAAAAAGTAAAACATCAATAAAAGTTCTCTTAAAAGTAAATTGTTTACTTTCATTATTCAACATGTGATTTTTTATAAAGACACTTCAGTGTTGATATGAAATACAGCAAGAAAATCAATTTCCAAGGCAGAATGTTGGATTTGACACATTAATTAACGTTTAAAAATACAGAACATTCAAAAGAAATATTGATTCACCTATGGTAAAAAGGATCTTAAATAAAATGAATATTTATATTGCAAATTCACAGTAGAAAATATTCAAAAATAAAAAAGATATGTTACCAGAGGGCATCAACATTATCTCTAAGTAAAACAGCATACAACACAGTCATAATAATCTTATCTTATTTTATCCTTGTTACTGTGCCTAACACAACTGATAAGCACACGGGGTTGGGGTAGCCTAGTCACCAGTTAAAGCATTCCCTTTATCATATGGGTACAATGTATGAAACCCATTTCTGATGTGACCCATCATGATTATGTTGGAATCACACTCACTGATCAGAGCAAATTAACATGAATAAATGTTATTATGGATCCATGAGCAGTGAAAGGGGAGAGAAATGAATGGAAAATAATAAATAATATTAATAAATATTGCATGTATATATAATATAGACCCCTATGTCCATCAATAGGTACTTACTGACGCTTAGATGAAATTAGAAAAAAGTCAAGGAACATAAGTACAGACAAAATCCATTGAGTCTGGTGAAAGGCAATGCAAAACAGGTGGATTTTGAGGAGACACTTCTCTGGATAAAGTGTTCCTTGATTCTGAAGGAAGAGAGCTCCAGCAAACTGAAAAGACAGACATCACCGAGGAGAACAGAGACTAATTGAGTTGATGATCTTTGGACGTTCAGAGTTAGCATTCTGGTGAGTAGATTTCTCATCACACTCAAATCACAGGAATTCTTTCCCATGATGTGACACCACAAATGGGTTTTACATACTGAATACATCAAGAGATTCAAACCCAGGTAACTTCAGTTTGACCAGATTAGCCCAATGCTAAAAGGGTTTGCTTGTCACACCGAAAAACCCGAGTTTGATTCTTGACATGGGCACAAAGTGTGAAGCCCCTTTCTGGTGTCTCCCGCCATGATATTGCTGGAATATTGCTAAATATGACATAAAAATATATTCATTCATCCGGTTTAATCAGCAAACACAGCAGATATTATAATGGGTGCCCAATGTTTACAACACAAGTGCCTAAATGTTGGTATTTCACGAATGAGACTGAGGGATATATCAATATTTAGGAATGAGGTCATAAAAATAGCATGACATGGGCATGAATATTATGAATATTCCACTCATTATCAAACTGAGGAAAAATATAAACCCAAATCTACTTTTAAACATAGGCTGGTTACCCACAATTGCCACATGCAGAACGCAATGTCACAGAAGAAAGGTGACTTTAAAGCATTGTTGATGACATCACGATGCCATGACAAAGTGATATTTTGACCTAATATTTCTGCCGTCGTAGGTAATCAATCCAATTTTGCGACCCCACAAGAGAACAATATACTTTAGTCATAGACAGAAAAGCATACCATCAATATGCTGATAAGGGCACATGATCTTCTTATTCAATTTCAGCATGCTTGTAGACATACACCTGTTTGTCTAGGAGTTACCTTGCAATTTGTTGGATTTTGCTGACAAAACATTGCAGTAAAAGACCTTATGAACTATGAATTTGGGTTGTTGGAAGAGGAGAAAAGTATACAATTTGTTTGTTATTTAATGCACTGATAGTACTCAGTAAGTAGTCTCTGGACCAGAATATCCTGTGATTAACACCATAAGTGAGGGAGTGAGTTTAGTTTTACACCATACTTAGCTATATGGTGGTGGTCTGTAAATAATCCGGTCTTGATCAGACAATCCAGAGATCAAACTGCATAAACATTGATCTAACTACAACTGAGATACGATGACATATTAAACACCATAAGCATTGATATACACAATTGCCGCGTGAAAACAATTGCTTCAAACAAGTTGGACCACCCTATCACCTTAACCATCTCTCACAAGATCCGCTCATTTCTTATGGCAAGCATGTCCTGCAGATGACCAGTTCTTAGCTGTATTTTTAAAAAACAAAACACCTAATGTGAGGACAAGGCTGAGATAACCGTGTTTTTAATCTACCCTGTGTTGTGATGTGATCATGTGGTCAGTGTCAGTAGATAGCAGTGAAATAACAACAGGAACAATGTGCTGAACTGGCAAAAAAACTATCATATGCTCACAATGTATCATTTGCTGTAATCAAAAGATAAGAGTATGTGTAAAACACACACATTCGGTTCTGATGGCAGGTTGTCACAATTGGTATGAAGGATTCAGGTCATTGGCTTAACGGAATGATTTGGTTTGGTTAGCTTATTGTTTAGTGCTGCCCTTGGCAATCCTCTGGCCAGATGACGCTGATCTGTAAACAATAAAATCAGAACCAGAAAACCCAGTGATCAACAGCATGAGCACTGATCTTTGCAATTAGTGAGTCTGACCAACCTCTTACGACAACCTCTCATGGGTTGCTGAAAACCCATTCAAATCTGGATCTTCATGTGTATATTAACAGAATGAAGTATTTGATTGGTGAAATTCTGGGATTGACATGACTGTGGTGACATGTTATGGATAGAATATGGCGGACACATATATATACATGTTTCGCATGCATCTCTTGAGTTCATCCATATCTATCTGTGTTGAACACGTTTCATAAATATGATGTTATTTAGTGTGTATCCCCTTAGTAATACAGAGATGGGACAGAAATCTTTCTTGGTTACCCTACAGCCCATCAGCCTTAATTCTGATAACTTTTAGCTTTGTACTTCCTCTGAGTCAGTTGATATATAATGAAAATTAGATAAATGCTATTTGTATCCTTTCACCTCACTATGAAAATGTTAAGGGAGAAGAATGTGTTTTGGGGAGAATACTGCGGCTGAGGGACTGTGACTCTAGTGTGAGACAGACTATGCCAGGCAATTTAAACTGCTAAAAATGGGTGCAAAAGGTAAGGTTCGCAGTCTCTATAGTGAGTGTGTTTAGTTTTACACAATTTTTTTGGGTGTATGTTTGGTTGTTACATTTTGAACATTAATATTTCATATTTTATGATAGTCTATGAAAAGATCAACATTTTTGATTCTCAGAGATTTGGGCATGAAGAATAATCATTAATAACTCTCATAACATAAACGAATATGAGTGAGTGAGTGAGTGAGTTTAGTTTTATGTCGCACTCAGCAATATTCCAGCTATATAGCGACGGTCTGTAAATAATCGAGTCTGGACCAGACAATCCAGTGATCAACAACATGAGCATCGATCTGCGCAATGGGGAACCGATGACATGTGTCAACCAAGTCAGCTAGTCTGACCACCCGATCCCGTTAGTCGCCTCTTACGACAAGCATAGTCACCTTTTATGGCAAGCATGGGTTGCTGAAGGCCTATTCTACCCCAGGACCTTCACGGGTTAAACGAATATGATCTATTTGCAAAATGTAAACATTACATAAACATACTGGTATTTAAATTGATACTTTCAAAACTAAATATATAGACAGTTTTGAATGTACTGATAATTGTATCACCTTAGAAAAAGTATCGATGCATCCAAGCATCGATGTTTCATAGCATCCACTATCAACACCCTGCTCAAACCTGCTGACCAACTTTAATATCAACCCATAAGTACTCTGCACAAGTACTTATCTGAAAACTGATAATTTACAACGGTCTCTTTTCTCTTGTGCATGTTAAACCTTTTCCACAATCAAAAGCGCTCTTTGGACTACATTACTGCATAGTAACTATATTATAGAAATGCTCTGAGGTCATAGACATTGGCGTTTATTTGGAGGACATATTGTCTCTGTCAACAAACTGAACTCATTAGTATACCTGGATATCAGGTCTTCAGTAATATTCCCTGTACTGTAAACTAAACATGGGCTAATGTGATTGACATTTCTTGTTTTCATTACTGGAAAATTTCATATAATATTGACAACGAAAATAACAAAATGCATTTCCCAACCTTAGCTGGAAATAGACAATCAGACATGCACTAAACAGATCAGTAAAAATCTGGTGCTGACATCAAATTCGAACATTTTACAAAACATTCTGTTTGCCATTATGTCTTCTTCATTGCCCAAACCACCTTGTCATGGTTTTATGCCACTTTTAACTACATTTCACTCAGTAAAATCATGGTGGGAGACACCTGAAATGGGCTTCACACACTGTACTGACTTGAAGAAATCAAACCTGTGTATTCAGCATGATAAGTGAATGCTTTAACCACTAGACTACTCCAATTTGCGAAATGCTTTTACTCTGTGTTGTCTACATGATGGATAGGTAGTAAGAGATATTCTACAAATTACAATCACATGGAAGGTTTTCAACAATTCAAAGAAACATCGGCCATGTTTGGTGCCCACTAATATGTCAATGCCCACTGTAGCCTTCTAACACAGAGGAGGTACATGTAAACGTGATTAAACAAACTGGACAAAGTGCTGTCTTCAAAAAGTGGTAAATCAGCACATATCAACAAGCTGCAGGAATACCAGGCAAAAACAAAACTCAAAACATAAAATCTGAAAAAAATAGCTGCTGAATCAAAGTCAGTTTAAATTTTGGGTAAAATTGTTCTGTTTTAGCATTTCAAATTCAAGGGTAGAGTCTCCATGGTTACAAACAGTCATCGTGTGGTTTCATTATTCGGCATGATGTGTACACAACCAGTTCTTGAGTGATCTTATCATGATGCTACCACTTAAGCTTTTAGATATGAGCCCCGTCTTCACCCGGCACACTGACGATCATGACCCCGGAGTCAATGTACGATAACATCCCTTTCAAATGTCTTTTACATCTTTTATATGTCAGCAAATGTGTTGAAGCCATTGTTGTCATTTCACCTGGCTAGGAGAGAATATAAAGAACTTTTCTAAATGTTGTCAAATATGTTGATGTCATAATCATTAGCTGTTTGAACATGTTAGCTACACTAAGGAGGAAAAAGAAGAAAAGAATTTATTTTATCTCCTCAAATGTATTGATGCCATGTATTGATGTATTTAAGGAGAAAAAAATAAAGAGGTTTTCTTCTAATTGTTATAAATTGTGTTCATATCTAAAAACATCTCATGCACATACATTGTTCACTTCTACATTTGTATATTGTTTATGCCTAAGCTGCCTTTCTGCTGAAATGTAAACAATGGATGAATAGACGGGACAAACCAAATTATCCTGACATAACCATATGGGGCAATAAACTGTGCTTCATTATCAGAGTGTATGATATTGAAAATATAGACTATTTTTAAACATTAATTTATTAATTTGATAAACAGAAAAATATTAACTTATTAATTTACCTTATGAAATGTTGCTATTTTAAGATAGAAAATGATTGGTGACATATTTGTGTGACATTTTAACACATTTGGAAAATTAACTGCGAAGGACGAGCAAAAAACTGTAACAGAAGTATAATTACCAACTTGATCTGAGATTACTTTAACCACTAGACTTACTTAGGGTAAAGACAAAGTTTCAGAAATTTGTGGTTCACTATCAGAGAATCACACTTACAGCCATCTCCGGAAATCATTTACATGTCTAACATCCTTTTTCACAAGAAATGCACTTATGTTAGCCCTCTAATAGTTCCTGTTGAGATAGTATGTCACTTATTCAGGAATAAGTACGCATTATGCAGCTTTAGCAATATTCCAGCAACATTACAACAGGGATCGCCAGAAATGGGCTTCACACACTGTACCCATGTGGGGAATCAAACCTGGTGTAGTGAGTAGACACTTTAACCATTAGGCTACCCCACTATCCCAATGCAGGTCTCACATGTCTGCCAACTTGATGAAACCCATGGGCTTGGGTGGTTCCTGACACACCCAAAACATAGTCAGGGAATGCGGGAATCGAACAAAGGATCATTTCCTCCTTGAATGTCATGGGGCAGAACTACTCAGAGCGAATAATGTCCCTTAGATTTCCTGGCCACCCATTCTGCCACTAATACACCAGTTACCAATAATAACAGTGAATCAACCTGGTTTTACAAAGTTTTTAGCAACATTCCAGTAATATCATGGCAGGGGACACCAGAAATGGGTTTCACACATTGTACTTATGTGGGGAATCAAACCCAGGTCTTTAGTGTGATAAGTGGATGCTTTTACCACTAGGCTACCCAACCGCCTACCAGTAGTAATAGGTATGATCTTGTATGAATTGGTTGTGTCTGTGACGTCTATAAGAACACATTTGTTATATTCCTTTATCATTCTGTTGGCTCAGTGGTAAGTTATTGTTACAGATAACATATCTTTTCCCTTGGTGTTCTCAGACAAACTACTTTGCGCATTTATATCTTTGAAAGACCTCAAACTGGTTTCAACTGGTTTGAGCCGGCTCCTTTCAGCATGTTCAATAATCTTCCATTTCTACACACAGTCGAAGAGGCCTAAAGTTGTTGTGGGAGATTTCGTCATTTGTTTGCAAAATATAACATGCAAGTTTATAAAACATTTTATTTTCAACACATTTTAGGTTAATCTTTTGAGGACTGAGCTAACAGGTACTGTTCTGGAATTTGCACTTCAACCACTTTCACATCCCACATTACATGATGATGTATTGTAAAGATTTACAACTTTATTATATACGTTTCATCAGGTGAATAGTGCAAGAAGAAGTCCAGAAATGCTGTGTTGCAAATAATAAAGAAGATGTAGATCCATACCATGTGTTGTTATGTTACCTTCCGGCTTCTAATTACCTGTCAAGCAACAGAAACGCTACATTAGTTCACCATGCGGTGTCACCAGACACGAATCAGCCTTCCAGCTTTCCCCAGTACCATCTTGGTTATCCTTTCAATACAGTGTTCCAAACAACAGTTCTCTGTCAAAATCACATGACGAATGTTGAAAAGTACATACATTGTATTTTATCAATTCACTAGTTGTAAACAAGGATGCACAAGAATACAGTTAATAAGGATACACCTACTACTGGGCTGCTCCTTTCTGACTGGCTGTACAAGAGGTATATATCGAGGGCTGTATAAATATTCAGTTTTGACACAGACAATACCTTCGTCTCCATTCATGTGTAAGGGACATGTAAAGGCAGTGTGTAAATAATCCATTCTGAGACAGACAATACCTTTTTCACCATCCATATGTTTGGAATAAGTGGACACACAATCAACCAGGTCATACATGCTTTGTTATCAGGCGATAACTACCAGACCTCCATTTTCCAGCCTTTGGGAAAGTGGTTTTTCAGGTGACCCTGAGTGGCACAACATACGTTTCCACTCTATGAATCAAAAGCAAAACAGATCTACTAAAATCTATAGGATTAGGATAAACATGACCATAGCATTTAGTAATCCTGGGAAGAGCCAAAACTTGATACTCCTCCATAATGCTTCCTATGACCCTTCCTACACTAACCACTGTGCATCTGGATCTTGAATTGTAGAATCAGGGCACAGGCAGGAACTATTATTTTGATACATGTGTAGAAATACTGCCTGACATTTTAATAACACTCAAACATCTAAATCCTGAAAGGAAACCACCCATTGTAAGATTTAAGCAATGCCACAAAGCTGCTTTTGGAGTAACCATTTTGTTAACCTGTTATCACAACTAAACAATAAATCATATGGTTATCCACAGGCAGGTAATCTAGGATTCTGTCTTGATATGTGTTAAGTGTCTGGCAGTGAGGGAATCAGTGAGTTAAAATTTAATGTCACATCGGCAATATTGCAGCCATATAGTGACAAGAAATGTTGTAGATGCACACAACAAATACAAGTAATTAAAGAACCAGTCATCAATGGACTGTAAAATAACTACAGTATCACAAAAAGAGTTAAAACTAGCTAGAATGTATCTTTAAAAGCAGAAAACTATGTTAGACAATACCACGTAAACACTGGCTATTGATCACCAACAACTGAAAGTAGATCACCATACTAGGGGCCAAGGGGACTTACAGTACCTTAGCTACCTGCATGATCCCTAGTAGGACAGTGTCTGGCAGAAGTAGCAACATGGAGGAATGGCTGGGATGTTTGTGAGTGTCACATCACTACCTGCTGTTGGTAATGGAACCTCAAGAGAGAAATTCTATGTTTGTATTTTTTATCTGGACTTCCCGTGTTCCAAACTAGCAGATAACATTCAAGCTGTTAAACATCAGAAGAACATAGTATCTGAAATCTTGTTTCTTGTTTAAGTCTGCATATCCCAGCTATATGGCAGAGGTGTGATGTGATTCTGGATCAGATAATCCAGTGATCAACATCATGAGCATCAGTCTAAGCAAATGGGATACCATGACATGTGTTAACTGAGTCAGCAAGTTTGACCATCTGACCCTTTTAGTCGCATCTTACAACAAGCATGAGTTACAGAAGGATTATGAAGCTAAAAAGAACTTACTGTTAACGTATAAATTGTTCATCATTAAAAAGTTGTAATATTACCGATGTCACTCACTCACTCACTTACTCTCACCAAGACTTGACCACAAAACAATGACCACCACAACCCAAATGTTAACACGCAAAAAACTCGTACCTTGGAAGCAGGCATGATGTAATGTCAGCATTGTTGTTCGAGTCGATAACATACGACCTAACAAACAAATCACAGAGTAAGCACCAGATTTAAATAAATATTTCCCAACCATCTATCACAACTACATGTCCACACAATGCTATGAAGACAAAACTTGACAGACAGACAGTCACACCACTCATGAATCATGATACATGTATTTCAGCATGTTAGGGATTTTGATTTTGTGAGTCAAAAGTCATTAGTTTCAAACTACACATATTTTTATTTTCATACTCTTGCCCTTTTGGTATAAAATATATATGAATAATAAACAACAATGGTTGACACTTCATCATGTTTATTACTTTGAGAAAAAAAACTGAATGTGGCTGTGGCAAACACCATAAAATGGTTTGTTCACCCATGTTAGATGATACCATATAAGTAATCTTACAGTAATAATATACTTCATACTGTAAATAGCATACACAACCTTAAACTTATACATAAGTTCAGATTTGAATACTTGATACTATAAATATTGTCCACAACATTAAACTTGTAAATAATATCAGATTTGATTACTTGATACTGTAAATATCGTCCACAACATTAAACTTGTAAATAATATCAGATTTGATTACTTGATACTGTAAATATCGTCCACAACATTAAACTTGTAAATAATTTCAGATTTGATTACTTGATACTGTAAATATCGTCCACAACATTAAACTTGTAAATAATTTCAGATTTGACTACTTGATACTGTAAATATCGTCCACAACATTGAACTTGTAAATAATATCAGATTTGATTACTTGATACTGTAAATATCGTCCACAACATTAAACAACTGATCAACGTACAAAGCAGCAAAATGAATCACGAAGTCAAGGCTGAGTGCCTCAGCGCTGTTACTGTTCAGCTGTGACTGAGTCTGGGATTACTTTGTTATTCACTATAGTAATTACAGGAAATACATTTGCATCATTTAGGAACAATGCACCAAATTGGGTCAGTAATCTGGATAAGCTGACTGCACACAGGTTGTTATATATATACTGTTGATTGTAAGTGAGTGACTGAGTGAGTGAGTGAGTAGGTTAAAAGCAGCTTTTAGCAAAGTTCCAGCAATATCACAGCAATATCACGGTGGGGTACACCGACAATGGGCTTCACACATTGCATCCATGCAGGAAATCGAACACAGGCCTTTAGTGTGTGGAGCAAACTCTTTAACCATCAGGCTAATACACTGCTCCTACTGTTTCTATGTCAAGGGACAAGTTTCAAAAATTTGTATTTCCCCATTCCTGTATGTGGGCCTATTCTCATCTGAAGTCAATTCTGATTTAATATCTTGATAACTTAAAGGAATAAATGTCTAATTGCAGGGATATGAGAGAGTTAATTAATACAAAGCTCTGCTATTATGCTACAGAAATTATCACTTTTTTTTTGTATTACCATCGCCGTCAAACAATGTTTTGTTTTCTCTTAAACTAGTAATTATGTCAAGGTTGTGAGGTGAAGAGCGTCTATTCTGGGCAGGTACATCGAGACATCAGTCATGTTCTATGCATACAAACAGGGTCATGATAACAATGATAACGTATGATAAATAATGAATGCCAACAACACTAGGGAATTGTTAACAATGACATAAACTGCAGTCATAAAGCACATCTCTTGCTGTAACTGAATTAGAAAACATGACACATTATATATGAGAATGTGGAAATTCCTTTGAGAGGCCACAGGTGTGGGTTAAGGGGGATGATTTAAAAAAAAAAAGGGGGGTGGCTGCGGATACGGGGGTAGGCACACCCAAGTGAATGTTGCTGTACTGCATGTTTTTCTAAATCCTCAAACAGCACCAGTAAATGAGTTCAACACTATAATAATAATAGCTTTTAGCAATATTTAATAGAAGTATTCAATGGTTTGGGGGCTGTGCTCTGAAAATGACCACCACCCCAATTTTCAGCAATATTTAACTTACCATTATGAAAACAGAAAAAATAGTGTTTATATAATGTTTCCAATTTATCAGATGGCTCTGGACAATGCTAGAATGATCTGTACAGCAATTTTCGCATAGAAATACTTGGTCACAGTCTTATTTCTAGGAAAGGTTGGACTCACATGTGCATATCAAATATATACAGATTATCACACAAACAAATGTGTTATATGAATTATACCAGTGTGAAATTTTGTATTGTGAAAGACAATGAAATACAGAAACAATGGTTGCTAGCCTGAAGTAATATGTGCATATATATGATAATATATGCATGACCATAGGTTTCACCATATGGATAATAATCAATGTATATATTCATGCTGACTTGTAGTTATTATTCAATACAGCCATATATCATTACTGACAGCAAACATTCCACATAATCCATACTCAAAAAAGGCACCACACATCATTCATGAAACAATTGAGAAAATCATACATAATGTAGCCATGGAACCTAAATTTTGGCAATATTATCCTGTAGATATTAAAACTGCCCACAGGGATTGACAAAGTATTCCTGCATAGGATTAGGCCGACAAACATCCTGGGTATAAAGGCATCCAGTGTCAATAAACTGGAGGAATGAAACAAAATTAGTCCACACTATCCCTGCCCTTTGCTGACCTAGCTTTAAGTGTTCACACAGACGTCCCTGTCATGACAAAATGTGAGTTCTGTGACGATGTCATCCTTGATATCTCCAGGGTATACGTTCCGACAAGTCTCCACTATACCCTGGATGCATCCACGGCTCAGCCCGATAAATTTATTACCTCCCTTGGATGGCTCTTTATTCAATCAGGTGTCTACGCTGGGAAGTTGAGCGAACCAATCACAACTCGCTTTCGCTTCTCAAATTATCTAACCGATTAAAGTTGGCAAAGCAAACCATGCAGAGGCTCTCTGAAAGAGGTAGGAGTTTTTTTCACATACACATGTATTTTTTTTAAGTTTCGGACCGAAAAATATGTCTGTATGAATTCCCCAAAATCTGAGTCAAACTGCGAGCAAACTTTCGCACCCGCTACCTTTCTTGACACTGGCAAGCTCGGTTATATAACGATGGCCTAGCTGACTGGCTATTGTGAGAATGCGGAGCCAGCAAGGGGAAGTAATAAAATTATCGGGCCAACCTGTAGATGCGTCCAGGGTATAGTAGAGACTTGTAGAGGATGTGACTATGTAAACTGTTAAAACTCATCCCATTCTGTACTCGGAAATATGCCAGTTATATGCAGCAGTCAGCAAGTGTGGATCAGATGATTCAGTGACCAAGATCGTGAGCATGGATTTGCTGCATCAACCAAATCAATACAAACCCATAACATTACCAAATATCTGAAAAGACATACGTGTATTTCTCTTTTTAGAATGTGAACATAATAAATAAGCCTTCACCATAAGATACATTGAACATAAGGCATTCACACATTTAGCATAAAACAACTTGAAATTTCAAATAAAAAAGGAATTACAAATATACTGGAATAATCTGAGGTAATATATAATTTATATGCTATATTACATTAATAATTATTATTATTAATTATATTTGCATTTACATCAATATATTAACAGTAAAAAACGCAATAATTTATAGTGTGATCATCATACACTAGACAGGTGATGTGTGATTAAATATATAAGTGGTTCAATGTTCACAATTCACACATGTTTAAAATTCACCTCAGACATCACTTGACACATCATCATGCACATTGGAGGGCAATCATTCCTCTCATGTGGTAGACCATAGATTTGCGAGCACAAGTTCTGGAGTGCAGCAGGGCTCGGTTCCCCATCCCCAACACACTTTACAGCCATGGTTACTAGCATGAATTGGTGATAGTGTTGGAAATGTGTTATATAGAGCATTCTTAGTCACGAGACCAACAATCACAACTAATAACATTAGAGACTGGTGAAAAGGACATCAATGACTCTGTTTGGTACACCTGCAGAATACAGAATACCTACCCAACATATTGTTAAGTGTCATGTCAACAAAACCACAAATGCTAACGTAACCCTTACTTAAACCTCACCCTAGCGCTAACCCTTATTGAAAGTAAGGTATCCGGTATTCTGTAATCTTACCCCTCTGTTTAAACCTCTTCTAGTCATTGGGGGCACAGTGGGTGAACTGGCTAAAGCGCTGGGCTAGTGATGCAGCCCCCCTGTGACTGGGTGTAGAAACCTTGGAGTCAACTTTGTGTGCAGACTCTTTCCGTGTTGTCACAACCATTAGTGTACAGTACACAACCCTGTGCACTTAAAATAACCCACACAATCCTTTGGTATATGACCAAATGGTGGCCACATGAATCCGTGCAAACACCTACGTTGCGAGTACAGCAACGCGCAGTAAACTTGGACAAAGTACTGTGTCTATGTGTTCCAGTCCACCCAGCTGTGAATTGGGTACCTCGTTAGGATGAGAGAGCCACAATAAACTCGGTGCGCCTAGTGGCAGCAAGAGTTGTATACATACTCCTCAGGGAGTTGAGATTAATGAGTGAGTGAGTGAGTTTAGTTTTACGCCGCACTCAGCAATATTACAGCTATATGGCGGCGGTCTGTAAATAATCGAGTCTGGACCAGACAATCCAGTGATCAACAACATGAGCATCGATCTGCGCAATTGGGAACCGATGACATGCGTCAACCAAGTCAGCCAGTCTGACCACCCGATCCCGTTAGTCGCCTGTTACGACAAGCTGAGTCGCCTTTTATGGCAAGCATGGGTTGCTGAAGGCCTATTCTACCCCGGCACCTTCACGGGTCAGTTGAGATTAATGATGCGATGTAACGTTGACATTGACATCCAGTGATAGAGGGAAACAAATATCAGTGCCTTGAGCATGCACTAGTTGCATGGATATGTGTGCTATATAAATATCCAATAATGAATAATAATAATTAAACAAACAGTTGTATGGTATAAACACTTAAGTACTCTGAGATTATAAAAATAAACAACACCGAAACGCTCTGATATGTTTAGGGTGTTATGGATTACTATTTTCAAACCGTTTTGTCCCTATTAATTATATGGCTATTTTGACTTTCCCTTGCACTTTTGACTTTCATTTGGTCCCTTTACACTTTTTTCAAGTTTGGCTCTTTTGTCCTATGGCCCTTTGACCTGTTTCTCATAATACGAGAACGCTGGTTCGTCCAAACCGCGTAAAACGAAGCACGTGTAAAAAATCTGTGAACTCCAAGTGAAAACGTTTTATGATATAGATCTAGTCCGAGTAAAACGACAGTTATTACCTATCATGATGATACACAACAAACGTATTGGCTAAATAACTATTCAACAGATCGTGTTACAAATATTCTCACGGTGATGAATAAAATTGTATGTGAATGTTAGCTGGTCTGAAAGTATAAAATATTTCTCATACGAGCGTTACCTGGTCAACAGGCTCTTGGTCCTCATTTCGTCATTTTCACTGTGTGGAAGCCCGCTGACCTCGTTGGACATCTTGACGTGTTAATACCTTTGTAGGACGACAGGGAAAATTATGTTGTTTCTAGCGTACTACAATGTTTTTGTGTACCTGCTTAAACCATTCAGAGGTATACGCTACCCTAGATCCGGCAGTTTACACCAGCCAATCAAACAACGCCATTCCAACACGCCTTCAAATCTATATATAGAAAGTCAGGCTGATTTCCTAAGGACTAACGACATATGTGACCAAGTCCTTGGGTTCTTATATTTTAATTAGGAGACTGAGACAAACATTATTTTGTGCATCGCTACCTTCTTTTTCAGTTATAATTGGAATGAATTAAAAGACTGCAACGGTTAGCACGAACAATATAATTTGTAGTTTAGTGTCACTAGTTGTCTTACATGTTTCATACAATGCCACACAGACTCTCGTGTAATAATGTCTTATCCATTCACAAGGTTGAAATAAATAGGTTCATAAAAATTGTATATATCTATATTCTTGTGCAAATATCACGTGAACTTGTGTAGTCTTAACGTCACCATGACGACACTGATGACGTCATTCATCTTTCACCCTCCTACCCAGAGGTCCATGCGGCCAGCTAGCATAGCAAATAGATGATACCGAAATAAACGACCTTCCATGCAATACCATTTTCATTAAATGAGTGAATGATTTGGTATGAAACAAGCGAAAGCGACAGCGGCATTAGCGTTGTGACGTCACAACTCTGAACCCTTAGGGCGTCATACGTCTAGCGGTTTTACACTAGTATAATTTTGCCGTAAAAATATTACATAGAGCATATTTTGCTAATGTTATCAAATAACATGTATATTTCATCGAGTGGTTTATATGTTTATATGTTCACGAGTGGCGCAGCTTTGTCAGACCACGAGATGAAATTTACATATTATTTGATAACATTAACAAAATATTCTATTTATTATATTTTCATCATTGTTTGTAAAAGATCGAGACATCGAGTAAGTCTGCAAAAGTGATATTCTATCAAGTGACGTAACATGTTTTTCTACTCAGTGAAAATATCATGTTTATTTTCATCTTTATTTACAGTATTTCACTCTTTAAAATATAATACACTGCAGTATATTCCACGGGCAAGTAATAATAAAATACAGTCTCATGTCTTTTCATACATATTATAGTTTTTGCACAAAGTAAGTCGGAGTACAAGCATTACTTTCCCACTTGACTGTGAAACACATATGTCTAGGTTGTGTGACGTTCGTTTAGTGATCTGTCAGGGCACATGCTAAAAAAAACAAAAACAAAATATATTTACTTCTTTTATGACTAACTAATAACTAGCTATAGACGAAATATGATTATGCTGCATACACACATACACTTCACTTCGCAATGACTGCTTTTCTTTAACCAGATGGATTTGAATCTTTAAAGGAAACGAAACCTCTTCCCAATCCGAACATGTCATTTGAGGTTGACCTTCTGGACGTTATTAGTTGTATGTATGCTCTGTCAATAGTTTCATCATCTCGTTGTGTTCCCGAAAGTGCAAGCTTTCTCGAGAGACGACGCGTTGGCATGGGGCCAGGCTTTCCACAGATTGCATCACGCGCCTGTTGTTTACCGAGTTCTGTCAGAAACCGGATCCTGGTTTTATGTCCTGAATACACGCAAACGCGTAAAGCACTGAAAACGACAAGTTACTCAAATATGCATAATTTCGCTTCGTCGACTACAAATTTACATATATTAGTTCCACAAATTCAAGCATGTTAATTAATGTGCACACCACTGCATTTAGTTGACATGCTCTTTGAAGAAGTAAAACATTTTGACATATATAGGAAAGGTTTTCACATGTAGTTTAAATGCTAGACTTTCGTAATTTCAAGAAATGAACAATTTGTTACCCCTGCGCAATCCTGTTTCAGGAAGAAGTTCTATACCAAAGATAATATATAACATCTTTGTTTCTCACATTTTTCATTATGTGGACACAAAAACAAAAACAAAAAAACATTTCTGTCCGATTATTGATTTCACGAAAGCATTTGACACAGTTTGGAGAATCGGTCTGTGGACGAAAATACAGTAGATTAGAATTCTTGGTAGGTATACAGTCTTTACGCTCATCACGAACACGTATGACAAATTATAAAATTCAGCAATAACTCCTTTTGTTATTTTCCTTGTGAAAAAGATGTTCGCCAGAGAGAAAATGTGTCCCCGCTCTCATTTTCTTTTCAAACGATTTAGAAAACTATCTGATTGAACGCGGCTGCGATGGCGTTAAATTGGAGATGTTCAGTGAAATTGTACTACAAATGTTCTTACAAGTTTTAGTACTATTATATGCTGATGATACTGTTTTTCTTTTATTATTTTTTGTTTGTTTTTGTTTTTTGTTTGTTTTTTGTTTGTTTGTTGGTTTGTTTGAAAAACGCATTCAACGCGGGTGGTCAAAGATGGATAAGTATGAAAATGTAATAGTAGGAACTAAAATCAAAACTCACCGAGACGGGTGCTTCTTCCAACGACGCCATGTTTTGCTGCGTGAGATTCCGCTCGCGACCGAAAAATCTCCGAAGATGGCCGATCGTGCATGTTTCCAGTATTACCGACATTGCTTCCGATAGGGCCGATGTGTTTCTGTTATTACCGCTAAACTACCGATATCGCTGCAATTGTTTCGCGAGTGGGCTGCGTTTGTTTACATTTGAGATGCAATTCCTTCAAATTTGCTGTAATTCCTTCAATTACTTAGGGGGGCCTGAAAGAAGATCTTCAATAATCGCTAGACACATTTTATGATTAATGCGGAAATGAAATTTAACGTTATTTACCTTAAAACAAAAGTCGTTTTTGGTGCTTGGCCGGTTAAAACATCAACATTATAACTGAAATATGGAAAAAGAAAATTACATATCGTCGACAGCAATAAACTTGCATCTACTGAGACGATCAAACTATCTCATGTTTTGTTCCATGAATATATTAGTCATGATTATGAACAACGCCCTGCGGCATGCATTTGGTTACATTCTATAAAACAATTATTAGGCAGAGTCGATTTATCTGAAATGTTTGTATGATCCCTCGGCATATTCTACAAGGCCTGTCGTTTCAAAAGAAAAAAGGAAATTTTAACAGAATGGGAAGACGACAAACGTTCCAGTTCTAAGGAACTTTATCAGCAACATTTTAAAAAATATCTCTTTTTTTTTTTTTGTCAAAATCTCTGTATATCCCTATTTTGAATTAGAACCTCAGATCTACAGATGGTCGAAACCGTCAGATTGTAGAATATATCGGTAAATGAAAGGTTATGTAAACTATATAAATTTAGTTGGTGACGAATTCTATTATCTTTTAAAATGTACACCACTTAATTCCTACAGAAAACCACTCACCTCCTCCAAAAAATCTCAAAATAGCTTAATTTGTCAAATCTGAACAAGGTCATGTCACCAGTCAATTTTAAACTTAGCAAATGTTTATCACTTTTTATTTCTCACTTCTATAAAGACCCTATAATGATGAGGCATGTTTATGTTTATGTACATTTGTAAATATCGTACATTCTTTGCTCTTGTTCCACTGATGGTGATTTTATGAGAATAAAGTTGATGAAACAATCAAATGGTCGCTTGTATTTTAAAGAATATTATTCTCAGTAACTGACAAATTTGTGTTGATTTATGTTTTTGTCAAATCTGTATTTTTGTTTGAAACAGATCTGTTTTTCTTCAGATATTTATATAGTTCTATTGCTAGATAGTACTTCTGAGTTTATAGAATAGAACTAAACAACCCAGTTTGTATATTTTACTCAAAAACGAGAATACTGAACGCTGTATCTGTTATTGGTGATCTTCATTTTCCAGGTTATAAGATAATTAGCATTGTGTGTTAAGCTTTAAGATTACAGGCATGGTCCGTCCCAAGTATATTAATCCGTCAGTGAGATATGCGTTCGTCTTAATTACTAAGTTACTTGATAAGCGTTATGTACTTATCGTTAAGAATACATGTCCAGAGAGAAAGGTAAAGATTACGCTATGATAACATACTCGCCGAGAAAACTGTTGGATAATTTTAGTCATTTCTGCATTCTCAAGTCTTTGAAGCTACGCTGGCAATCTCAAAATTCAGATAGGCAGCAGTGTAGATTAGTAACATTTGTAACTATTGTTTAAGGATTACTCAGTTGAACGTGCGTCCATATCACGAACTCTGAGAGCATCGGTGGTATATATAACGGCCTTTATTCGGGGTACTTCACTCATGCACCGAATAAAGACTGGCCACTACTTGATACTTCTCTTGGTTATTTTGAAGGTAAGCCATGTTCATTTCATTCAATGTATGTTCCTAAATTATGTTTATGTTTTCTGTTTTCTGTTGCGTTCCATACTGTTAGTTTATACGATATACTGTCACTTAAACTATGCAGTATAGGCTAAGTACACCAGGGAATATTTTAGTTAGGTAAGACCATGTAGCACCACCCTAAATATTTAGTCTACGTCAAAATAGCTTACAGTATAATTTAGTAGCGTCAGGCATAATCTAACTTTAGTAAATCACATTTACATATAATCGGGTTCGTGGAAGCAGTGAAATCATTGTGCACGTCTTGTACATTTTATTGCGTGTTTGCAATCAAATGTATACCAGTGAATGTATTTTCTAAATGGTTATTGTGTGCGTTTAATTCAAATGTATTACATGACGTAACTATACTGTACACGCAAAACTAGGGAGCGCGCATAAGCCTTGTTGTTGCATTCTGCTGCTCAATACTGCTACGTTTTCAGTATTGTTAAGCTCTAATTATATATACGTTGAATACTTTCAATAACATGATGTTCGACATATGATCTTTTGTATCCCACGATAGTCTAGATGTAAAGATGTGGTCATATGATTCAACTAGCACACTGACGTGTATATTATTTGTTCGGTATTTATATTGCGCCCTTTACGTTGTGTTCCCTGTCATTTACGACCTCCACAAACAGAAGATTATTTTAGTTATTGATAACACATGTATTACTTATCTTACTAAAACGTTACCTCATCAGTCTCTATGCTTATTTGTCAGCTGCGCTGGCTTCACCTTCGTGTAATCCTTGCAATTGTTTATTGTAAGGTATTTTGTCAGTAAGGTTTGCGTAATTGTTAATTCACACGGCTTTCATATGTATTATTTGTAATACAAGTCTGAAATATTGCTAATGTTTTATTATGTGATTACTCATGAAATGCACTGAATAAAGACTGGCCACTGATTGGTGCTTCTCTTGGTTATTTTGAAGTTGTTCGGTCCCAAGCTAATTCCCCGACAACAATTCTAGGTATTATAATTATTCTAGGCCACATATAAACCCTAAAAAGGTTACTATAAGGTCAAGGTTATTATAATATTACTCCTCGAGAGAGAGCAAGTCTCTGGAATATGATTTAATTTTGAAAGAATATACACCAATTAGATTAAAATGGAACTTCAGTGAAAATAACCCAGTCTATACTAGAAACAACGCTTGTTATACAATAAGCTTCAGATCAATGAAAATAGAAATTGCAAGCAATAATATACATACTTACAAGGGACTTTTAGAAAATATATTGGGCGCTTTCATTGAATGGATAATGGCCAGCCTCTGTGCCTCTGCGAGTCCATCCTGGTTTACACGTGTGTACATCTTGGCCTAGAGTTTCGAAGCTCTCTTAGCACTAAGATAGTCGTAAGTTAGTGTTAATGTATGGCACACACGACTGTCTAGGCCCTGTACTGTAAAATCCCGGTCCCTCGGTGTGACAGACTGTGAGCCATTTCAGATGACGGATGTGATTGTCAGGCATTACGTCCGTTTGTCCTGAAAGTTTATAATATCACCATTGAATGAACCCCCGTACGTCCACCCCCTTACTGAAACTGTCGTAATCGTAAAGGTCGACGATCCATGCCAGTACTATGTGAAGACTCGGGTTACAATGTGAAGACCCGGGTTACAATGTGAAGATCCGGGTTGGACATGGTCTTCAGCAGTCCATGTGTCTCGATCGTAGCAGACCTCTAACAGCTCTGGGCATGTCATCTGATTTGGATGATCCTTGTCACTGTATCCCAGTTGCGCAGGTTGATGTTTATGATTACAATCACTGGATTCTCCAATCTTAATTCGATTATTTGCAGACCGAGGACATATATCCTAAACATTACTGTGAGCATGTTTAGTTTTACGCCGAGCTCAGCAATATTCCAGCTACATGGCGGCGGTTTGTACATAATCGAGTCTGGACCCGACGATCCAGTGATCGACAGCACGAGCATCTATCTAAACATTACTGTGTGCGGCGTTGGACAACATTTTGCATGAAAACGTACACATGTATGTATTTCCTTCCGTAGTTCCTTACCAATGTGTCGTCAGTAAACACGTTTTTATCCAAAGCCTAATAGTTTATCCTATTCTCAATATTATTTACGACACAGCTGTTAATATCGCTTTATGACAAGCTCGCGTTCGAGGTGTTGGAGACAAAAACATTATATCTATATAAGTTCAGCAACCAAAACATTTTGCTGTGGAAAATATTTGACATACGGCGAAATCTAGCCAGGACAGTCCCACTATACATCAGCTCTATGACGTGCTCTCAATATCACTGACAAGTGGAAATGTGACCTTTTTACTGAACTGGGTACCCACCAACCGACTAATGTTTAGTGTGATCTAATTATACATGGACAGGGCCTAACGTCGACAACACACAAACCTCACTCACTAGGCACACGTCTTATATACATTTACATTAGTCAGCAATCTTGAACTAGGTCACTATGCCCTTTGTGTCCATTATATGGAACAAGAAGAAGAAGAAATGGATAAACATAAACTGTGCTCCTACAAATTATATCAGTCAGTGTATGGGGCGCGTTAATCCACGGTCAATGTATGATCTAGGGGCTGAACGGGAGATTTATTCCGTGCCTGATCTACACTTGTAAAGTCTCACCTGGGGGTCAGTCACAGAGCCATTAAGCTATAATTTTATGTCATCAGACAATAGCAGTATAAATATCATAGAACTGGATACTACGCCGCTGAAGTCCATCACATTATCAATGTAAAGACAAAACAACAAGGGCGATAACCGGCAGCAATGTCCCACCAAATTCATCAGTTCAACCTTTAAGAGAAACGTACATACGACCAGCCATTTTCACAGTCCCTGAACCACATTATTTTGGCTTCAGACATGACCTTTCTGCAAAGGCTCTGAATGAAGCAAGTCTAGGATATCCAGTCGTGAATCATCTGGCTAAGTGGTACTCCTTTTCAATATTTGTTTCTGTTTAGAGGCAAACAATTAGCCTGTCCAACATAACCAGCGCACCAGCGCATAGATATTTTTTTGGCATTCATTTCTTTATTCAAATAAATGTATTTTGTGGTATGTTCTCAGCTTGAAAGCTTCTGATACAAAAGTTCCCCGAGACACGTGTGTATCTCCTAGTTCAAAATTACGTCATAGTATCCACAGATGTGCATTCAAATCAGGCGATTAGGAAGGCCAGGATCGTACACTGACGTTTGCATTGGGGAGATAGGCAGTTGTTACACGTGGTGTATGCGGTCGAGCGTTGTTTAGTTGAAATAGCTCACTCTGGTGGTCAAAAGGTGAGAGAAGGTGAGGTCGCACAATTTGGTCGATGTGCCGATTTGCTGAAAGCTTGTCTTACAATACCACTGGCTCTGGTTTACCCCTGTAGGAAAATGGCTCCCCACAGCACAACGCTCTCTCCAGGTTACACTACACCAAATGTTTTCCAGTAGACTTCTTTAGTAGCCTTATCCTTTTTAAAAAAATATCCGGACTATCAACAGCCAATCTATGCACATAGGGGTACAGTCTGGCCTTTAAACTACAATAAAACACAAATTCTGTACAACGTACTGTTCCGGCGATTTTTCCCAGCCCAGGAAGCGGAACACATCAACCCTCCATTCCGCACCAAATGTCACCTACTTGAAAATATCGGTGCACACAAAAGCATAAGTCATGGTGATAAAAAATGACAGAACTGAATACTTAAAAGTGTGGTCAGTTTTAATTACTGGATGTATGTGCTTTTAAAACACATAAACATCTTACTCTATTTCATACAGTCACAGCTGTCACAGGCCTCTGTCCATTTGAGTTGGGGAGCTTGGGGTGCATGTGATTCTGATTTAGTGTAATAGAACGTCTACCACGCTTGTCTTTTCTGTCGAACGCAGGTCGGCGCAGAACGTTAGTGTCGACGCCAATAGACCCTCTGTCTCTCATCCCGTCGTTGCAGGAACCGAACGCGTCGGCAATGGCACAGGTTCCACACCTGTACCCTGTTGAAACCATTGGACACGTCTTTGACGTGTGTACTGTGTAGTCGCGTCGAAATCGAGTTGTTTGTTCTCACAAACATGACGCAAATGGGACAATAACACCTCCCTTCCTCGCTTGTAATTTCAGTAACGATGTTAAGTACATGTATCGGCTTAAGTGGCCCACTATGTATTTTACAATACTGTATTGATGTACTACTGACCCCGTCGCAACATCTCAGTTTGCTTAAAGTCATAGTGTAACGTTCCCGGGCCAATGTGCTGCAGTCTGTGTAGGCCAACGTTACTGGTCGGGTACTGGTACAGTAATGAAATACGGTACGGGGCCATTAGAGGGCCACTACAGAGCCAGACCTTATACATGGTGCATTGTAGGTAAACTGACTCATAGTGAGAAATTCTGGGGACAGGGACGTGGACACAAGAAGCGGCTGTCAGCTGAGGAGGCTGCGGCAATTTTTTTCTAAAATGAGACCTATCGTGTCGCCTTCCTCACGGTACCCGCTTATCAGCTGTGTGGCCACGGATTAGTGCAACGTAGATTTAGTCTCGTTGGTCAAGGACGACACCCGGATCGAAGCATGGACTCCTCGCTTGAGAGGCCAACACATAGCCTCTAGTGTGTATCAGTACACAACAGTGTAGTATCAGTAGTACTACGAGTAGTATCATGTTGGCCGGGTTCTCCTGCTTTTGCTTAAATGATCTCCAGTTATTATGCGATAAAGCTTAAGTTTGCGCTGGATGCAACAGTGGACCATAGGGCAGGCAAGGGACGAAACTCACGGGTCGAAGGAGCCCCAGTATTCGTATGATCTTGTGATTATTCGTTCAGAGCTTCCTTTCGACAGGACAAAACACACACCACCATTATGTCTATCAGTATCTCACTGCGGCGTCACTTTTGTCTGTTGTCGACCGATACTGTCTTATCTCGAAACTCCCAGACTTTTTGTCGCCGCAGTTACTAATCTGAGAACAGTGAAATCTCGGTAATCCGGATGGTTCCGAACCAAATGAACTCGTCCTGCTTATCAAGTGTCCGGATAACCGTAACAGTAACATTAATCACGTACTAATATTACGCTTCCAACGATAAATTCAGTTCAACTGGCGTGGTCCAGACTTTGTGAAACATGCTGTCATATATAAGTTTAAATGTCATTTTACGATTTGATAATTTACTTATACCATGGCATCTTTCAAATTTATTTATTGGATATACTTACTGCATCAATGGATATTATAAGATTTCGTCAGTCATTGTGCCCCACAATACATATTCATAAATTGAAACAGAGCTTAGTTCGGACTAGTTTGTTCGTTGTTTGTATGCAAGAACATTTACTTGTAGAGTGCTAAAACAACAGTTAAAGGAAACACAGTCAGTGACTGGCCAGTTTGGGAGGACCACGTTGAGAAATCGGGGAGTCCGTTGAATTATGTCAGTGTGCTTATCAAAAACCTCTCGACCTCGATATGTGTGTGTAAATGTGTAGGTACAATTATGCATCTCCGTATACAGCAATTACGTATAACCGTATCTTTTGCAGCCCTTCCGTTTGCAGGGATATCATGACGATGGATATCACGTGTGCCAGCTATCACGTGATCAGTGAGACATGACACCGATTTGAAACACCTGTAACAATCTTACGTCTTCGATTGACCGACAAACGCCGGTTATAATATCCCGAAACTATTTAGCTTTAAATATTAGATTGTTGTAAAGACACGTGACTTTTCTACATTTCTTTGCACAGCTTACGGTGTAACTGATCTTGTGAATACCTATGGATTATTCCTGGAAAAGGTAGCTGCCTGACATTTAGAGAATAAGCCATGAAGTACGAGCGATTATGGGAAATTGGCCCCGAGTGAAATTAAATAAAACTTTAGCTTATAGAGGAAGAAAAGAATTAAGGAGCATTGATCAATAACAAAAACGTATGTCAATTTGAGGGTACCTCTGTATTGCATATCCTTAATTCTGATAGACAGCCTCTCATTCTTCGATAGGTGTCGCCTGCCAAAATAGACCCAGAATAGTGCCTAAAATAAGAAAAATCGGTCAAATGTATACTCCATTATATGCAAATTTTAATTCCTCGTAGAAGTGGCCGATTCATATTTCAATATTCCAAAAAGACTTGGAGTTTTGTTTCCCCTTTTAACACTCTTCTTTGCCTTTTCCACGCCGTTTTAAGCGACATTCGAGCTATATGACAGGAAATCGGTACATCAACGAAGTCCTTTCACGTGACATGAATATACACGTGTTGCAATATACACGTGCTGAGATGTATCAAATCATATTGATTAATATTTATTTGGCGGAACACACATTGCAATAGGTGATAGTGTCAAATATGGAGGTATCATGCTTTCCTCTGTTTATCCTCCAAATCTGACTACACGCAAATTGTCACAAAGCACGACAATCTGCCAACTCATTAAGTAATCTCTGATTGACCAGTAAAGATCCCTGTCCTATCGCCTATGTAAAAATATGGAGGAGGATGATCCATCCTGCAAGCTTATATGGGTGACTGTGAACATTTACCGATTCTACATGGTAAAACTATGGATTAGTTGACAGCATACAAAGATACTTTGCCAGATGTACTCAGAGCTTTGGCAAACGTTTCTAGGAAATCTTGGTATGTGGAATATGGATGGTTACATACATAAATACAGACTTACATTCTTGGTAGATCATGCAACAGCCCAGACAACTCCTCCTTAAAGGATTTATTCTAGCCCAGTTAACCACATTTCAAAATAGAACAACAGCGTCACATATTGAAGTCACGCGCTTCTTGTAACCATCATAAAATCAAATCTTTTTAAATATGTGAGAGATTATATTGAAATTGGGAAGTTTCTATGTAAATCCTCATGGCGTAAAACAGCTATTGACAGCGTTAATGAAACCGAAATTGGACTGTACGATGGGCTACTCTAGTTTGTGTGAGACTGGATATATCCAGCTACCGCCTAACCCACTCTGTACCTTTCGTGTACATAGATTATATTGTTTGATGTATGTTTATCCACAATATAGAGACATCTTACAATTCAGTGTACAAATCAACTCTAGAGGAATGTCTTCAAAATCTAGTGAACTCTGTGAAAAACAGCATAATAATCACTGCCGCGTAATTCTACATTGTGAACACTGAAAGTAAACAGGAATCAGTTCTTTTCCAAACTTCCAGATCTTCAGTGTGTCTGTAGAAAAGAGTTACTGCCAGATGATATTAATGAAATGTTGTGTCTCATTTCTGGAGGTGAAATACCTGTTACGGAACACACTGATGGAATTTCCAACTGTGAATATGTCGCTGTAAATATTTCATTTACATGTGTAAATGACATTCGGGGGAAATGATAAATCTGGAGTGTTTCCGGCCTCCATTCTTTCATTCGGAAACAATCCAATGAAAAACTATATGGAACAGCCAACTTGCTGGGTACTTGCTCTGGCATTGCTGTACACTGCCGGGCACGTCGCAATCCAATTTCTTTTGTGTAATCCCGATAGTTTGCAAAGCCTTATATTTAAATAGTACTAATGGCTTGTCCAACCTTTCAAGCATCATGTCATGTATAAGTCAGGGCTTTTATTGTGGTACTTACACCCCTGAATGTCTGTCTCCAGCTAACCTAAAACAGCGATAGAGAATAGCATGGGGAGGCCTGCTTCACTGTACAGGCTTATAAATACCCTGCTTGGTAAGGAAGGTGATAGTGATAGATTACCTCCCGGACAAAGTCACAAAGAACTAGCAGATTCCTTCAACTCATTCTTCATCTCAAAGATTGATACCATTCGAAAAGGACTTTTAGTCAAGGACGTTGATAGGTGTTTCAGTGAACCTCACTTCACAGGCGATCCATTAATGCAGTTTGCACCCTTCAGTCCAAAGTACATTGAATCAGTTATCCGCTCTTCAAAGCCAACCACCTGCGACCCTGACCCCCCATACCAACGAAACTTCTGTTTCAGTATCTTGACCTGCTTCTGCCAAGCATTACCAAAATTGTCAACTCAAGTTTGGTGAGCAGTGTATTTCCTAACAGATTAAACATGCTGTAGTAAAACCTATGCTGAAAAAAACCCAGATCTTGACATTCAGAATCTTCAGAACTTTCGACCTGTCTCAAATTTATCTTTTGTTTCCAAGATAATTGAGAAGGCTGTACAAAAGAGCTCCGTTGTGCTGTCGATGATGGTAGGATTGCTGCTCTAGTGTTGTTGGACCTGTCTGCGGCCTTCGACACAATTGACCCCCATAGACTCCTGTCTAGGCTCAAAAAACAGTACGGACTTGAAGGCCATGTCCTTCAATGGGTATCATCTTATCTGTCCGACCGACAGCAATCTGTTGTCATTGGTAGCGAGAGATCTAAAGGCGCTGCAATCACATGTGGTGTGCCACAGGGATCAGTCCTTGGTTCGGTCCTGTTTGTATTGCATACTGGATATGTCGGAATGATTACTAAAAGCCACACATTTTCTCACCACACATATGCTGATGACACTCAGCTCCTGAAAGCCTTCCATCTGTCAGATCTCTCCACATCTCTTCACTGCTTAGCTAAATGTACACAGGACATCAAGTGTTGGATGACTACAAATATGCTTAAACTCAATGACACTAAAACAGAAGCAGTGGATTCTCATGTTAACCATTTGAGCAGGATCTGCTACTTTCACCTGAAATCCATTGGTAACATCCGGCAATACCTAACAACTGCTGCAACTGAAGCCCTTGTTCCAGCTCTTGTTATATCAATGCTTGATTACTGCAACAGCATCTTTTCAGGCCTCAGTTCTACCCTCCTTGAGAAACGTCCAAAGGTACAAAACACTTCTGCCCGCATCATCAGCCAGACTTCTAAACGTTCCCGTATAACGCCTGTGTTGAAAGATTTGCATTGGCTACCAGTTAAGGCCAGAATTGACTTTAAGATCCTCTGTTTGACATACAAGAGCCTCCATGGATTGGCTCCCTCCTACCTGTCTGAACTCCTACATCTGTATGTCCCCGTGTGCAACGTTTGCTAAAACACTCAAGATCTACTGGTCATCCCATCCAACAAACTGAAATCCTTCGGCTACCGGTCATTCTCATACTCTGCACCTGCGCTTTGGAACTCTCTCCCTTGGGCCATTAAAAGCTTGAACACAATTGACATTTTTAAGTCCAGACTTAAAACTCACTTTTTCACAGCATACTACTAATTATTTCATTTGTAAATACTCCATTGCATATATTCTGTAGCACTTTGAGCATGCCTTAGGGTGTGGAACAGGCGCATTATAAGTATGCATTTATTATGTTTTACAGATTAAAAATTGAAATGCAGCAGAGAGGGTTCGGGTGATCCTGGCACAGTCAGGCTGGTCAAGCTCATCATCAGCTCAGGGCCCTCGCCCCCTCTACACGCAGCCCAGACAGCGAATGGGACTTCTCCCAGGAAACACTGCCTAGTCGAACCCACCAAGAACTTTCCGGAGAATATGGAGGCTTCCCAACACTGCAGCCTTCTGCATTACCCAGATTGTCAGAAGGGCTGTGCTCCCGGTGGAGAACCCGGGCACTCTCCTCATCTGCGCCAAGAGATCAGGAGGTACCAAACCAAGGGCACCGAGAACAATGGGGAGCCTGACGACAGTGTACTTGGGATGCAAGCGAGACATTTCAAAGGCGAGGTCCGCATATTTATCATGCTTTTCCTGAATCTTGCCAATCACATTGCTGTCAAAAGGGACAGAAAATTCAAAGATATATATTATTATTATTATGTTTTTTTACAGATTAGAATGAAAATGCAGCAGAGATGGTTCGGGTGATCCTGGCACAGTCAGGCTGCTCAAGCTCATCATCAGCTCAGGGCCCTCGCCCCCTCTACACGCAGCCCAGACAGCGAATGGGACTTCTCCCAGGAAACACTGCCTAGTCGAACCCACCAAGAACTTTCCGAAGAATATGAAGGCTCCCCAACACTGCAGCCTTCTGCATTACCCAGATTGTCAGAAGGGCTGTGCTCCCGGTGGAGAACCCGGGCACTCTCCTCATCTGCGCCAAGAGATCAGGAGGTACCAAACCAAGGGCACCGAGAACAATGGGGAGCCTGACGACAGTGTACTTGGGATGCAAGCGAGACATTTCAAAGGCGAGGTCCGCATATTTATCATGCTTTTCCTGAATCTTGCCAATCACATTGCTGTCAAAAGGGACAGAAAATTCTATGATATAAATAATTTCATTGGCTTTATCAAAAAGGACAAGATCAGGTTTGTTGGCTGGAATTCGTCTCAGGCTGTATATTGGCCTATTCCAGAGAAGTTTGTAGCTGTCATTTTCCAGGACGCCCTGGACATGTTCAGGGTCATACCATGGATGGACCTCGGAGTCAAAACCACAGGCATGGCGGAGACGATAATAAAAGCAGCGAGCCATGCCATCATGTCTTTTAAGATATGCTGTTTGTGCCAAGGAAGGGCATCCACTGACAAGGTGTTGGACAGTCTCTGTAAATTCATTGCAAAGACGACATTTCATATTGATATTTTCTTTAAGAATCACATTCTGGCGATTGCGAGTGGGAAGTGACTGGTCCTGAGCAGCAAAAAGGAAGCCCTCAGTTTCACATTTGAGACCAGCCGACTTCATCCAGGCGAAGGAGTCGCTTGGATTGCTGTTCTGTTCCACACACTGCATATACACACGATGCAGTGGCTTCTGAGACAGCTTCTCCACAAAGGACCGACTCTGGGCAGACTTGGTGAAAGACTTCACCTGGTTTACTCCTATCACTGTACCGTCCAGCAGTACATCGCCATCAACAAAATCAACTTCAAATTTCAAATTGTGTCCAACAACCTTGGCACGCTTAAAGTAGCTGTGGAATTCCTTGCTTTCATCATGAATCTTGACGTGCATCACCAGAGAATCATCTGACAAATAAATATGTGCAAAAGTACACAATAAAATTCTGTCATGAAGAGCTTCCACGTTAATCAAACCCCGACCTCCCGAATTGATTGGCATATATAAACGATTAAGAGAGGAGCGAGGGTGGTGTGCTCTGTTATCAGACATGATCCTTCTGGTCAAGCGGTCAAGACTCTGGATGTCTTGTTTTGTCCAATCAACTACTCCAAAGGAGTAGGAGAGGACTGGCACAGCAAAGGTATTGGTGGCTTTGACTTTGTTTCGAGCATTTAGCTCTGAACTCCAGATTTTCTTTAAACGAGATTTATACTCGGTCCGAAGTTTATCTTGAATCAGGGCATTCTGGAGCTTGTCTCGAACTTGCATTCCAAGATAGGTGTAGGCCTGATCTTCCACAAGATGCTCAATAACTCCTCCCCCTTGTAACTTGACCGATCCATCATTGGTTACCTTGCCACGTTTCAGATGAAGAGTATTACATTTGTCGAGTCCAAATGTCATGCCAATATCATTAGAGAAGGACTCGACAAGGAGAACCTGTTCTTTCAAATTGGTATCTCCTTTGGCAAGGAGCTCGATGTCATTATTATTATTATTATTATTTTTTTTTTTTTACAGATTGAGATAGAAATGCAGCAGAGAGGGTTTGGGTGATCCTGGCACAGTCAGGCTGGTCAAGCTCATCATCAGCTCAGGGTCCTCACCCCCTCTACACGCAGCCCAGACAGCGAATGGGACTTCTCCCAGGAAACACTGCCTAGTCGAACCCACCAAGAACTTTCCGGAGAATATGGAGGCTCCCCAACACTGCAGCCTTCTGCATTACCCAGATTCTCAGAAGGGCTGTGCTCCCAGTGGAGAACCCGGGCACTCTCCTGATCTGCGCCAAGAGATCAGGAGGTACCAAACCAAGGGCACCGAGAACAATGGGGAGCCTGACGACAGTGTACTTGGGATGCAAGCGAGACATTTCAAAGGCGAGGTCCGCATATTTATCATGCTTTTCCTGAATCTTGCCAATCACATTGCTGTCAAAAGGGACAGAAAATTCTATGATATAAATAATTTCATTGGCTTTATCAAAAAGGACAAGATCAGGTTTGTTGGCTGGAATTCGTCTCAGGCTGTATATTGGCCTATTCCAGAGAAGTTTGTAGCTGTCATTTTCCAGGACGCCCTGGACATGTTCAGGGTCATACCATGGATGGACCTCGGAGTCAAAACCACAGGCATGGCGGAGACGATAATAAAAGCAGCGAGCCATGCCATCATGTCTTTTAAGATAAGCTGTTTGTGCCAAGGAAGGGCATCCACTGACAAGGTGTTGGACAGTCTCTGTAAATTCATTGCAAAGACGACATTTCATATTGATATTTTCTTTAAGAATCACATTCTGGCGATTGCGAGTGGGAAGTGACTGGTCCTGAGCAGCAAAAAGGAAGCCCTCAGTTTCACATTTGAGACCAGCCGACTTCATCCAGGCGAAGGAGTCGCTTGGATTGCTGTTCTGTTCCACACACTGCATATACACACGATGCAGTGGCTTCTGAGACAGCTTCTCCACAAAGGACCGACTCTGGGCAGACTTGGTGAAAGACTTCACCTGGTTTACTCCTATCACTGTACCGTCCAGCAGTACATCGCCATCAACAAAATCAACTTCAAATTTCAAATTGTGTCCAACAACCTTGGCACGCTTAAAGTAGCTGTGGAATTCCTTGCTTTCATCATGAATCTTGACGTGCATCACCAGAGAATCATCTGACAAATAAATATGTGCAAAAGTACACAATAAAATTCTGTCATGAAGAGCTTCCACGTTAATCAAACCCCGACCTCCCGAATTGATTGGCATATATAAACGATTAAGAGAGGAGCGAGGGTGGTGTGCTCTGTTATCAGACATGATCCTTCTGGTCAAGCGGTCAAGACTCTGGATGTCTTGTTTTGTCCAATCAACTACTCCAAAGGAGTAGGAGAGGACTGGCACAGCAAAGGTATTGGTGGCTTTGACTTTGTTTCGAGCATTTAGCTCTGAACTCCAGATTTTCTTTAAACGAGATTTATACTCGGTCCGAAGTTTATCTTGAATCAGGGCATTCTGGAGCTTGTCTCGAACTTGCATTCCAAGATAGGTGTAGGCCTGATCTTCCACAAGATGCTCAATAACTCCTCCCCCTTGTAACTTGACCGATCCATCATTGGTTACCTTGCCACGTTTCAGATGAAGAGTATTACATTTGTCGAGTCCAAATGTCATGCCAATATCATTAGAGAAGGACTCGACAAGGAGAACCTGTTCTTTCAAATTGGTATCTCCTTTGGCAAGGAGCTCGATGTCATTATTATTATTATTATTTTTTTTTTTTTTTTACAGATTGAGATAGAAATGCAGCAGAGAGGGTTTGGGTGATCCTGGCACAGTCAGGCTGGTCAAGCTCATCATCAGCTCAGGGTCCTCACCCCCTCTACACGCAGCCCAGACAGCGAATGGGACTTCTCCCAGGAAACACTGCCTAGTCGAACCCACCAAGAACTTTCCGGAGAATATGGAGGCTCCCCAACACTGCAGCCTTCTGCATTACCCAGATTGTCAGAAGGGCTGTGCTCCCAGTGGAGAACCCGGGCACTCTCCTGATCTGCGCCAAGAGATCAGGAGGTACCAAACCAAGGGCACCGAGAACAATGGGGAGCCTGACGACAGTGTACTTGGGATGCAAGCGAGACATTTCAAAGGCGAGGTCCGCATATTTATCATGCTTTTCCTGAATCTTGCCAATCACATTGCTGTCAAAAGGGACAGAAAATTCTATGATATAAATAATTTCATTGGCTTTATCAAAAAGGACAAGATCAGGTTTGTTGGCTGGAATTCGTCTCAGGCTGTATATTGGCCTATTCCAGAGAAGTTTAAAAGCATCATTTTCCAGGACGCCCTGAACATGTTCAGGGTCGTACCATGGATGGACCTCAGAGTCAAAGCCACAGGCATGGCGGAGACGATAATAAAAGCAGCGAGCCATGCCATCATGTCTTTTAAGATATGCTGTTCGTGCCAAGGAAGGGCATCCACTGACAAGGTGTTGGACAGTCTCTGTAAATTCATTGCAAAGACGACATTTCATATTGATATTTTCTTTAAGAATCACATTCTGGCGATTGCGAGTGGGAAGTGACTGGTCCTGAGCAGCAAAAAGGAAGCCCTCAGTTTCACATTTGAGACCAGCCGACTTCATCCAGGCGAAGGAGTCGGTTGGATTGCTGTTCTGTTCCACACACTGCATATACACACGATGCAATGGCTTCTCAGACAGCTTCTCCACAAAGGACCGACTGTGGGCAGACTTGGTGAAAGACTTCACCTGGTTTACTCCCATCACTGTACCGTCCAGCAGTACATCGCCATCAACAAAATCAACTTCAAATTTCAAATTGTGTCCAACAACCTTGGCACGCTTAAAGTAGCTGTGGAATTCCTTGCTTTCATCATGAATCTTGACGTGCATCACCAGAGGATCATCTGACAAATAAATATGTGCAAAAGTACACAATAACATTCTGTCATGAAGAGCTTCCACATTAATCAAACCCCGACCTCCAGAATTGATTGGCATATATAAACGATTAAGAGAGGAACGAGGGTGGTGTGCTCAGTTATCAGACATGATCCTTCTGGTCAGGCGGTCAAGATTCTGGATGTCTTGTTTTGTCCAATCAGCTACTCCAAAGAAATAGGAGAGGACTGGCACAGCAAAGGTATTGGTGGCTTTGACTTTGTTTCGAGCATTTAGCTCTGAACTCCAGATTTTCTTTAAACGAGATTTATACTCGGCCCGAAGTTTATCTTGAATCTGGGCATTCTGGAGCTTGTCTCGAACTTGCATTCCAAGAAAGGTGTAGGCCTGATCTTCCACAAGATGCTCAATAACTCCTCCCCCTTGTAACATGACCGATCCATCATTATTATTATTATTATTATTTTTACAGATTAGAATGAAAATGCAGCAGAGAGGGTTCGGGTGATCCTGGCACAGTCAGGCTGGTCAAGCTCATCATCAGCTCAGGGCCCTCGCCCCCTCTACACGCAGCCCAGACAGCGAATGGGACTTCTCCCAGGAAACACTGCCTAGTCGAACCCACCAAGAACTTTCCGGAGAATATGGAGGCTCCCCAACACTGCAGCCTTCTGCATTACCCAGATTGTCAGAAGGGCTGTGCTCACAGTGGAGAACCCGGGCACTCTCCTGATCTGCGCCAAGAGATCAGGAGGTACCAAACCAAGGGCACCGAGAACAATGGGGAGCCTGACGACAGTGTACTTGGGATGCAAGCGAGACATTTCAAAGGCGAGGTCCGCATATTTATCATGCTTTTCCTGAATCTTGCCAATCACATTGCTGTCAAAAGGGACAGAAAATTCAATGATATAAATAATTTCATTGGTTTTATCAAAAAGGACAAGATCAGGTTTGTTGGCTGGAATTCGTCTCAGGCTGTATATTGGCCTATTCCAGAGAAGTTTAAAAGCATCATTTTCCAGGACGCCCTGGACATGTTCAGGGTCATACCATGGATGGACCTCAGAGTCAAAGCCACAGGCATGGCGGAGACGATAATAAAAGCAGTGAGCCATGCCATCATGTCTTTTAAGATAAGCTGTTTGTGCCAAGGAAGGGCATCCACTGACAAGGTGTTGGACAGTCTCTGTAAATTGATTGCAAAGACGACATTTCATATTGATGTTTTCTTTAAGAATCACATTCTGGCGATTGCGAGTGGGAAGTGACTGGTCCTGAGCAGCAAAAAGGAAGCCCTCAGTTTCACATTTGAGACCAGCCGACTTCATCCAGGCGAAGGAGTCGGTTGGATTGCTGTTCTGTTCCACACACTGCATATACACACGATGCAGTGGCTTCTCAGACAGTTTCTCCACAAAGGACCGACTCTGGGCAGATTTGGTGAAAGACTTCACCTGGTTTACTCCCATCGCTGTACCGTCCAGCAGTACATCGCCATCAACAAAATCAACTTCAAATTTCAAATTGTGTCCAACAACCTTGGCACGCTTAAAGTAGCTGTGGAATTCCTTGCTTTCATCATGAATCTTGACGTGCATCACCAGGGGATCATCTGACAAATAAATATGTGCAAAAGTACACAATAACATTCTGTCATGAAGAGCTTCCACATTAATCAAACCCCGACCTCCCGAATTGATTGGCATATATAAACGATTAAGAGAGGAGCGAGGGTGGTGTGCTCTGTTATCAGACATGATCCTTCTGGTCAGGCGGTCAAGACTCTGGATGTCTTGTTTTGTCCAATCAACTACTCCAAAGGAGTAGGAGAGGACTGGCACAGCAAAAGTATTGGTGGCTTTGACTTTGTTTCGAGCATTTAGCTCTGAACTCCAGATTTTCTTTAAACGAGATTTATACTCGGCCCGAAGTTTATCTTGAATCTGGGCATTCTGGAGCTTGTCTCGAACTTGCATTCCAAGATAGGTGTAGGCCTGATCTTCCACAAGATGCTCAATAACTCCTCCCCCTTGTAACTTGACCGATCCATCATTAGTTACCTTGCCACGTTTCAGATGAAGTGTATTACATTTGTCGAGTCCAAACGTCATGCCAATATCATTAGAGAAGGACTCGACAAGGAGAACCTGTTCTTTCAAATTGGTCTCTCCTTTGGCAAGGAGCTCGATGTCATCCATATAGAGGAGATGAGTAAGAGGTGTTGGGGATCTGTGCTGAGGAGGTCCGGGATGGTACCCTTCCTCCCCGTTGAGCAGGAAACTCAAAGGATTTAGAGACAGACAAAAAAGCAATGGACTGAAGGAGTCCCCCTGAAATATTCCCCTTCTGATTGGAATAGATTCCGAAGTCTGCACCTCTCCTTGCGAGTACATCTCAAGTTGAGTCGACCAGCAACTCATTAAAGACTTGAGTAAATGAAGTAGTCGCTCAGGGAGGTCAATACACTGAAGAGACTTCAGAATCCATTCGTGAGGGACAGAGTCGTATGCCTTTTTATAGTCTATCCAGCACATGGAGAGGTTGCGGTGATAGGTTTTAGCCTCTTCCAAAATCATTTTCTGTACAAGAAGTTGATCCTTGCACCCCCAACATCCCTTTCTCGCCCCCTTCTGCTCTCTGTAAATTATCTCATTGGAAGAGCAGTAAGATGACACGAGGTTTGACAAACACCCTGTGAATAATTTATATTGAGTATTTAGACATGTGATAGGGCGGAAGTTTTTGGGATCAGTCAAGTCTCCCTTTTTGGGAAGGAGTATTGTGCGACCTTTGCAGAACCATGGAGGAACATCACCTGTATCCACAAAAGAATTGAAACAGTTTCCAGTACCGGTTTCGAATGCCATCAGGCCCTGGAGCTGTATTAGATTTGGACATCTTTATAACAGTCTTCAGGCAATCTGGGGAGATGTAACAGACAAATGACCTAGTTACTTTCTCATGCATTGCGTGGTCATAATCACTGACCCATGGTGCCTCCAGGTTACAGTTGCCGGGTACAGACCACAACTGTTTCCAGAACCTTTCACTGGCAGCCATGGGAGGCCGTTTATCATGCTCATCAACACCACTTGTCTTGAGTTGCCTGTAAAATTGCTTTTCATTATTTTTGAAAAGCTTATTTTGTTTGATAAATTTGTTTCTCTTTTCCCATTTTTTCTTTCTTTCAGTACAAATTTTTATTTTTGCCTTAAGGGAATCGACAATTTGGAGAAGTACCTTTTCTTTTGTTGTCTTGTACTGTAATTTTATTTTTCTCCAAATTGCCTTTTGTCGTTTAGACATGGGATTCCCTGATGATCTTAATTTCAGGCACAGCTCTAACCAGGAAATATATTTCCTAGTTTCTGTTAACTTGACTTGAAACCGGTTTTTTCTTGGTTTATTGATTTTAGTATTAGAGGACTTTTCTTTGGAAACTGTGTGAAGTTCCTCCAAGGTTCGAGCGGCAGCATAGACACAACAATTTACTTCATGTAATGAACAGTCCGCAGGAAGTTTTGAAGAGATAATTTCATTTAGTAAATCAATTTCATTTTTGGGAAAAGACGCGTTTAGTTGTTTAATTGGCCTCCGTTTCTCTAAAGGTAAATCACAAATTTCCTCATAAATAGATGTAAACAAAATGTACACATAATTTTCGGTAAGGTCTGCAACTGAAGAAGAGGAAGAGTGAGGGTCCAAAATTTCGGGGCCAATTGGCTCTTTCTCGGAAGAGTTTCCACCAGGAAGAGGAAAGAGGTTGACGCGGACGTCCATCAGAAGTTTTGGGTCTGCTGCCACTTGAGCATTTTGCTCTTGCAAAGGTTCCTGACGGGCACCAGTTGTGGGTTGAACTGACTCACGGGGCATAAGATGTTTTAGCCTCCGGAGTTGATCTCGGAGATTTTGCTCCGTCAGGTAAGCATACATGGGCATGGCATTGTCCCAATGCAGCTTCAGCGACTTGCCGTTAATTCGTGGATTTTCAGGCCATCCTGTCGCTGTCGCACACTCTAGTAGTGTGGATTTGAGATGGTTTGACCAAGATATTCTTGGTCGGGTTCTGTGCCTTCCCCTGGGGCAAGTCCCATCTCCAGTATGGTTTGTGGCATTACCGGAGGAAGGCTGACTGGGCTGCGGAAGTGAAAGATTGAATTCTTCTTGTCTTGCTGTAACCCAGTAAGAAAACCAGCTTCGGGGGGTCAGCCCTAACTGGGTGATGTACGTTCAGTTCAGCGAATAAAATTCCCCTATCTAGGCCCACCACGGAGAGGCGTACATCATCAGGCCCTTATTATTATTATTATTATTATTATTATTATTACAGATTAGAATGAAAATACAGCAGAGAGGGTTCGGGTGATCCTGGCATTATTATTATTATTATTATTATTATTATTATTATCCTAAAGCATGCAAGTGTACGTGAGGCTGCATGGACTAGCCCGAATATGCTAGTTTAATAGTGTAAGCTCACTCTGATGCGTTGCCGCAGTTTAGCCTGAATACCTCACTCAAATTATACCGACTCCGAGCCGACCACTCCTTGTACCCATTAATGCCGAGTACGAGGCACGAACCACAAGTACCATGCTTTAACTCCTTTTGGTATTACGCGACCGGGGATAGAACGTGTGCCCTTACCGTCTCTTGATGCCGATAGCATTTTTCCGACAGGGTCGTCACTATCTTGGCTGTTATATAAAATCACTAACGTAACGATCATGTCGTATCTCATATATATATATATATATATATATATATATATATATATATATATATATATATATATATATATATATATATGAGGTAAAGACAGTCTGTGAAAACTGAAAAAGGTGCTTGTTCCTTGGTTTCCATCTACATAAGGAGTGAGAAATGACTCGGTGCTGGACGCCATGGCGTAAGGTAGTTTGGCACCACAAAGAACAGTTAGAACGGTACGAAATACAGGAATCAAGTTTGGTTATTCACGATTTCAAGGATATTAAACCCCGTAATAAAAAACCCCCAACCATTTACATTTATATATTTAAGTTGGATATGAAACATAGTTGATCAAACTCTCACAAATCATGCCTTATTTCATGAATGTAAATGTGGCCATGTTAGCGCTTATTAACTGAGACGTTTATTTCCTCACATAGTGAAATTTGGCAAATACTGTTCGGTCGTGTTGTGTATATAACACACAACACAAGGTGCTGAACAGCCTACAGAAATAATTTCCCAATGTAATGAAACATTCGATTCCACTGTTAATTAAGATTTAGCGAACACTTATTTAATCAAAGTTGTGCTACGCTGCTATTTGCATTCAACTTCAAAACCTGACAATCACCGCGACTGGCATCCAGCATGAAAGCAAATTGGTAACATCAGCACCCAGCGGGAGTATTACCTGTAATACCTAAGTGCTAAGTACACCCATTCAACATCAATCTCCAGTGCACCCACTAACAGCACATTAGCAACCTCAAATCCACAATAAGAAAATTTCACCGGATCGATTCACTGTATGCACTTTAGGTGTGCCATTGAAATCAGCGTTTGTTGTTTCAGGTTTTAGTAATCTAGTAACGGGACACACTGTATAGTGGCTCTATTGAGACCACGTGAGGTGGAAAATTCATGGCTTTCTGATCCCCAACACCTATAAAGACATAGAATATGTTCAACCTTTCATGTGTAATGTTGCAGCTACAGCGTCGGAAGAGGACACAGCCCTTATGGAGCCCAGACAGTTTGTGAACATGACGACAAATTCGGTGAAGAGTTACAGTCAGTAGGCTGATGGTAGACAATAAGCTTCTTGGTGTTTCATTTGGCTTCAGCGAGGCTTCTGAAGTCTAAGATCTTCTTCGAAAGAACAAACGTGGATGTCGCCTCGGTTGTATCACTATCCTGAAGGAAATATATGACGAATCTGAGATATGGGGCCTTCTGTAAAAGAACAATTTGCCAATCACGTAGAAAGAGATTTGCCTCTATGGAACATTTACAGAAGCCTGTTTTAAGAAGGCTGTGTTGGCTATTGGACCCGGTGATGATTCTTGGGTAATTCAATTTTCAATTTTGAATCCTTCATGTAGAGGCCCTCTGTGCATACCAATTATAAGTACAATGTCAGTGATGCGTGTTTTGATTCTGTTGTTCGTTGTCATGGTGATCGAAAGTCAGGACAGTCGACGGACAGTTCTGATGAATCTTTGGAGTCATCTCCTTCAGAATTATACGTTAATGAAGAACGTACCACCTTATGATACTATGACCAGTGAACTGAATATCACCGTCTATCTAAAACCCACCTCAATTTTGAGCTTAGATGAAGCCAACAGAATCTTAACCTTTACTGCATATTCCCAGGTGAGTTGGACAGACAAGGATCTTTCATGGAATCCGTCAAACTTTGCAAACCAAACTATCCTTCATGTGACACAGGACGATATATGGACGCCCGAACTGATGATCACAAACGGTGCAGACAGTATTTCCACTGAGATCAACTACAACGTCTACATCTACTTCACTGGAAGCGTCATGATGGAGACATACTCCATTTACAGAGTCACCTGTGACATCGACGTCAAGAACTACCCTTTTGACGAACAAAGATGTAAGATGACCATTTCTCCGGAGTATGGCTATGGGTTTGTGGTGAAGCCTGGGATCATTGACATTCCTCTTGAGAAGTATTTCTCAGTGAATGGAGAATGGTTACTGATGGACACGAAGGTTTCCGTGATTGAATTGCGTCAACCAGGAATTGATCACTCATATGTAGAATTTGAACTGATTCTCAAACGTCGAAGTGATTTCTATGTCGTGAGCGTTATCTTTCCAATGACCCTTCTCTCTGTGATGAACTGTTTAGTGTTTCTACTTCCGGCAGATTCCGGTGAGAAGATATCGTTCCTGATATCCATTTTTGTTACTTATGCGGTGTTTCTTAATTATATCAATGATGTCATGCCTAAAACGTCCATATCCAATTTATCGGTTTATCTGTGCCTCGTTCTCATTCAGAGTTGTTTAGCGCTCATTGTAACACTCGTGGTTCTTCACCGTCATCACAGTAAAGTGAAGGACGTAAAGGGGCACACATGTGTGCCGACATCCCGTTGTCGGAATGTCAGTCTGGACCACAAGTGTTTTGTCCTGTTCTTACTGCTGGCCTTGATATCGACGTCCGTATTGTTCATGTGACCTATGAAGATCCCGTATAGAACCAGGCCTCCTTTCACGAAGCACTAATGGCATCGTAAGTCACTATGGTAATCTCAGTGCAATGTTAAACAGGGAGTTTTAGGATAGCCTTAGTAAAAGCTGCGACCCGTGAGGATGCGGGGTATAACAGGTCTTCAGCAGCTTATGCTTGTCATAAGAGGCAGCTAGCGGGATCGGGTGGTCAGGCTTGCTGACTTGGTTGGCACGTGTCATCTGTTCTCAGTTGCTCAGATCATTGCTTATGCTGTTGACCGTGTAGTCCAGACACGATTATTTACAGACCATATAGCTGGAATATTGCCCAGTGCGGTGGAAAACTAATGCACCCCGTGTTTCTCGTGAGGGGCGACTAAAAGGATCGGATGGTCAGGTTCAGCGCAGGTGGAAGTCGCCGGTAAACGGTCGCCGGTCGCCTTTGTTAATTGGAAACATTCCAAATAACCTCTGTTTGTCGTATGAGGCGAAATGACATGGACAATGTTCTCACAATACCTCTTCACACTCGTCCTGTTATCTATTGGTGGCAATAGTAGAGTCAGCTCTCACAGCTAAGTTTGCACTCCCTCCTGGTGTTTGATATCATATATCATGGACTTTACATGGTTCAGCACAAAAGGGCAACAGTCTAAACGTTGTTATCCGTAGCCTTTTTCATCATTTTTGATATTGTGCGTTTTGTTGCTTGATGGTGGTGTGGGGGCGGTGGGGGTAGCCTAGTGGATAAAGCGTTCGCTCGTCACGCCAAAGTCCAGGGTTCGATTCCCCACATGGGCACAATGTGTGAAGCCCATTTTCTGGTGTCCCCCGCCGTGATATCGCTGGAATATTGCTAAAAGCGGCGTAAAACTAAACTAACTCATTGAGTGGTGTGTCAGCAATCGAGGTCGGAACAGACAACTGCTATAATGAAGCATAATTCTGGATTTATCCTTTACCACAATGCACCTGGTTCTGCTATATATTGGAATATATATATGAAATTGTTTATGCTGCTTCAGTATCGGTTCAGCAGACAGCTCATAACATAACTAACATTACCAATAGTTAGTTGTCAGGAATGTATTTAGTAATGTCAGCAGTGGTGTTGAAGTTTAAGTGTAAATCTGGAAGCGTCTAGAAAAACATTGGCAAATCCTACACTGTACAGTGATATTTTTTTGGGAAATGATCTCCCTTACCATAAAACCTGTTGATGGACCTGTACAGAGATTTAATGTTTGAAGGGTCTGGGTGTAATGTGGTATGATAAAGGTATATTTTGGAACATGAGGCGTTGGCAAAGTCGCCACTGGGTGTGATATGTATATTGTTTTGGCAACAAGTCACAATCAAAGCAATTTTCAAACTAATCCCCGAACACCAGAGGTGTACCTTTGTTTTTACGTCAGTGTGTTTGGTGTTTCCAGCTTTTATTACTGTCTCCCATTATTGCACTACCATTGCTATTTCAGTGCTGTCATTCGTATCGTTGCATGTATGCCTGTTCTTTGTAATTTGGTTTTACATTGAATCCCACTGTGTGCTCAGTTAGCGTGGAAATCGTCACGTAGCGCCAGTGAGGCTGACTAATAGTGTTTATACTGTTTTTAGCGGATGTACAATCTGTGTACTTTTGTGGCCGTGTAAAGCTTGTATAATGTATTTTACAAAAGTGGGTTCTCTGTCACCGATGTTGTATTATCTTACATGAATTAGTTTCGGTCTTGTGAGTAACACAAAAAGACAACCGTACATTTATATTTGTTCTCTGTGTAGTATGTCTTTACCACATTCCCATGGAAATACATGAGGCGAAACAGTTTTCACATCCATGGGAATAGCATGATGAATGCAGAATTAACTCCACCTGTCGGAATATATTATAAGTCTGTGCTCATGAATCAAGTGTTGGCGAAAAGGTTTGCGTATCCTACTCGCCAGTTACAAAAGAATTGCAAAGGCAAGTCAGTCGTAGCATTGTAAAAGACTCTCGGGAACGTGTGTTAAAGTTCGAAATCGTAATTTGCATCTGACAACATATTTGTATCCAGTGATGTCACGATTCACTGGTAGCAATGTATTAGCAAATGTATCATAAAGCTGATGAATAGGTACGTTATGAACTATCAGCTATGCTTTGAATACAATTTATTGTTTTCAGTATTGTCGAAACATTACATCTGTAACTGCTTCTAATGACACTCGAAATCGAACAAATGTTCTAAATCAACGCATTTCTCCCTGTCCACCAATGACACATTACAAGGAGACAAAACGTTCAGCTGATGAAGGATGTAAACTTTATAATGGAATGATAGATAAACATCAACTGTTTATTAACTATGTGCTGTGTTTACAAAGCTATTTTAGTCCATTACAGAGTGCGGGTAGTTAGCAGAGATTCAGCTGTGATTGGACAAACTGTAGGACACTTTTGTTTGTCCAATCCTGTAGACTGCCTGTAAACTCAGATCATCGCATCCAGCTCAAGAAGGAGGGGAAGGGACACAGTAACAGTTTCACGGGTATTTCAACAAAAATCTTTACAGACAACAGCCAACGAGAGCCAAAGATAACCATTAATTAACAGTGTTACTCCGAGACAGCTGAATGATAATCCACGCTGTAATCCTGCCCATGTAATATGAAACTCTGTTCAAGAGGAGTGTACAAGGCACCTAGTCGTTTACAGAGACAACGCATCATTGTTATTTCTACAATGTAGGAATTATGATGAAAATAACCATCATTGCTGCTGAGACTGTTTGTGCAGTTCGACATTACAACGTTAGGTGCCTTTGTAGGGGCATGCTATGTGAAACAAATATTTATTAATGACGGTAGGTTACGTATATTTAGATGGAGTTACGTCATCACACACAGCGCATGTGCGTAGCTCTCCTGCGTGCGCACATGCGTATGATCGGAGTCGTTTTGAAGTTGAGTGTTATAGACATAAACATTCTTGTGGGCAACGCTTTGTTCAAATACTTAGGATTAGGATGCATTATGTAATATAATATGTGAAGCAATGTAACGTGTAATATGTATTATATAATGTAATGTAATGTAATGTAATGTTATGAAATAAGGTTTCTAAATGTATAATGTTAGAAATCTAATCGCTGAAACGTACAAGGTTGTTAAGTATGTATGGACACATACACCCTCCTGCACAGAAATAACATGCAGTCACATATGCAAAGACACATTGCAACTTCCTTTTGAGTGTATGCAGACAAAACTCTTTCGGGCGTGAGTTTGGGACATATTTCTTGAAATATTGAAAATGGAAAATACATTTGGAAAAAGAAAGACACTCTTTAAAATGGCGCTGTGGTGTTTAAGTACGTGATCATAGGAATTCCGGTTTTACATAAATATCTGCGTAAAATTCCATTTTCCAGATAGTGCGTTGTATAGGCTCCTTCATTCATCCTTCATTCATCCTTCATTCCTTCAATCTTTTGTTGTTGGGACTATAATCGTACTAAGCGATGTGAACTGACACAAGCTCGTTCCAACAAACACGCTTACAAGAGAACAATAATTGAAATCAATTCTTATAAATAAACATTGTCAACAATTATAAATGCTAATGTCATCACCAATACACTCAAAACTGTATACGACGATACGGAATCAGTAACACCGTTAAGCTCTAAAATGCATGGCGAGCCCCTCCAATTCGATTGTCAGCCGATCAGCAAACAGTAGGACTAGTACATCTTATCATGCGTGACTTAGCCGATGCTACGTAAATGCTACAGAACCGCTCACGTTTTATTCATTTGAGAGTGTGCGGTGATTCAACATTAACTCCTCCCTGACATTTTATAAGATGTAACATATCCAGTGGAATACTTAATCCTACTTCGTTATTTGTGAACAAACTCTGGGCGAAGTTACTGTTTGAATTAAAACTTGAATTGGGAATGTTTTGTAAACACTTCTGTGTATATATCTGCAATGTACGGGTTCAGGTGCACCCAAGCCATTTGTTCATGTAATCGCAGTAGGTTACAAAGCGTCACATGAACATGTTATTGAGAGCTTGCCCAACCTTTTAAACAATAATCATTGTAAGTCAGTGTCTTTTTATATTGGTAGCTACGCCCTTGGGAGTTGAATGTCACATTCCTCTCTCCAGAAGGCACTTTATGTGTCAGACCCTTCTTGTGACTGATCAATATTTTCTGGCTGGGATTCTAGTGTTTGTAGAGGACGTTGACACTGACACGCCAAGGGGTTGTGATAGGCTGCAGTCATATCCCTTTGTGCTCTAACGTGAAGGTTTTATGGGGGGTCAATTGCTGTTTAAGGCGTTGTTAATCTTGGAGGGTATATTAAGTAACTTATCGCATAGGATTAGCCCCATGTATCACGTTGCATGAGTGAGTGAGTGAGTGAGTTTCAGCAATATCATGACGAGGGGAGACCAGAAAATCGACTTTACTCAAGGTGCCCATTGTGGACAATCGAACCCGCCTTTTCGGTGTGACAAGCGAACGCTTTAACCACTAAGCCACCCCACTGTCCCTGCACGAAACTAGAGGTGAAGACCTGTTGCCTTCAGCAACCCATGCTTGCCGTAAACGGCGACTCTGCATGCCGTTAGAAACTGCTAACGGGATCGGGTGGTCAGGCTCGCTGACTTGGTTACAGACTCCAACATCCTCTCATGACAAATTCAGGGTTGTTGCCTCATCTATGGGTTCATTTCACTGGAAAGTCAGAGACGCTTGTTTGTTTCTTACCTCTTCTTGCCTCTTCTCTCACATTACATATCACGTTACAAGAAGACAAGCAAGTGTGTGCAGGCTATCTACTCTTTAATTGTACAGTACAGTCTGTTGTCTGAATGTAGGTCAAAGTTAAAGGCTTGACCCACTTACACAATTGCCACTTTTGATGTATGCAGGGGTAGAGCTCCCTGATTGTGACAGTAATAAATTAAGCGGAGTTTGGTCTAAATTTATTACGGGGTAAAGAAATGTCTGACATTAAATCATGCCCATATTTGAAATTCGTGATAAAGGTCAAGGTTTTGTTATGACGGTGTTTACAAATTTCTCATTGTAAAATAGGTTACAGTACCCCTCAAGTACATACCCTAATCGTTGTATTCGTCTATCCAGAGTACAACCATAGCTTTAGTGTGCATCCCATCCGAACAAGATCCAAAAAATACCGGCCCAATCAAAATACCCCTACGAGGGAGAGAAATTGCGTGCTGAGATTGAGACTGGGTAACTCACGTCGTGACGACACTTCCAATGTGAAGTTCTGGTTGGATAGCATTTATCAAAATGGAGTGAAGATATTATTTCCCTGACAGCAACAAGCAATTCGGAATGAATTCATGCAGGGTTCGGATGGGACTATAGATCTAAGTTCTGAAAGATAACGTTAACGTCTGTCGGATAAAGGTAAATAGTAAATACAGAACATTAACCTTTGACCATTGACCACATGTCCCTGTCACCGTGTCTGTCTGCTTCTCTGTGTTCCCGTGTATGTCTGCGTCTGTCTGTCTTCAGTTTCATTCTTCCATATTGTTTCAAGGTCAACATGTATGGAGTACCAATGCTTTTGGAGAGAAGACAGTTTATCCCCAGACAGATGTTTAAGTTGTTCATGATTCCTGTCACAGACCCTCACACACATCCACTCAATCTCAATCTCACACCGATCTCTCAACCTTATTTCACACCCCGCTCTCACTCAAAATGTAATCACACTCAAGCTCAAATGCATCTCTCAGCCTTATATCACACCCCAATCTCACTCAAAATGTAATCACACTCAAGCTCAAATGCATCTCTCAGCCTTATATCACACCCCAATCTCACTCAAAATGTAATCACACTCAAGCTCAAACGCATCTCTCAGCCCTATATCACACCCCAATCTCACTCGAAATGTAATCACACTCAAGCTCAAACGCATCTCTCAGTCTTGTATCACACCCCACTCTCACCCAAATTGTAATCACACTCAAGCTCAAATGCATCTCTCAGCCTTATATCACACCCCACTCTCACACAAAATGTAATCACACTCAAAGCTCAAACGCATCTCTCAGTCTTGTATCACACCCCGCTCTCACACCAAATGCAATCACACTCGTGATCACTCCAGTTTCACAACCTTGTATTACATCTCATTCTCAAAATCGCACTCTATCTAACAGTTATCTCTCATCAACCTTGTATTACATCTCACTCTCACTCAACATGGAATCATAACACCTACACATTAAATTCTAACTGTATTTATTTATTTTATTAAACACATACTTACAGTTACATACATGCATGCACACGAAGGCAGCCACAGAACACACATAGACACGCTCGTCCGTACAAAAACCACGCCCGCCCGCCCGCACGTACGCACGCACACACACACACACACGACAAGGTCAAGTATCTGCGTCTACTTGGCAGCTGCTCGTTCTGTGTGCCCAAGCCTCGGGTCACTCCCCGCCAGGACACTGGTCATAAAGCTGTCTATGAATTGCAAACGCTGACGACGCTAATGACCACACGTGTCCAGACTGTACCAGGGAGTATGAACCATTGCATACCGCTCCAAAAATATCACGGCGGGGGACACCGGAAACGAACCTCTCACATTGTCCACATGTGAGCAGGTGGAGGAGTCTGCAGGGTTTAGGGCACTGGTTCCAGGAACAGCGTTCCTTTCTTTGCCCAACACATCACTTTAGCCCTGACTTCACCTAAACGGGTGGTAGAATGCAGGTGGTTCTATCTGGTCATGCCAAACCCTGAGCATTATTTTGTTGCTCAAGTTGTTAAACTACCTACATACTTTTTTTTCAAAGGTCTTGTCGTGTAATACGTTACTTGAATTTGGAAAAATACACTTCCTGTTTTGTAATATGCCTAGAGCCCTTTGCCCAGAAGCTCATTGGCTGATCTCAAGAAGAAAAGAATGCTTAATTCATATTTTTGGTATGTATACAATCTGGGTATCCCTGGTCAGCACTGTCCTTATGATACTCCGTGGCGGATGATGGAACTCGGATGATCAGCCATCAAACGTTTACCATGGGTTACCAAACCCCTTCTTAAAAACGAAACTTGACATTGATCGTGATGATAATGAACATGGTTCCACCAAATCAGTTGAAAACTGGCAACGCTTTATAATGATTGAGACTCTGGATTGAGACTTTGGATTTTACGATATCTATGGGAATACAAGGAATTGCAGGCGAAGTCAAAAACATTTAACGCTTGCGTTCAGATGTTCTACTTGTTGAGTGTAGTAAAAGACAGAAAGTCAAGAACCCGCTTGCAGCTGAATGGTTTGTTAACTTTCCTGTGTCTGTTTCAGAACACAGAACCCAAACCACCACAAAAGGACTAGTACGAGACCAAGATCACTGGTTTTCTGACATTACAGAAATCCATATTGTGTCAGAGATGAATGATCGAGGTGTCACTTATGTTAAGCGATTTATTACAAATGATAATTTATGTATATATAACGATAGTACAAAACATATTTACATCCTGGCACAGGAATATATTCAGCTCTTGATTTGTCAATAACTGTCTCTTACTTGCTGTGTGACGAATGGTCAGTTTGTGCTAAAACCTCTAACTCCATCTGATGTTCCACTATCATCAAGAGGGAATTTGAAAGGGCCCACTGGCTCCAGCCATGGGTGCAAACAAGTTAGTAAGGCTAGGGAAAAGGCAAAACATTATTTCCGTCGACATTCTTTGGTCCATCATTAAACAAATTCAAATTTTAAATGCTAGAGCGTGGCGTACATTTAAACAAAGTAAACGTCAATCAAAATTATGTATCGAATACATGTATAAATCTCGTACTCCCATGTCCAAGGTATTGCACATAGTACAGAGTATAAAAGGTAAACATGGCGATCAATTTAATTACCGATATCAGATATTGCGAATAAACATGGTGAAATTCTCGAAACACTCACCCTCTTCTAATAATGTGCCTACATTTCAAAATATCAAACACAGCAGTGAAAATGAATAAAATTGAGTACAGAGCAGTAATTAAGTTTTTAGTTCTTGGAGGAAACTCGGCGAATAATATTGAAGAAAGGCTTTCAGCAGTTTCTGGGAAGTCTTCCCCTTCATCTGCTTTCATCAAACGATGGGTCAATGAATTTAAGCATGGTAGAGAGAGTCTTGAAGCAAACAAGGGTCGCCATAAGCAACTCCATGCTAACCAGATACAACAAGAATCAAGAAGATTTTCACTTTAGGCTAGTAACCTGTGATGAAACCTGGATCCACCACTATGATCTTGAGAGCAAGCAAGAATCCATGGAATGGAAACATGTCACTTCTCCCAGGACCAAAAAGTTCAAAGCCTTCAGATCAGTGCAGAAGGTAATGGCGACAGTCTTCTGGGATAGCAAAGGCGTCATCCACATACACTGGCCCAAAAAAGAAACGCATAGGTGAAAATCCAATGTTATGAGAGATGATTTATTAACTTAAATTGCACAAAAAGTTATGGAACTTGAGCAATGATAATTCACACGGGTATTAACAAATGTGTGTCAAGACATATACAATCATTCACAGTGGTATTAAGCGTCTCTATTTTCCATGGCATAGTGAGAAAGTCAGTATCTGGTGTGACCACCACGGGCATCAATCACTGCTCTGCATCGCCTGGGCATTGACTGTATAAGACGTCGTATCCGCCTTTGTGGGATTCTTCTCCACTCATCTCGCAACGCATTCACCAACTGTAGACGTGTCTGTGGCTGCGGCTGTCGACGTCGTAACCGTTTACCCAATTGGTCCCATAAATGTTCAATTGGGTTCAAATCCGGCGATTTTGAGGGCCATGGAAGAACTGTAATGTTGTTGTTGGCAAGAAAATCCGTGGTAATGCGTGCTGTGTGCGGTCTTGCATTGTCGTGCTGGAAAATTTCCCTTCTAGCGTCAATTGTAGGAACAACATGACGGTTCAGAATTTCATCCCGGTAGCGTACAGCATTGAGATTCCCTTGCACATGCACCGACTGTGTCCTGCCGTTCATAGATATGCTTCCCCACATCATTACACCTCCACCACCGTGTCTGTTGACCTCACGAACGCACTGTCGAGCATATCTCTCATTTCGACGTCTGTAAACACGCATCCTTCCATCATGTCTGTACAGCGGAAAACGTGACTCATCGCTGAACCAGATCCTCCTCCAATTCAAGAGGTTCCATGCCCGAACGTTCCTGCACCACTGAAGACGTGCACGACGGTGATGGGGATGCAGAACAGGTCCTGCATGAGGTCGCATAGGTCGAATTCCATGCTCTCTTAGGCGATTCCTGATGGTTTGTGGAGAGACTCTACGCAGCCCAGGAACGTGATCAGCGGTATACGTAGCAGTGACGGCTCGATTACGCAGATGAAGCACCCGGATGTAGCGGTCTTGTGCTGGAGTTGTCACCCTTGGTCTCCCACTCCTTGGACGGTCTCTGGTCGAGTTGTGTTGCGTGTATCGTTGCCAGAGACGGGAAATCGTGCTCTGCCTCACATTCAGACGTCTGGCAACTGATGACTGACTTTCCCCAGCTTCCAGACGTCCAATGGCTCTATTTCTGTTTTCTTCATTTAACCTTGGCATTTTTCGCGTCGCATAGAAAGAAATATGAAGAATGAATCGCAACAGGACCTGTCCCCTTTTATAGCCATCATAATCAAGATTGAGATCCTGCATTTGCACGTGCATAATGCTTTCAGATTTTCCCACGTGCAGATTATACAAAGCGTTTTCAAGGTGCTGTGGTGTGGCGAATAATCACCAGAGGTTGTGTTTGTTTGTCTGTTTTGGTTGTATTGACTATAAAAACACTTAATATTTACATTAATTGTCATTCCATTCCATATTTTCCGAAAAAATCTACTTTAAAAATGAGATTTCAGCTATGTGTTTCTTTTTTGGGTCAGTGTAGATTACTTACCAAAAGGAAGAACAATGAATGGGGGATATTACGCTAACTTGTTGAGGCAAGTGCGACAGTCAATCAAGGAGAAGCGCCGGGGCAAGATCAGACGTGGTATTCTTCTACATCAAGTCAATGCTCCAGTACACACCTCTCGCGTTGCAGCCGCTGCTGTCCAGGAATGCGGGTACGAAATCTTGCCGCATCCCCCCTACTCTCCAGACCTGGCACCAAGTGATTACCATCTGTTCCCAAATCTCAAGAAACACTTGCGTGGTCGTAGATTTCAGGATGGTAATGAGCTTATTGCTGCTACTGAGGCTTGGTTTGAGGACCAAAATGGCGCCTTCTACAGAGATGGCATCAGCGACTGGCAGAAAAGATGGAACAAGTGTCTTGACTCACAAGGGGACTATGTTGAAAAATAAATGTGGTTCATACCAATATTTTGTGTTTTTCTATGCAAGGCTCAAAACTTATTGACATCCTCTCTTGTGTTAATGCCTATCCAACGCATTTTACAAAAGTAAATAAACCAAAGTTCTAACACAGGATAGTCACATGACAAACCACAAGGTAAACGCACATGAAACTAGTTCATGGTTAATGTTTCAAAAACAACCAATATATTTCTTAGAGCTAGTAATTCTCAACCACATTTAGCATCAAATCTACGAGAATCAGTGACGAAGAGGTAGACAGATTTTAAGATGGCTAAATTATCAAGATCAGATAGTCCACTATTTCCATATAAGATTGTCTTTAAGTTGTATCCATGTTTGTAATATTCTGTAATATAATAATAATATTTCTTAGTACAGTGTAATTAGGACAGACAAGTAGATAGTGTTGGGTATCTTCACGAGGAGAGCCACAAGAACAGGAAGTATCGTTTGAAAGATGTCGTTCAAATTTATGACAGTTCAAATCACTACAGCCTAGACGAAGCCTGCAGTGAATAATTTGACAAAATCAACTTTCATAATTCACAACAAATCCAAATGTATGTCCAGGTTGTGGGGTTATTTTTTCAATAAATGATGTTTGGGATTGTATCATATTAACGTCATTTGGTAAAGCATTCCAAAGATCCACTGTACTTGGTAAAAAAGATCTTGAATGAAGAGTTGTTTTTACGCGAATGTTTTGTAAGTTTGGTGAATCTCTTAAGTTGTATGAATTACTGGGCGAAACGCTATCTGGGACAAGAGTACATAAGTACTCTGGTGCTTTGTCGTTTATCATTTTATGGAAGAGGGTTAATTTTTGTACACGTCATCTCTCAACAAATCTGTGACACCACTTTGGATACCTACAGTAACTATAACGTGTTACTACTATTTATATATGTCATCTAATGCTAAAGAAGCTATAAATACTTTACATGCAATAAAACCCTGCTTACACATTCTTGAGATGTTAGTCCAGACTTGAAGAGGTCTTTGTAAGACGTCACAGGACTTTTAATGTTAAATGCTATTCTTTTCTATGTTTCATATTGTGGAATTCTGGTTGTTAAACTATCCTTTGTCGACATATTGCATATGTGACTATAAATTGTAACTCACACACCCCTTTTATTTATATATTCTGTCGTTTCACTTCGTGCCGCACTCGCACCACTCTTCAATTTCCAGTCCAGTCTCTCCTCAAACGGCGAATCTGGTCGCCGTCAGTTAGTAAGAAACAGGTCATTACATTTGATTATGTAAGTGCAATGGGGTTAAAAACAAGATGTTTTCCCGCGCTTTTGACCTGGCTTATCTCAAGAAGGAGTCATTGTTTTTGTCCTAAAACGGAGTAGGTCCCAGCTGTTATTTCCCCATAAGTGTGTTTGAAAGGATTTACGTCAAAGTGTTAGGGCTTATCTGAAGTACATGTTTTTGTTTTGTTTGTGTTTAATATTTTATTGCTGAAACCCTGTTACAGGTGGGGGCAAGAAGCCAGCTAAATCCTTGCCCTCTTTTGAGGAAAAAAACAAAAGTAATAATTCAAAGCACGCTTGCATACCAGATGAAGCTACGACTTCTCAAAGAGCGTATGATACATAGACCATTTAACACAGAATTTATAATGGTTAGACCTGCTGAAATACATATGACGCTCAATAGTATAGCGCTTTGTTAGAATATGTATAAACATTTTTAAACTGATCCATTTCATTTTTGCCTTTGGAGTATGGCGAGATGGACGGAGGACACTGTAATAATATTTTGATCGTTTCAAAACTGACATGTTTTTGTGTACAGTAGACACAGGCTATTTCTTGACACGCTGTACAATCCCATAGTACATGGAACATGCAAATTATACTCATTGAAAGACATAAAATCATTCTCACCATCGATAAGATGAAGGATTTTACCAACACCCTTGTCTATTTATTTAATTTCCTACTATAGAATTAGTGTCTACTTACAATGAGGTTGCTATTGTAAAAATGATGGTGAACATTTTGCATACAATAATCCAGAAGACATCAAACAATGCTTCCAAAATGCATTGTTGATTTTGTTGGTTAGTGCTGTTAGAAATACATGTTGTGTATCTGGATGTTGAGAACCCCATAAACCTTTTCCATCTGGAATCGGTATCTGCTGAGATTTTTCAGATCCAAGTAATTTTAGGGATTTAACAAATGCAGAAAAAAAATCAACCATGCATAAACCTCACTCTGAAACAATACTGAACAGCAAAAGAAACGCAAGTTTTAAAAAAAATGAAATTTCATAAAAGTAATCGATCATGTTTATGGAAAATTGACGTAATGATTTCAGATATAACGATGTCCTGCAATTTGGCGTCCATCGGAAACGTTAGCCCATAGGGAACATTAGCCCATGGGAAACATTAGCCCATGGGAAACATTAGCCCATAGGAAACATTAGCCCATAGGGAACATTAGCCCATAGGAAACATTAGCCCATAGGGAACATTAGCCCATAGGAAACATTAGCCCATAGGAAACATTAGCCCATAGGGAACATTAGCCCATGGGAAACATTAGCCCATAGGGAACATTAGCCCATAGGAAACATTAGCCCATAGGGAACATTAGCCCATGGGAAACATTAGCCCATAGGGAACATTAGCCCATAGAAAACATTAGCCCATAGGGAACATTAGTCACCACCACCTGTTCATCTCCTTCTTGGAACCTCACCCATTTTGTTCGCAATCTTTCGAATATCATATTGCAGGCATTGCATTTGTGAACCCCTAACACAAAGACATTAGTAGTAGTTCTGAGCTCTACAGAGAAAGCAAGTCACTTCCAAGAGGAAACAATGTCCACCTTAAAGTCCAGTTACAGTCCATTTAATAAGTTCATTGTAGCCTTTAGGTCACAAGTTGTTGTACAGAGTTTTGTCAATTTGGCCTTTTGGGGATTGAATCCTGGTTCCCTGATAACGTGTCTAGGCCTGCCATTTTAAGCAAGTAGTACATGTCAAAGATTTCCACCACTTCGGTCTTCCGTCCTACAAACATGCTATGGTACAAGTCTCTTTTAAGCGACATTAAACATACTGTCTTTCCACTTATTTGTTTTTGGTGGCCTTCAAGACTTGAAATCTGTACGTAAACAAAACTAACAAATACAAGGACCGTCTATTCCTTCCTCTCACGATAATCATTACATTTTCAACTGAGACTTCGTCCGTGTGAATCTCCGCACATGAGTCACGGTGAAAAATACATGCCGTGTTTGAGACAACGCCGTAATCATAGCAGGGGACGCAACTCTTTATCCGTAGGTTTATCATTTTCGAAATTCGGTTATTCCTACTCTAATGCGTTCGCGTCAAAACCGTCGTAAACATTTTTTTTTCAGTTTTGCATTATTCTGAGTTGTCAAGGCAATGAAAATAAATGGAAATGAAATCGATTTTCTTAAATAATAATATACATATCCATGTGTAACTTGTTTGTGAACATGTAATTTGAACATGTAAGTTTTCCTGTATACAGTGTTGCAGATACTGGCATCATAAAATATGAGTTTGACTGTAAATGTGTACCTTTGTCCAGATGTATTACTAATTAAAACTTCTCATAGAGATCAATGAAAGACTGAATTTAAAACATTTAATCGTAAGTACACGAACCTGATCAATGGTGTTGTCCGTCTGACATTTTGGTTTCTGAAGCGGAAGATTTATGAGCATGTAACTAAATGTTTAAAGTTAAAAGTTCAAATTAATCTCTTTCTGTTCAAGACGTCTGTAGATTTATTATGTGTAGATTGAAAAAGGCACACACACATGTGCACACATACACAAACTAATACTCAAGCACGCGCACACATGTATACACACACACATGCACACACACTCCCGCACAAACACACTGTATGTTAATTTCGGATTAATAATTTCAGGACACCGCTCCAGACACACCGCCCATGTCCAGGGGTGTGTATGTGTTTGTGTCCCTGGTAGCATCGCTTTGACATGACTCAAGTCGATAGGGACAGAGGCGTTCATAAAATATATGTTTACACGTGTTTTCACAGTTAGAGATTGTCGTGGTGTATTGGAGAGCAATCAAGGAACTCGGCGAATTACGGATCACCTGTCCTGTGTCAGTGAATGGTGAAGATCCGATTACAATAATTGGTTTTCAGCAACCTGTGCTTGTCTTACGGCTCGCTCACATGTACGTCGGCCGATGCTCATGATCACTGGATGGTCTGGTCCTGATTATTTACAGGTCGTCGTGATATAGGTGGAATGTTCCTGAGTTCGGCGTTAAACAACAAATAAACAAAACAAAAACTGTTAATCACAAGCTTTGAAAAAAGAAAGGCAAGCAGGTCATATCGATATATTGTAACAGCAATCGCCATTAAGACGATTCCTATGTTTGAGTGAATGAGTTTAGTTTTACGCCACAGTCAGCAATATTCCAGCCATATGGTGGCGGTCTGTAAATGATCGAGTCTGGACCAGACATTCCACTGATCAACAGCATGAACATCGATCTACCCAATTGGGAACCGATGCCGTGTGTCAACCAAGTCTGACAGCTAACGTCCTAGCGTTTCATTACCGTCCAATCAAATACATTCGATTTAAACAACCAGACAACAGATAGTGTTTAGGGTACGGCGGCACTTACAAAATTACCTGGTCATTGACACTGATCTCTCAACAAACGAAAAGACATTTTACAAGCAATAATAGTATCTATGCTTACTAGTGGTTTTTCCATTAGACATGGCTGACATCATTGTCATTACTTTAATATTGGCAAAAATGCTATTTTCAGCTAGTGTTCAGTCGTTGTTGAGGCGTGCTCCATGTGCATAAGTCCTAAGTGATCGTACGGAAAATAGCATTTGGAATCGTTCGGGTACAAACATTTTCTAGATAAAAGTTTCAAAGGTATGTGCTAATTTCAACTTTCGCTGTTTGGTCAGGTGCAAAGTATAGATGACGCGACCTTCGACTAATAGTGCAGTGGCAATCTCCAGCTAGGAGATAGGTCTACCGGAAAAGCAATAATTAGTTACATAAAGGCATGGTATAATGCATTCTATGATAGAGTTAAAAATGCATGGTAACCATGGAAACCCTGAATCGCACATGCCCTAATAATTACTGGTATGAAATGTATTTTGTCAAAAAGCTGGGCCTCTGAGGTGTCTTATGATACCACATACACCGTGGTCTATGCATTCCATACTTAGCAGTTAAGAAAGATGAGAGGTTAAACGTAGAATTTCAAGCAAGAAAAGTAACAAAGTGGGTTACTGTGACCTTGGCCTTTGACCTTGACCTTATTGTTTTACATAGTTTAGTGGAGCAGTACTTGGATCATCACATGGATTCTCAAAAAATGATAAAATCACCACTTATAGTGAAGATATGTTCTTTAATATGTAGCCGTCATGCTCTGTGAAAAATAGTATGGTTACCGTGGAAACGCACCAGAATAACATATTGCCTGACACTTTTAAGTCTGGCAACATTGGTTTTGGTAAACTAGTGATTCCAAACTTTCCAACGGTACCAGATACATCTTGCTGTACCTCCGGTAGAGGTGTTTCTATTTTTTTTTTTACACCAAATGCCACTGCACTATAGGGCTCGTTAGACTAATTATAGCAGCGTAACGAATGATACAGAGCCCAGGTTTACTTATCCTAGTCTACACCACAGAGCGGTGTAATCATATGGCCTCATGTGAATAGTTAGCTCTCAGAACAGCTGAAAGGTACGCGTGTACATATTAGAAAGTTATCACAGCAATCACATCTGGCGTCATCGCTTTCTCGCGGCCGTATTTTGAAGCTAGAAAGTGAAGGCCCTCGTCAGCCACCACACAAAGAGGCAATAACGGGATACGGGTGGACTGGCTCTGGGTTATTTTTTTTCACCCTCCATTTTTTACAGACTGCCGTTATGAAGATGTTGCTGAGAGCGTAGATTCTTAAGTTGTTCTTAACACTGGAAACATAATCACATCTGAGTTTTTGGAATATTTTCATCATCTTGGATCCACACACTATCACATGTGCTTTCTTTTCGAGAAGTGTTTGTTTTCTTTCATGTCTGTTCCATGTTTTCATAAATATTGCTTGTTTTAAATAAAATGAACAGTTGTTACATAATATTTTGTGGTCTCTTTTCATTTTGTAAATATCTCGGGCAGAGATATGAAATATGTTTTTCTTATAATTCAACTGGACGTTCGATTGCTGCCTGTTTTCTCTCTCCTACAGCGATCTGTAGATTAAAGCTGGCTGAAGTAGGTGTTAAAGGAATTACATGCTCCCGCGAAGCTGTTGTTTATTCATGTTAAGGTACGATTACGTAGAACCGTGATCATGTAGTCAAGAACGGAATTGGAATGAAATCGCTTCAAAAACTTCCTCACACCATAAATTGTAACTCTCTATATTCATTAATATATTGTCCATGCAGAATTTGGATGTTGTATGCACGCATACTTCCACGTATGTCACACGTGCATGCATACATTGATACAAACTCAATTTACTCATTTACACCATTTCATTTGATTCTAACCTAAAATATAACTCATATTCCACGTTCCTATTTTACATAAACAGAACATATATGTTGTACCCCTAGTTAAAATGTGGCATTATCTCCACGTAAGTCAATGCACATTTACAATTAAATGTGCAGGCAGCTATATCATAGTTTACACTCTTGTTGGAGCATAGTGCTTGTACATTGTGGAGAAGTTGTTGCACAATTATAACGATTAATTTAATAATTCCACACTTTGTACATGGAGACCTACTGTGATCAATACAATGATTCCTGATAACCAGTATTGGTGGTTTATCTTTCATCGATTGCTAGCTCATTGATTAAACGTGAATGGAACGGAAACATTTGCACTCGGTATATTCATTTAAGAATCAGATTCAGCAAAGTTCTAGTTAGAAACATATAACATGGCTTCTGTGCACAGGATGGTGGGAAACGATCAATGCGACTGGGAAACTGGGACAGTTGACCAATAGGCTCGCTACTACTGTGACTGTGACCATCAACTCACCAAGTCGCCCCTCAATAGAAGTAATGAAACCATTTGTAATGGAGTTTGAATATGGTACTTGAAGTTTCATTACGATGTTGTTGGTGAATATTCAGAAATCCTCATTAATATATTTAGACATGCATCTACTTGATAATAGACTTTGCATGAGATATGATAACGGTTACCACGAATGGGCAAATTCAGACACAAAACAGAAACGTATAAACCTCCAAGCAATGAACTAAAATAAATATTTGTCATAACTGAATATATTCTATATGGATGATCTTGTTGAAGTATTATAAATTGAAAATATAACTACCATCATATTGCTTTAATTCGTATTGATATACAAACATATGAACCCAAGATGAGAATATATGAATTTCGTTACGTTTAATATGAATTCTTCAATATCTCGGATGTAGATACAAATCATTACAACTATTACTCAATTTCATCCCTAGGTGTATTTGTTTCACTGGTATTGATCAATCTATTTTTATTTTCAAATATGTGTCAGAATTTTAAGATCATGCAGTTTTATAATAGGTGTGTTTTCTTCTGGATCTTGTACACTTTTGTATCACAGCTAGTCACATGATTGTGACACACCCAAGACTGTTATCTATTAGCCATTAGCCAGTATTCACAGAACGCTCGCTACCCATTCACCATTCGCAGAGAGTTATCTATTCACCATTCACATAATGATTCACAAAACGTACTAATAATTCGCCATGCACATACCGATTGACAAACTCTTTCCAATTACTTTTCGCATACTGATTCAAAAAACGTTGTGCATTCACCAATCACTTACTGATGTAAACGTTGTACATTCACCATTCGCTTACTGATTCAAAAAATGTACATTCAGAATTCACTTACTAATTTAAACGTTGTACATTCACCAGTCACTTACTGATTTAAACGTTGTCTATTCACCAACCACTTACAGATTCAAATGTTGTATATTCACCATTCACCTACTGATTCAAACGTTGTATGTTCAACAATCACTTACTGATTCAAACGTTGTATGTTCAACAATCACCTACTGATTCAAACGTTGTATGCTATCCATTCACTTACTGATTCAAACGTTGTATGTTCAACAATCACTTACTGATTCAAACGTTGTATGTTATCCATTCACTTACTGATTCAAACGTTGTATGTTCAACAATCACTTACTGATTCAAACGTTGTATGTTCCCCATTCACTTACTGATTCAAACGTTGTATGTTATCCATTCACTTACTGATTCAAACGTTGTATGTTATCCATTCACTTACTGATTCAAACGTTGTATGTTCAACAATCACTTACTGATTCAAACGTTGTATGTTATTCATTCACTTACTGATTCAAACGTTGTATGTTATCCATTCACTTACTGATTCAAACGTTGTATGTTCAACAATCACCTACTGATTCAAACGTTGTATGTTATCCATTCACTTACTGATTCAAACGTTGTATGTTCAACAATCACTTACTGATTCAAACGTTGTATGTTATCCATTCACTTACTGATTCAAACGTTGTATGTTCAACAATCACTTACTGATTCAAACGTTGTATGTTCCCCATTCACTTACTGATTCAAACGTTGTATGTTCAACAATCACTTGCTGATTCAAACGTTGTATGTTCCCCATTCACTTACTGATTCAAACGTTGTATGTTATCCATTCACTTACTGATTCAAACGTTGTATGTTCCCCATTCACTTACTGATTCAAACGTTGTATGTTATCCATTCACTTACTGATTCAAACGTTGTATGTTATCCATTCACTTACTGATTCAAACGTTGTATGTTCAACAATCACTTACTGATTCAAACGTTGTATGTTCACCATTCACTTACTGATTCAAACGTTGTATGTTATCCATTCACTTACTGATTCAAACGTTGTATGTTCAACAATAACTTACTGATTCAAACGTTCTATGTTCACCATTCACCTACTAATTAAAGAAAACGTTGTACATTTAATATTTACATACTAGTTTACAAAACGTTTGTATGTTTTACCATTCCAAAACCAATTCCCCAAAAGTTGATTATTAATTAACCGTTTATTTTCTGAATCAGAATTCATTGCTCCTTTCGGAATTCAATCAATAATTCAAGCTATAGGTACTTATGTTTTGTGGGAATGGCGGGTGCTCTCTGCTGGGCACGAGTTCAACCTGCTTCCAAACACCTGGTGCCATCACTTATTTTCATCATATTTTCTCAACCATTTTCCAACACCAAAAGCACTACGTTTTCGTGAATAGTGAAGACTTGGGTATTTCTTTGCAATGAATGTATATTTTTAAGAATAACTATGAAATACTGACGGTATCATGTGTTCACCAAAAGGTAAGCGTATGTTTTCTTACTATGTTTCGATGTGTATCTGTGTATCTATATTCATAAATCTCCGCTGCAACAAGCAATCAAAGCAAATGGATGAAGGATTACATTTGCCTGAAATATGGCGTGTGGGATCGTAGTTACCAAGTTAACAAACAAACCCAACAAGAAACAAAATAATATCACGACATAGCAATTTTATTTACAGTTATTTGCATCTCTGTACACCCTGCATGACCCCATTCAGTAGAGTTATCTCCTCTAGTTCACGGACACAACGTGAACACACTTTCTCAAACCGATCCCTGTGGCGTTTCAAGGGTAAAACACATCCTTAACCACATTAGGATGTTAGGATGTTGTCACAGTACCCAGAACGTGTAGAGGATCGTTTGTAAACGAAGAAATGAAGCAAGATAGCAACAGCATTGTTGCAAACTTTTGTTGGTTACGTTAAACCTGCCAGTTTCACTTGCTTTTGTCTCTGAAGGCGCTGCAGGTCGTCACATAAATATGTCCACTGGTATGTATAAATATATTGCAAGGTTCAGTTTGATATATGTATATATATTTATAAATATACTGCAATTTTCAACGATAAAACCTTCATGCATAACAGGATCCCACATGTGACGTCACGTGGCCCGGCGGATTGGCCATAACATGATTCTGGAGGTTTGGGTAGATATTAGCGTTGTGACCGGACCAGTAATTTCCGGGGCCTCCAAGAATGCCTGGTGTTACAGCCGGAACGGACGAATAAGCATTGGGAAAGTTCATCTTAGGCGGTGCATAACTTGACAGAAAAAGGTCTTGGTGTCTGTAAGGGCTGGGCTCAGGGGCCGCGGGCTGAATGGCTTGAGCTAAGCCAGCAAAGTCAAACTTATAGGCGTATCTCTTGCCGTGAACCTTCGTCATGATGTTCTTGTCGTAGTAGTATCGTAGTGCACGACTCAGTTTGTCGTAGTTCATGTTGGGTTTGCTTTTCCTCTCTCCCCAGCGTCTGGCGACCTCATCAGGGTCTACAAGTTTGAACTCCCCGTTCGTTCCCTCCCACGTGATGGTGGGTGCGTTCCGACTGTCCGACAACAACTCCAGCAGGAACTGCCACAGCTGGATCTGACCGCTTCCTGGAACGAGGAGACACTGAATGAGTGAGTGAATGAAGATTTTATGTCGCATCGGCAGTATTTCACACATACAGAGACCAATCACACAGACATGGATGATGGCCCTCTGTGAGTCATCTTGAGGCTAAAACAATATTTTGTCACGCAAGATTTGCGAAACTAATTTTATCGACATACAAGTCGATGTACGGCGTCACAGACAGCATAATACATAATGGTGCCATATTTCTACTACCCGATACGCATGGTTTTTACTGGGGGCATCAAGTCACTCCCTGTGTAATATAAATAGTAACATAACATTAATACTTCGTCGAATTGCACCGTGAGTGAGTGAACTTAGATACATTGTGTCTACAACTCAGTATACCGAGGCATGTTTGTATCATGAGGGAGCAAATCCCGAAGTAATGAGGGTCTTCAACGTTTACCATGTTGGTGGATTCCACTTGCACCGGTTTAGTGCTGACGATCTAGGATAAGGTTTTGAAGAAAGTGGGTATCCAACACGATCGGAAATTTCTGACGGGACTTAATGACCTGAGTACCTGATCCGAGTTGCTAGTGCCTCAATATCTGCCGTAGTCTCTACATAGTCCAATATGTCTTCTACTCCATCCACACCTGAGATTACAGCTTGTTCAGCTTGACCTGATCTACTCTACATATGCACGACCCGAGAAGTCAAATGGCACAAACGGCACGTGGAATTACCTTCATTAAATAGGGGAAAACGAATGTTGTTAATGTTGCATTCGTGAAAAGCACGCATATATTGGAAACGTTAAACCACATGTACCTTCATTTTTAAAGAAAATTAGGATACTGCTGACGATTTCTCGACACTGAGATGTCAGTGTCTCGGCTGTTCGGACATGTTGACAATCAACTGACCTATTCACAACAAAGCCCCAACCAGTTGTGACACGGTCATGTGATGTATAAGTATTCACTTGATCAGGCCAAGCTGAACAATCTGTAAGGTTCATCATGTTGTGCACACGTAACTCATCCTTGTAGGGTATTTGTGCAATACTGGGCAAACGCCTCAAGATGAGTGAACTTCGATATTTTGATAAACATGTATTACTAACTGTATTTATGTACTACCTCAAGCTCACATATTTGTTTCTTTTCACTGGGTTTTAAAGGAAAAACTTGGATCAACATGTTTAAGGCTGTGATTACAGCGTTATATGTATTCAACAATATGTTGAGGCGTTCACACGCAAAGCTGAATCCTTTTGGATCAACAAAACATGGCATGTATGTTTTTGTACATGTAGTTTCATTTCGAGGATTAGACTGTGTGGGCGTGGTTTAGTCCGCATATTGTAATACGACAGTAACATTACGGGATAATAGAATTCCAACACCGCATCCATATTTAGGATCGAACCTGGACCTACTGCTTGACGTACTTCAACTACCAGGCAATCCCTCTCAGTTATGTCTTTGAAGGGCATTTAGAAGTGAAATGCATAAGAATGAAGATTATATGGATATCAACTTCTTTATATGAGAACACAACGTTTCGGAGTTAATGCTTACTCCTTCATCACCTGATGAAACGTTGTGTTCTCATATAAAGAAGTTGATATCCATATAATCTTCATTCCTCTCAGTTATGTTCAATATTCTTCGAGCGTTCGAACAGCCTTCGAGACTGTAACGGGTATATATATCTGTCTGCCACCTGATCCCATTTACACGACAACCATGATGCACTGGAGGAACCTTACCTGAGTGTGGAAACCTTATATGACATGTGAAACATTTTCACGAAACGTCATTGACAAAGTACCAACCTGTATTTGACAGCCTGCTTGATAAGTGCCCAAACAATTTGTAAGGATCTGCAACAAAAACTGGCTGAGTTAATTGTTGTTACATATACATTTAAACATAGATACCAGTGGTATAAAAGAAAGCGTACATTCGTATGAAACCAAGAACAAGTAGAAAATCATAGCTTACTATCCTACAATTGTACTAGGGAATAGTTATCTCACCTTGGGTTCGCCAGGAGGCGCTGTGGTCCATCCCACCTTTAGTGACACCGGGAAATGTACCAGGGTTGAATCCTGAAATAGAACAGCCAGTGCTGAGTATTTTCTTAAACAATCATAAAATCAAATAATTAAGAATTGCTGGGGACATATTGCATAACTGTTCAGTCGCCCAACGTAGGTCATCACACAAATAATATCAATCACATAATATAATAAATGCTGTTTGTCAACACCATACGCGTGCTCGTACATATCATCTAACTGGTAAACTTCTGTAGTGCCTATCTCCGTCAAAATCCATTTCCTCAAACTAGCTAAACAAAGACGCCAAGCGTATCAAGAAGGAACAATATTACCTGCAGAGGGATACAAGACACAGATCAACGGTTTTAGTATATTTACCAGTTTAGAATAGAAGGGCGTCCAGTCTGACTGTAAACACCGACGAAGTAAATGACTTTCAACACTCTACTTATCATTATCAAAATTCTATCTTCTAACATATCTGCTGCAGTTCAGATATATTTTTCACTGTGTCATGTCATGAGGTTTATGTCATATTCCCGATACATCACCAAGCATACAATGGTTGAGAAAGCTAGTGAATACGGCGTGTGCCTGTCACACGAAATCATTGAACACATTTGGTATACTGCTAGAAGCCGCAAGCCGAAAGATGTCTGGAATATTGATGAAAGCGGCGTGAAACTATTCTCACTCACTCACTCACGCTCTCACTAGCACCTAATGGCTGCCTCATAACCCACAGACGCTCTGGCAGCCGGTTCTGGAGTGCCTACCTTCATGTGAGTTTATGCCTATCTTCATGCCGCTTTTAGCCATATTCCAGAATAATCAAAAATGGGCTTCACACATTGTACCCATGTCGGGAATCGAACGCAACGCTTGACAAGCGAACGCTTTAACACTAGACAATCGGAAAGCCCTTCCAACCTACAGACAATCTTTTCTACCAAACTATTGTCCTTTGTCAGAGCTCAATGTTCTAGATATCTCAAACACGTACATTTATCTATTTAATAGATAGGTAGATATTATGTGCTAGGAAGGAGCTCATACAGGGCCTGGCAAACGAAGGTTTGTTATAAGTTGTTTACTGGTCATGAGGGGAGCGGCATGGGTTGATGTACCCTCGATGGTTGTTTGCGTTCCACTCGCAAAACATCGGTAATTTCCGTGCATCATGCGTCATTTCATGTTATTCGAAGTAACTACCACGAAGTACCGAATGAGTTGCTGCTGGCAGCGGGCTATATGCAATGTACCTTGCTTGTAAGCGGGGCACATTGAAAATAACAGTAGAGTGCTCAGCCAATCAAAAGACGACATTCATGAGAGAGGTGAGATAAACACTCATGTATGAGCAATATTGAAATAATCATGAAATAGTTATACGAAGGAGTAGTCATATTCACACGGGCATAAGGCGATATCTTCCAGCCGTTAACATTTGTAACTGTTACGTCATATTCCACATACAAGTGTGTACTTTCTTCCGCGAGGCAATTTATCAACGATCGTGACTTTCTTCAGGTCATGCGTGACCGTCCACTCACCGTGATGAGATCCGCCTTGTGACAGCCATGGAGACTTGGCCAGGTCAGCATCTGAATACAGTATGCTCAACAATTAAATACTACTCCCCTCCAAATATTGATTCTCACGGAAACACAACTTTTCAAAAGTTTTAAGAACGAAATAAGCCGTATAATTATGGATATAAAATAAGCCGTATAATTATGGATACAAAATAGTAGGAAACTCCAAATAAAAACGTTGCCTATAAATATATTACTTGAAATATACCAGAGAATGTAATATGGATTCACATTTGATGTTTTGCAATTGAATTTAGTGTTATGATTCACTCAGGCACACACACACACACACACACACACACACACACACACACACACACACACACACACACACACACACACACACACACACACACACACACACACACACACACACACACACACACACACACACAATAAAAAATGTGATTTATATAGTAGGTCTTTAGTTGTTATATGTAGTACCAAATGAACATAACATGACAGGGTTAAATGATATTTTCCCACCTTGCCTGTGTGTTGTCCCCATGGAATCGGGAGTGGACAGGGTGGGGTAGGACCACGACCCTGGGGATGACGGGACGGAGGGGGTGTTCACTACCCCCCGATCTCGATTATCTGGGGACAGGGGGGAGATGCAGCTCGAACTCGCTGTAACGGAACAAAACCTAAACTTTTAATTTGTTACCTCAATACAAGTACTCATTACTGGACAGTACAAGCATTTAGCAATACACCCTCATCAAACCGAATGTACAACAATCGATGCTTCTTTTAAACAATACATATTTTCAACAACAATCTTCGACATGCGCACATGCTAAAGACTAATCATCAAATCAATGTTCCTTAATTGAAAGTTTTTCCCAAATTTACTTCGTGGAGATTTGAAAAAAAAGTATGATTTAATAATGTGAATATAATGAATGTTTAAAAATGTCCCTAGTTGATTGCACCTTGCTTGGTCCCAATTGTTTTTTCAGTCCAACAGTTGACAAGATATTTTTATCGATGGGCAGGTTCCCCTCAACCTTTCCTGGAGTAATCATTGTTGTGATGCTGATTCTTGAACGAAAATAAGTCGTATGAATTTCGCTGTAACTCATAGTATATGAAACAACCCAGAGAATAGCTCGTCTCGGTGATGAGGTTGAACATGTCCTTTTAGTCCCAAAAGGCAAGCATGACTGTTACAAGCATATGAATGGGTGACCGAAAACAAGTGACGACACCAGGTGTTCGCGAATAGGGGAGGCACAACCCGCCTCTTATACAATTTAAGTATTAAGACGTTTTGGCTGACGTCGCACAGCAGTGCTGCAGTTGTGTGGCGGCGACCTTGCACACAAACCAATCAACTGATCGATGCACCAGAAATTCCAGTGACGCGATAGCCAGTTTTCGAGATTATGTAAAAGAAAGCAATGATCTGTATGTGCCCGAAATACTACAGAAGTGATGGACCAACCACGTCTTATAAAATATTACTATATACATAATCTGTCACAATTTGACTGATTTTCTGTGTGCATATAAATGATCGGGTGGCCCACAGTTTCAGTAATAAAGAAGCACAGGTACTGAAAACAATCGGAATATTGGGACAACGAGAACTCAGTAGAACCATTGAACATATTAAATTGCGAATCCTGAATGATTCGTGTAGGTTTAACTTAAGTGATGGTGTCTCAGACCCGCAACACTTCGCGACTTCTTTCCATGTCCTACTGACTGACGTGCTGACTCTGAAGTAACATAGAGTCCGGAGCTAAACTCAAGCTACACACTAACTGTGGTTCCAGATGAAGTACAAAACACCACTGCACGTCAGCAGATCGCCCGGTCTAGCTTTACCACATTCTGGTATGTATTTATCCTCGAAAGAAATCTATGCTTAACTTTGTGGAACGATAAATCAAAGAAAACTGGCAGCGTTCCACCAATGTGTGAAGAATAACAAATAAATGATATAAATAAAATTATATTCACCTTGTCGCAGATAGTTGAGATGTGTAAACAGCACCTCTGCCTCATATGGTCCGACCAGACGACATATGTCGTCACGTGACATCCGACACAACTCGCGACCGTCCACATGCATAAACCTTGTCGGGTCCACCTCCCTCAAGCCATACTCCCGGGCAGCCCAGTCCACCCACTGCTGCACGTGCCACGCGCTCCAAAGCTGTGGGTCTGACAAAAACATAATTAACCTTACTCCAATGTATGCAAATTTGTATGCAAATGAGTAGGTGTGATATTCCCTTCCCTTTTGTGGATGCAATGGTTCTTGAAGGACGAACTATCCTGTCTTGAAGGTTAGGAGGGGCTATTTCCGGAGAATAGCCACAATGAAATTACGGATCCTCAAAGTCTAGACAGGAAGGTCTGTGAATATACTGCAACTATATGGCTTTTTAAACGTTGTCATTCGCAGGTGTGGAATATTTCATACTGCTCTCCATATCTAGGAACTTTCTTCGTACAAAACGTGTGAAACGGCTTCACTTCATCATAACTGTATGAACGCTGGTAATCATCGTATTGAGCAATGCCCATTGGCTAGGGCAAAGAAACTTTCTAGCTAGTGTTTGATTTCGAAACGTGCACACGTGACAGGGAGATGTGAAGGCTTCAATGCTTCATCCGCCCTAGCAAATCCATTTCCGTAGATCACTTCAATAGTTGTAGTCGCTAGTCGAGTAGTTTGCACTGGCTGATCAACAAAGCGGTACATGTGAAGAATATGTCAGATATACTGGCGCAAGGTGCAGCGTGGACCCAGTCACCCGAACACATCCACGCCGAATGCACGATATAGCTGTATACAAATCCTGACGTTAGTTTGATAAACTGATATGCGATTCCGACACTTAAGATGATTTAACTCTTAAGAACAGAACCTGAATGCCAAGCGTTATGACAAGCTCAACAAACCCAGCCCTTGAGCATCAACCAAGAAACCCCATTGGCGGAAATCCGAGATTGTACATGTGTACATGCAAAGGCCTTTTGCTGGTGTAGATGTATTGTGGACAAATCTAGATCTGTTTTATTCGGCGTGGGATCACGCCTTTTATAATATGGCTTACTCACGTCCAAACATGTGATAGAAATTATCTGGGATCCTTTCTCTTGCGTGTATCTTTGTCGTCTGAAGTCTAACATTTAAACAAACTGACAGGAAACGAGCGAAAAGTCCTCCTTTGATACGATGAAGATTCTGTCCCACAAATTAGAGACTTACAGTTAGGGTTTCCTTTTCTTTTGCTACCAGGCGAGATTAAAATTACCTTTTAACAACTTCAGTGCTACCTCTTTAACGCTCTCAAAAACTCGCGTGTTACCCGACATGCTGAAAATAGCCTACGGATACGGCGCGTTTGACTCTGCGGGTCCCCTACTGGGTAAAAGGTGACCGCCACGTGCAAGGGTGTTAATTTTAACCTTCAGGTCTGTAAAGAGTCAAGCTGATTTAATTGAAGACCCTCTGCATGTGATAATTTAGACGTTCGCTAAGGAGGTGCAATTTATTCATTGTTAACAAGTAGTCGTTAATAAGGTAGCATCTCCATTTAGCCTTAATTACGAGGACAAATGTATTATTTACAAATGTTAAGTGAACACAAATAGCAATTGTATCGAGCGAGCAAAATCTTAGTAGCCCCATTCACTGAGCTCGGCGTATTTCAAGTATTAGTTGTCACGAAAGTATTATCTCTGTCGTTGAGCGATTGGGATTGGTCATTAAAAATTCATGCTTTCATCATCTTCCTCTGGGCCAAGAATTGTCGCTGCGGATTCATACTGTAATTAACCCGACGTGGATTTCAGTGTGTTATAGCTTCACTTCTTTCCGTCTACTCCATGTTGATGTATACAAACTGCTAATTCTAATTAAACGACAAGTAGTGTTTTTCTGTCTTAGTATTTTACTTCTGAAGTTTCAGTGAATTTCTAGTTTTTAATATGCCCATTCCCGTATCTGTACAGTAACTAGCAACTATGCATGTCCTTGGTTGATGTGGTGTTTTGGAGTGCTGAGCAAGTGAATTGTTAATCTTATGCTGCATTTAATGTCTGTATAGTTTTTTTTCCGTAATTGAGGATGTGTTCACTCACAAATACGATATTTATGGTTTGTTTTGGGAAAATGTAAATACAAAATTACAATTCATATTAATTTACATGCATATTATTCCAATGATTCTACTGTAAAACGGAACTGCGCATGTGCCCCACATCGATGATAGAACTGGTGTTTTCTTTGTCTGGAACTACATGGGTTTTTCTGTGTGTTGGTCAAAAGGATATAAATATAAAGCAGTTTTACGCTATATTTAATGACTGTATGGCGTTTCTCTAAATAAAAGCATTGCTCTGAATATGTTTTATTGTTTACATAAATCGAAAACAATGTGATAGTGATTCACTGAAATCTGCTAGAATCAGTGCTTACACAGATGCAATGCTCCGACGAATGTTAATCCATTAAAATATAAAGAAATTAAATCAATAAGTATTGTATCTCTGTAGAGATACGATAGTAATATTTTGTTTTAAAAATACAAAATTTAAGTGCACATTTTCTCATACCACTATTATTAATGACACAGTTTTAATTATTACGGAACAATAAGAATACAAACTAATAATTAAACAATCTTATAATTATAATTCCATTATTTCGTAGTTTTAGTGAAAACATTAAACATTTAAATAAACCTTACATTACCAGCCGTTATTTGTTTTCAGACGCGACCGTTTAAGATACGTCTCCTTTGTTCAGAAATGGGATACGTCCCAAAACAAAAATAAGTGTCCGTCAACGTAAACAGACGTTTTTCATGTATTCTGAATAAGTCGCACGTTTGATTTCCTAGTGCGACGATTCGATACGAAAATCATGTACGCCAAGCAAATGCCAAAACGACGTATGACACACGCGCTACGTGAAAATTGAGATAAATGCTTCACAGAATTTAATATTCTCTTATATCCGGATCTCATGCCGCGTGGACTATGTACATAATGTGAGGTTATGATTTGAAAAGATCTCTGGCAATGTACGCCAAACCTGTGTGAGATTACCAGTGCAGTACGGCGGAAGCCCTGCCATACCCTGGGTGAAGCCGTTGGAGTACGCGCGCTTGCTTGCACCAGAATTTCGCGTTATGGGCGCATTTTTGACAACAATTCGCCTGTTTTCCTGTTCTGTTTCGCATAAAGACTTGTTTTTCCAATGTCGGACTATGGGAACACCGTCGCGCATGTGGCTGTGTTAAAGAAAACTCCATCATGTGTCTGTTGAGGAAGAAGTTTGTCTTTATTAGTTTCAGTCCTACTGTGTTTATCATAACTCTATTGTTCAGGCTCTAGAGGCGCCACTGTATCGAGTTGGGATATTTTCCTTATCATGTCTGAGAACCCCAAATGTCAATGAAGTGGAAAACTTAATCAGTTTTGTCTGAAGGATCAGTGGAGTTTAATCAAAATAACGTGATAGGCCTGTGTTAGCGGGTACTTGTTTTACACCATATTTCTGATTAATACTGTCGTTCTGACGCGTGCGGCGTTGGGTCACATACACGCGCTTACCTTTAAAAAAATTTTTTTCAGAGAGCTTCATACCACTCTTTCTCAGAAACCGTTTGATCAAGGTCACAAATTTCAAATGATCAGTGAAGCTTTCAAAACGTTTTGTGGTAGACTGGTGGAGGACATTTGATGCACCAGTGACAAATATGACGATGCCTTTCCCTATTTGGGCATGTACCTTGTGTTCTCGAATTATTTCTGGTGACCAGTTGATTAGACTTGGCAGACTTGATTAGACTTATGCCAGGTGCCCTCGATAGGGCAGGATACTCTCACATTTTCCCGAACACCTGGTGTCATCACTTTTTTTTCAGAGATTCATAAACACCTGCTCTGTCATCGTATCGCTTGGTGACAATCACTGGGTTGTCTAGTCCCGATTCGATTTGTTTACAAACAAATCAGCTGTATTACAGCTGAAACAAACATATGCTCATGATAAAGTCACTGTACAATCGACATTGCTTTTAGGAGAGATTTCTGGATGTGGAAAGGGTTTTGTCGCTTCTGTTATAGCAGAGTGTGTAGGACGGGAGATATTAGCAGAGCAGGCCATGCTTATCTTTTCTCAAACACTTCGTGGAAAACTAGTATTGTTTTAAGTCATCCATGCCATGTTACTCTCTAGTTTGTCTTTTACACGTAAAGGAATATCTTTCAGCTGATAGTAAAGAGTCATTGTTGAATGGTGATGACGTTTCATATTTACATACTGATCATACTGCCGTAGATCGATGCTCATTATTTTGATCACTGGATTGTCGAGCGCGACATATAACAAACAAACCAACTGTTCGTACTGATTTTATTACCTCTGTCAAGCAATGTCAGTTAAAGTTATCAACTTTTTCAGTTTATAATTTTTTTCAACAATGTTTAGTTCGGCAACATAACTATATATATCAACCTTTATTATCACCCCGATCGTCAGCATCGATGTCGTTTTGTCACCATTTATGCTCAATGTTTAGCATGCATGTTTCTGTGAAGATACCATATTCTATTAAAATATTCAACACTATTTATAGAAAATAAAAATTGAACTTTTTCAAAAAAGCAAAAAACAATTTTAAAATATGCAGAGGCTGAACAATGTTTAGCCCAAAAACGAAGGTTCTGAATTACTTGCATCATTTTAGCAGTAATGTTCGATATTGTAGACAGCTACAGCTGTGCTGAAAAAGCCCATTTTAACCCTTGAAACCCTTGAAATCAAGCATGTGAATTCCTTCTGTAAACCGGTTGTTGCTACAATAGGGTTAAATGTTTTTGAGATATCATTATAATTGCATACACTGTATGCAAACAACGTTTATCATACATATTATATTTCACTCTTGTCATTTTAGATATACTTTCGGGATTTGTAACTATATCATCCTCTTGTCATTCAGGTATGTACTGTTACCAACGATGTAGTCATTGGTACAACGTTAACAACACTCTACCATTACCATCGGAAGAAGAAAATAATGTCCAAACTGTCAGTTATAACTCAGCATTACATCTTGTGTCTATAATTCTATACATTTGTGAGGTTTTGGGATACTTTAATTCTAAATTAGACGATATGTCAACAATGAGCAATGATCAGAAACCTTTAAGTCAGCTACACGTGAGCTACAGAAAATATTAAAGATATTCGGGAAAATCTCGAAAATGAGTCCGATACATATTCCAAATCACAAAACAATCATCATGGCTCTAACCTTTAGTTAGAAAGATTGAAGAAAGAAAATTTACCCTTTCCCCGAAAACCCATCTGACAAGGCGAATGCATGTATGCTTTACCTGCATATTTTAATTAAAACAGGAACAACAGCAAAGAGAAAAAAACAACAAAACATCCAGCCCCCTCCCCCCAAAAAAAACAACAAAAAACCAAAAAAAAAACCCAAACCAAAACAAAACAAAACCCCCAACAAAACCTAAAACAAAAGCGTGAATAACCATGTAAAATTGAAAAATGGATATATTCCATTGCAACATCATAAATTCCACCTTTCAGTCTCTTCGTTTTTTTATTTTTTTTTAAAAAATGATGTCTTTGTGATTTTGAACGGCCACTAACTTCGCTTGAGTACACAACGAATTCAACTTTTTAAAAAAGAGTAAAGTAAACATTTAAACACTATTTCGTTTGCAACCTTCTTAAGAGAAACGCGCAAAGGAACTATTTATTCCTCTACTAAAGCACGTCAATCTTGTTATTGTCTGTATGCCTCGGTCCATCACTGCCATTCTGATTTCCCCATGGGATACGGAACATCGCACTGTTCCTGATGACTTCCAGGCACAGGAACTGATGACGTCACACGTTTCTGTGCATCTGCTCAACAGGTTCTCTGATTTAAATTCGCATTACGGACAAATATTTCCGCGAGGAACAATCTCCTTTGGCGGCGAAACAAACAAAGTCGATGAAAAAATAAGCACTCTTTCTTTCAGTGAAGCTCATCAACGAGATCACGCGTTTTTCCACGAGAATAAATATGGCGGACACCCCAGAGAGGATGTTGTTATTGCTTGCACATCCTGTGCGCACTACAAGGCATATCTGGTTTGTTCTCAGCAAGATCAAGCAATAAACTCGCGGATACAGATAAACCAACGTCTGCCTGTGTTGTGTTGAGTTAGGGACATTATTCCCGTTCACTTATATCTCAAGTGTTGACTTTGAAAACTATCCATGTCAGAGAAATGTCCCAGAGTGACTTTTTGTATTATCTTTATTGAACATGGTTATACGTTTACTTTTGTCGATTTGGCCTTTATTATTATGTTTTACAGATTAGGATAGAATGCATCAGAGAGGGCTCTGGTGATCCTGACACAGTCAGGCTGGTAAAGCTCATCGTTAGCTCAGGGCTCTCGTTTGTTACTGAACAGTGATACGAAACTTTCTTATCAGTTAACAATGGCATTTTGAAGTTGCACTACTAATGTTGAGGAACGAGGGCTAATCGATGATGGATGTTTTATGTTTAATGAACATAGGTATAAGTTTTATGCCAGCAGCTTCACAGTGCCTTTTCCCCCTGTACTTAAAGAATCTCAGAAAACCACATAGTTGGACGCAAGACTCCAGATTCATGCATATGTTTTTGTTACCGTCATTTTGTATGGATGCTCTAAGGTTAGACTAACATATAGTCTCTGAAATGAACATATTTTACAGAGACAAAATGCTCATAGTAAAAATCAAATAAAAAACAATGAAAAGGAGCCCTGAGACTTTCTCTTTTCTAGACTTGCCCCATTATCTAGACTTGAGTGTGTTTTCTTGGATATATTTACTTCAGGGCCTGTATGCTGAAAGCCTGCGTTCGATTCCAGACAATACGTGACGCCCATTTGAGGCGTACTACAGCCGTGAAATTGTTGGGGTATTGGTACAGGCAGTGCCACGTTCAATTTAAACAGTCCTCATTTTATATAATTTTTTGAGCAAACATGTATATAATATGTTAAACTGAAACATTTCGCCATATTGTCTTCATATAAATTACAGAATATTTATTTTGCTTCAAGGGGAAGCATATATAAACGTTCTTTCAATGATAATGGAAAATCGGAACATGATTGATTCTAGTATTTAACAAAAATAGAGGAAGAAATATAAACTAGCGCTGCATTTAAACCCGTCAAACTTAAAAAATGCTGCAAAACATTGATTCATGGCTCTATTTTCGCTCGTGTTCTAAGAACGACCACTTACGGCGCTTCATTCCTGGCATTTGTGGTTTACATTCAGAGTTAGGCTGTGGATGCAATTCGTTCAACGTTTGAGAATCACCTTATTTCACGTGTGAAAACTAGTAACGAGAAAGCACCAGTTCTCACCACGAGTCCATACTTTACCGTGAGAATGGACGGAACCACTGTACGAAACTGTGAACAATTCACATCCGAATGGATTTCATATTGTTTAGCCAAACATCAAGAACTGACCCTACTCGGATGCGGAAAACGTGCGTCATAATGGGCCACCACATGTGTTTATGATCAACCATTTCGGATTTACGTGTTAATGACAATATTGGTATCAATTTAAGCCTTATGTCCGGAATTTTATTTGTTTGGCGGTTGTGGGTTCCGATCCGAGACTCGAACAATGTGACGGAATGTTATGGGGGTTACGGTTAGTTTGACCTATTTTGAGAATATCACTTGAACAGTCTTACATTGTCTGGGAAAACAAAATGTCGAATTGCCTATACAATATTAGGTTTCAAATTGTATTGAAATATTAGCCTCACGGAGCGTGTTTTTTCCACAACCAGCCTTTTAGCGGAGTTTATGACGTTAACGTGAATAAATATGAGAAAGAATATCGGATTTTATTAAAGAAATACACAGCGAATGAACTTTTGGTTTTGATTTTTAAATCTATGTTTAAACAAATCAGTTTTGTACTATATTTTCAGATGAAGTAAGATATTATTAAAACATGTGATGCGATTTAATATTTCAAAATTGATAATCTAACGGAGTTGGTGTTTCACCAAAACATAAAACGTCGGTGTTTGGCAAAAAGATAATATTTTTAAAGAAAAAAAATACCAAACACACCATCATCCCAAGAACCGAAGACAAAACAAAAGCACCAACGGCACAGAAAGGTATCGATGAATCAAATGACATGAGTTCAGATTGGAATGCAGCGGTAAAATGAATGAAATAAAGAAAGTCGGGGATGACACCAATATCGAAGTACCAGGAACTTTTCTTGGAGATATTATCATGATGGAATCTCACAGACGCTAATTAGGCCAAAAGCAAACTTGGAGACTCATCGAGGCCCCATAACGTCAATGATTTTACGACACTGGAACAATGTTCCCGGCAGTTTTTTCTAAAAACATGAATGAAATATCTACCTCCTACACATATTCCCCTGAGATGAAAAATAAATAAAACCCCGGATAACCCTTTCCCTTGGCGCATCTAAACTCTTCTTACCCCCCTTCGGAGCAAGACTGTTACAATACAGTACGGTCGAGTCTCTTGGGACGAGCACCTGTTAATGGCCACAATAAACAGAAATTGCACCTCATGTCAACGTTGTATCGTCCTGTCCAAACACCGCTATTGCCGGCCGAGGGTGGGGGCTTTGACTCTTTCCGACCACATTTTCTCACTTTTACCTCCCCTTTTAAATTTTGCACTCGATAAACAAATACGGACTGTCTGGTTCCCATCCCATGCTGGCCTCGTGTGATCCCTCCCAACCATGTTTTTATATGTCGCTAGTTTTGTGAACTTTTACATTTGCTCTTGTAACCGTGCTATAGGACACGATAGTCTCAGTTCCAGCCTTGCCTAAACAATGGCCGATCATATGGTGTGCATGCTAACAGATGCCCCACACATGCACGTGATGCCGATGCAAGGGGTTTCGGACCCTAATATTGGGACAAAAAGGGCTCAGGTCCAGTCTTACTTCCACATTAACCTCTGTAAATGACTCTTGTTCCGCTTCCAATTATTCCTATTGTTCTTACAGTAATGGACGCAACGTGAATCAACACTAGAATCCTAAACTGCCTCTCCATTTTGTTTTGTTTTGCGTGCGTCGATACGAGATTCCCAGGAGGGATGTTACGACAAGAAAAGAAGCTTTATGTTTGTAAATTCAAACCTTGAAGTAGAATGCGACGCGACGCCTTCTTTGTACCAAACGCCCGGCCCAGTGCGAGTGGAGGGGGTGAGCGTTTACTCACTACCCTCGGGACAAACAACCATGAGCGACCCCTATGACGGCACAACCAGGAGCTTACGCGCTATCTTGCACGTCTTTATACTGATTCGACGTCAATAGAAATAGGGTGTGACGACTACGCAATCGCATCATGCCACAGGACCAGTTTAGTATATTGGTTTCATAATTAACCCGTTAAGAGACCGGCACAGACAACATGTGGGCAATGCGCACCAACTGGCATGTTAGAACTGAAAGTGTTTCAGAAGAACCTTCTCGTCGGGATCAACTCTCAAGAAACGATGCATGATGATGTATCTGACATTATGCCGAAATAATTTATGCTGCATTGACACGTGGTGGAAGGTGGAGTTGAAGTATTTAAGAATTCCGAAAACTATTAGTGCACATAAACCTGACATGCACACAAAGAATACTACGTGCATACAAATTCATATGTTATTGCTTTCCTGGGAAGGAAAATGTGTTTTATCACCCCGTGTGCATTAATACAGCGCAAGGTTTCCCAGCATTTCCGTGGTTTAATGCGATATGCTTACAGTGACTGTACCGAATAACAGTACAGTAGGTGCTGGAAGGATCATACACATGTTCAAACACACATGTTCAAATACACATACGTATGTTCAAATACACATACACATGTTCAAATCCATGTTCAATTACACACGCGTGTTCAAATACACATACACATGTTCAAATACATATACACATTTTCAAATACACATACGCATGTTCAAATACACATACACGTGTTCAAATACACATACGCATGTTCAAATACACATATACATGTTCAAATCCATGTTCAATTACACACACACGTGTTCAAATACACATACACATGTTCAAATACACATACACATGTTCAAATACACATACGCATGTTCAAATACACATACGCATGTTCAAATCCATGTTCAATTACACATACACGTGTTCAAATACACATACACATGTTCAAATACACATACACATGTTCAAATACACATACGCATGTTCAAATACACATACACATGTTCAAATACACATACACATGTTCAAATACACATACACATGTTCAAAATACACATGTTCAAATACACATACACATGTTCAAATACACATACGCATGTTCAAATACACATACACATGTTCAAATCCATCTTCAATTACACATACACATGTTCAGTTACACATACACATGTTCAAATACACATACGCATGTTCAAATACACATACACATGTTCAAATACTTATACACACGTTCAAGTACATGCTTAAGCCATATGTCCGGAATTTTATTTGTTTGGCGTTTGTACACGCTTTGATCTTATCGGCTGACTAGATGAGTGACTGAGTTTAGTTTTACGCCGCTTTAGCAATATCAGGGCGGGGCACACCAGAAATGGGTTTCACACACTATAAGCAAGTGGGGAACCGAACCCAGGACATTATGTTAGATCGAGACGCAGTCTCTCCAATCATATTTTAGTGCAGTTAAACAAGCGCACCGTTTTAAACCCTGTATAAACATGTTACACGTGAAATGAATATTTGTTGAAAATAAATTGCCACTAGAAACAAACTATTGATTATTCTCCGCATTTTTTCTGTGAATGTATGATGACAAAACGTGTGTGTATTATTTACTTGCACATTTCATATCTATTTCGAAAGGCCGATGATGAAATGAGATTTAACGTCTTGTTCATGATTAGTATATGCATATTGTCCTGTTCATGATTAGTACATTTATATTGTCCTGTTCATGATTAGTGCATGTATATTGTCCTGTTCATGATTAGTGCATGTATATTGTCCTGTTTATGATTAGTGCATGTATATTGTCCTGTTCATGATTAGTACATGTATAGTGTCCTATTCATGATTGGTGCATATATATTGTCTTGTTCATGATTAGGGCATTTATATATTACATAGATATGCCTATATGATCTTAGTCATCTTTATGTGTGTTTGTGTGCGTGCGTCAATATTTGCATGCATGTATGTGTGTATCTATATACCCACTTGCTTTCATTACCTACCAAATCAACCATATAGCTTTACATTTTGCACACATGTGGGGACTCCAACCAGGTTTTGTGAGTGAAGACTGTATCATCGACCACTCTGCTACCCCGCCACCCTTTCATAAATAACTGCCGGGTTACATGTCTTTATACATCCCTGTAATGTCGGTTAACATATGTCTCTGTACAACACTGTTAATGTCACGGAACAACCGCTCAGGTAATCTTTACTTTGATATGTGTTTATGAGAAACAGAATGATATAGTCACCAGATTACATCATGTTCTTGAGAGGAACACCACATTTATACGTATGTTTTGTTATTCAGCTGTTATTCGTAAAGTTATATTTTATATTCAAATTATCATTAGACATAGAAAACTCAGTTTTTACTTAACGAGAGCAAACCGATCATATTGAGATTCTATATTGATCAACCATTGTACGTTCTTGAAATTAAAAAAACCCAAATATGTTATTCGTAAATTTTATATAAACTGTAAAATGTGTTTTGCGCATTTTAATTTCATTTCTATATTTTTTACTATTGAATGCCAGAGTGCTGAATACCGTGAATGAGCTAGCAACGCCCAACCATTCATCGGCTGAAGGATCCTATAAAAATAAAGCGAATATTTCCCAGAAACAATGCAGCTTGCCCTTGCGGCACATATCTATATGTAGCTACAATGACATACACGCTCCGAGTTGTTAGAATGGTCTGGCAAGAAACAACCAACACGTGCATGTCGTTGGAAACCCTCACGCCACACTAAAACGGATATGGAGTATCGAAAATTTACATATCGTGTCTTATATTGTGATTTCTAACCCCGACTCAATGAAAGCCAGGTCCAAGTACGAAATACCTTCCTGTTTAGCTTACTAAAAGCCACTTAAAACATGCGTTTGTCGTTGAGGCCAGGCACAAATGTAGGCATTCGATATAAAAGCATTCTCTTTTAGCCGGGTTACTTAGACTAAGCTACTTGGGGCCAATATGCCTACCCAAACTAACGCTAATGTTTTGATTATGTTTGACAGACCTTTTTTCGTAATAAACTTATTTAGAGGCTGGCAATTGGAGCTTTCAATGTGCGAATCACGCCACTATATGCGTATGAATATTAAACATATTTATATTAGGGTTAGGTTTACACAAGTCTTAAAAGCCGCGAACCTTTCCATACTTGGTGTGAGTGGGAGTCGTTTCTTTGTGCTATTGTAAATGATTCTTTACTTGGCTTTGTGTATGTCTGTGACGGGTGGAAGTGGTGAAAAATTATTGCTCACCCTTCTGCTTTGAAAAACTATATTGTGTGTTTAATAATGATTCATAACCACTTGTTTTTGATACAGTTGAGGCGTACAATGTAATCTGCAAATTCTAGCAAAGATTCTGCACAGGTTGTCTTTTCGTGAACACCTGGTGCCATCACTGATACATTATTACATGTAATTTTCTCAGCTATTTTATCCTTTTACGTTAAAGGAAACTGTGATCACTTTCTGTATGATGATAGTGGATAGTCTTGTTGTTTGTTTACGCCAATGTCTGCCCTTTAACTCAGGTAGTATTAGCTGTGATTTACCGTGTTGTTATAGCATGTCACTAAACAACAACGAGGAGTGAGTCAGTGAGTTTAGTTTTATGCCGCGCCTAGCAATATTCAAGCTGTATTGCGGCAATCTGTAATTAATCGTGTGTGGACCAGACAATCCAGTGATCACCATCATGAGCATCGATGGCGGGTGTCAATGAAGTCAACGAGTCTGATCCCGTTAGTCACCTTTTACGACAAGCATGTGTTCCTGAAAATCAATTCTAACCCGGATCTTCACAGGTTTAACAGCGAGGAAATTGAAACAGATCCAGATGTAATATTTGACACATATTACCTTCTCTAACGCGTTCGCATTTTGCATGCTCTAAAAATGTTAAACGTATTTGTTTCATTTATCTCCAGTGCTCAGAATATCAATCACAGTTTTTTGTTGGTCACGACTGGATTATATCGTATTTACAGACCGTTGTCATCGTCTTAAATTTTGCTGACATCCACAAGGAAAAGACACAGGGCCTATATGCCTATATAATGTAGGACAACAAACACTTTAAGAAAACACTTATCTCTTTGGTCTTGAATTATTCTTAAAATGAGGAAAATCCAAATCACGGCAAAATGAAATCAAGAAGTCCTTTTATCTTTGAACAAGTAAATGTTCATTTCTGACCTCATTTACGTTATTCGTTTTATGGCAGAGTTGTAACACCTCCAACATAACGCTTCGAAGTATGCCATACCAACATTTACTCTATGATGAATTACCAAGGCGACGTGTAGTGTTACACCAGACTAAATAGAAACACAATGTTCCGATGATCTGGATCCTCCTACAACAGGCTAATCTCCAGGCGATTTATGAAACGACCGCGCCAAATAACAGTGTTCTCATAAATGCATTACCTATTGAATTATTGTTTTTGACAGATAACTTAGAGTGTCTGACAAAAAACAATACTTGCACAGGTATTGCATTTATGGGAACACTGTTAGTAGCCACGGTCATTTTAAATGAAATACAGATGCAACATTTAATGTAGGGGCTAGGGTATGTCAGTTCAAATGCACATAGCTAGAACGAGATATAAGAAATATGAAACGCCACCACCAGAGGATGATGAGACTAGATTCTCCTCCGACATCGACTGCGATGGGTGTTAAAGCTATTTAAATAGCTGTGAAAACAATTGTAACGAACCACAGATAATAAACGTTAAAACATGTCATTCATCTTTCTCTTAACGTCTTTTTCACTTCTTGTTTTAAAAATATGCAAAGTTTCTTATCAATATTTTAAGAGAATGCATTAAAAGGTATATATTTTCAGAACTGTCAGAAGTAGCTATACAGAAGTGATGTATGAGTGGTATTAGAAAAGTTGGGAAGTAACAGGGAAGACAAAATATTTCATGCACGACAACGTTTGTATTCTGTTATAAATTCACGTCTCAGTTTTCATCCTTTAGATCAAGCAAATGCCAGCTTCACAGTAGTTAGAATATTAGCATCTGAATGGTATAATATGTCATGAAAAAAATGCCACAGCTTTTATCCTTGCTTTTCAAGTACTGACTGATTACCTGTTCACTAGTGCTATGTCTAACACGACGTGTATGGTGAAATACAACAAACCTAGTAATACACGGTGTAAAATAAACCCTTTGTTCTAACGTCACAGACATTAATATATGATTTTCCCTTGTGATGACGTTTGATTGGGTCTCACGTTCAAGCGATCAGTTCTCACTATAGATCTTAAGGTAAACGTGTCTCATTTATCTAATACAAGGACGGGTAAATGAAAGAATGCCCTTATCTTTGACAGTGGCGGAAAGTTAAAGAAACAAAAAACCACATTCGATGGTAATGTGTTGATCGGGTGTCAATGACGATATTACTTGCAGCATGTCAAAGTATCTAAGGGCACCAATTTGTTTTTAGCCTATTAACATTTGTAATTTTTACTGAAAATCTCTTTTCCAACTGTATGGAGGTTTTGCTGCGAGGTATATTTAAACATTTAAAACTTTGTGGAAATCCTGTTTATTCCATCAAGATGTTCTGTCTTCATTATGCCTAAATATAGCTTTGAACCCATTATCCTCCATTGTGTACACACGTAAGTAAACATTGACTTGTGCTGAATTAATTTGATTCTTACTTCTATCCGTAAAGTGATGTCGATATGAAGTATTTCCCCCACTATGTCAGTAGGTAAATTATACGTGTGCCCATATGTATAAGGCTTTAGGAAGAAAAATATACATTTTACCTGCATGAAAATTTAGTAAAAAAACACTTTTTCCTCATTAGACATGGTAAACGTTTGACATGCACGCCAATCTGACGACAGTGCTTACACATTTATACCGTGTTCACTGCGAATAAATATGATGATGATGATCCCCATCCTCATCATCATCATCACCATTATTAACAACTAAGAACCTACATAGCGTAAGAATCCAGTCTGTATAACTGTTTTAAAGCGCTGTCAGAAGATACATGTAACACGTAATACCTCTAGATGCACCGGCTATGTACTGTGATCGATATTTTATTCGTGTCCATTTAACTATCAATGAAGACAATTCAGCATGAGTTGTGAATAAGTGAAGCAGCTCTGTGGAGTTTATGTATATTCTGATCAACAGCGTTACACAATTTGCAAATAAACCATTCAAATTGTTTGAAAAACGGGTTTCTCTTTAAAGAATATTCACTTTCATTGAGATGCATATTCCTCTGGATATTACACGTGGTAAGCATCTTATGTAGATCATATCATGAGTACATTATATCTGTATAGGGGTGTTTATAATTATTATGTCTCCTGAGTTAACGGTATTCCTCATTTGTGTTTCCTAGTTGGAGTAATACAGCTGGCCTGCTTCCTACATTACATATTCATAGCAAAGTTTTAGAAAGGTGGGATACTGGATGAATACCAACTTCTTTATCATATTGTATGTCGCTGTTTCAGTACAGATTCTAATGCCGAAACAAGGCATCATAATATAACGCATCCATAATGTATCTCGATGCTCATGCTGTTGATCACTGGATTGTCGGGTTCAGACGCAACAATTTACAGACCGCCTCTATATGGCTGGAATATCATGAGTGCAACGTAAAACTATACTCACTCTCCATAAAATATCATTCCTTTCTGATTATTCATCAGCTTCTACAATGCCAATTTAAACAAAATCATCAAGCCTTACAATGTTTTTTTTTCCTGATAAAGGTCTACATTGTTTGAAGTATACAGACCAGATAAAAATATATTTCAGCAATAAAGTATGAAATATCCGTACAAAGACTCTTTTGAATTCGGTTTTAGATGTAATCAGAAAAGTCTCTTTTCAATGTAAGGACAATTTGAACATGTCACATTATGTCAGCTTTCGCACTTATGTCAATTCGTTCTTGGAACAATAGTTTTTATGTGTCTTTAGCATTGCTTCATTTACTAAATAAGAATAATTTTATTTGAATCACATCGTTTGTAAATCAAACAGTTTGATTCCGGTGATTCCCCTTGGTGACTTTCCTGTTTTACATAGTGGTGTAGGCCAGGGAGAAAAATCACACATATTCTCATTAGAAATCCCTCAGAGGAATTTGGCACATCAACAATATTACGACACTGAATCAAATTCAATTTGATTGTTTTGTTTGGAATTGAACAAACACAGATGACCTAAATATCCTGAATATAAACAGTTTATACGACTAGTGTTAAAATTAACAAAATACCTAAACAATGTTTTTGTGTGAATGAATGCGGCATTTATTTACCTTTATTTACATGATGTCATTTTGATGCAACTCTTCATATGTACGTTTAAATGTTTATGTATTTGAAGAACGTGATCGAACGTTGTTATACCAGTGGAGAGTATAGTGTATGATGTATATAACCTACCGGCAATTCCGTATAATGGTAATCATCTAGACAGGATAAAAGTTTATTTACTGCTAAAATACGACAGATGATAATCAGTCTTGAGTTTACATATGACGTGCAAGGTAAAATGGTGTTGCAACGTTTTGAACGGAACAATACACATCAGCGAGTGAGTATTTGTCTTACGCCACGTTTAGCAATATTCCAGCAATATCACGGCGGAGGACACCAGAGATGGGCTTCACAGATTGTACCAACGTGGGGAATCGAACCCGGGTCTTCCGCGCGACACTTTAACAGTTAGGCTACCACACCTACCCACAAATCACCAGGTGTTCGCACCAGGCACCAGGTGTTCGCCAAAATGGTAATGTAATTTCCAAACATATATACGTTACACTAAAAATATAAATATGCAACCGCTATTATTTGTTGCTTATGAATTTTAACTGACCATATACCACATAAAACAGTAAGGGTTTCAACATACTCAACCACGTCTTATTTGGTGTAAGACCACCTACAAACCTATAACGGCACCAGTATTGATCGAACATAGGTAGTGCTTCCTTGTCTCCTCGCATTATTGTCACCACCACGCTTGACTCATGTATATTTACTTTTCCCGATGTGTTCTTATTTCGATTGGAACAATTTTTAAGCAACTTATGTTTCAGGTTGATAGATGTCGAACTTTTATAGTCCCGTGTCAGTAATTTTTAGTTAAAAATTAATTGACTTCAAGACTAATGAAGACAGAGTTGTCTGGAGTCTTTGTTCTTTTAGCGGGACGTGTCGGTGGTGCTGTTAACCAGGCCCTAGATTTCCAAAGCTCATTTAGCGCTAAGATATTCGTAAGTACCATACAATAACATGAACTTACGACTATCTTAGCGCTAAGAGAGCTCCGAAAGTCTAGGACCTGGTCCACATGATAAAGGCACCAGCATCATAAGACTTAAAGACAATGACATCACAAAAGCAAACATTCTCTTCTTTGACACTGCAGCTTAACATACGCGTCATTCAAGGAAAAGCAATGACAGCTAATGTTGGTTATGAAACTAACATGTAGTGATTACATAGTCTAGTTACATGAATAATGCGTGCTGTCATTGTTACACTGACATAATATATTCATATTTACCATGTTCCTTTCCTTTTTCAAAAGAAAGGACTATCAATATAATTTATACCATTAATACTGACGCTTTAATGACAAGCCATCATCACTTACATATATTACATTTGTGTTGTAACAGTATTATTTATTATTATGGAAAGAAGGTAATTGTGTGGCAATTATCTTAATCATAGTCAAATAACACACATTTATATTTTCAAGGACACACGCTTCTTTAATAGTGAGCAGTTGAAGTGATAAATTTGTATGGATATAACATTTTGTGCACCACGTGAAATCACACGTTATACTGATACATGACAGGTGCTATTCACGATCGATGATAACACGATTGATTTAGGAATCCAAGGATATCCAAGAATCCCTTAAATATCAAGCTTTTATTATTTCTATGAAAAAAAAAACAGTTAAGGAAGAGAGTGGAACAAGTCCTTTCATAGTGTTCCTACATGAACGAGTTACATACACACGTTTCTTTCATTATTCGCTAGATGCAGGTGCTCCCCATCCGCTGGGATGTGCACCGTATATACCATATTTATGATTATTCGATGTGCAATGATACCCGGAAAATAAATTCTTCCCGGAGTTATGGATTTGATCAAATACGATTGGTGTATTCTGTTCACTGCTATGTGGAAACAGTCCTTTCAAAGCACAACTAGACTGATGGTTCTCCTTCGTCTGAACTGATCGTTCTGCCCATAACGTCAGTGGTTACAGGACTCTCTCCCTTACATATTCTTTAACTATGGAATAGAACAGAAAGTTTTGGGTAAAATACTTATCACGTAAATATCTATGGAAAAAGAACACAACTTTCTGTGTGGGATAAGAATGCAACACAACGTTCAATTGTTTCAAATGAAGCACTTTAGACATAGTGGACCTATATTCGTAATTTTGCTCATGCTAACATATTTTTGTGAGCGTTTCAAATGAGCTGGAAATACTGCTATGGTCATGTTTGATGTATTTGGCAGTCATAACCTCAGAATTGGAACGGGTATGTGTTATTAGGATGGTAATCTTCATGAACTGCATATGCTACATACGAAACTGTGGAAGTAGTAATAACAGGATATACAGTCTGCAGTAAAATCGTGCTGATAAATTTTACTTTAAACAAAAGTAAATCAAACTAGGATACATGTTGTTTAACATACGGCCATAGACTCAAATCACAGTTATTGGTTTGTATTACAAGGGGATAAGCGCAGTAGTTGGAACAGTGAAACAACTGCACGTGCGGTACGTGATGAGCCTTAACTTAGATCAAACATACGCGATGTTTCATTTAATGTGCACACCCCTTGTGATACACGCCAATAACGCTTTGAAACTATGATAGTTTGCTAAACAATATTTTATCCTAAGTTGAATAGAAATAACAGATTTAAATGTTCAGTTGGCAAGGATTCGTAAGTTTTTGTCACTTTATTATTTTCTTGTGTTTCAAGTGACATGCATCGGTACGTTTTCACTGTAAACAGACTATCGTTCATTAAGAATAACACGCTCATCAGCCTAGCCCGGATTAATAAAGTCCAACTTTATACGGTCACAAGGTGCACAGTCTTCAATGTACACGTGAAGACACAGTGTGAAGACTTTGGTTGACAATGAAATGATCAGTGGTTGTGATGACTCACTGTCACCTAAAGGATAACCAATATCTCCAGACAATTCATGACAACCGCGTTTCCGAAGATGAGCGAAAAACGAAATGCAGGTGATACACACACGCAATTAACGGCCCACCAGAATTACACATTTCTTAAACAAGCAGGACTTCCCCCATGCTTCACTTTAAAAATGTAGTTTGTAATGTTATATTGAAAAACTGAGGGACGTTGAAACATCTTCAAAATTGACACCATGGACCGTTTTGGTAGTGTGTTTGCTGGCTCGAGGTATGGCTATAAAGATGGCTGCAGATTTCTCAGTACTTTTATAGTATATATCAGAAAGATTGGTTGTATAACACAAAGATATATGAAACAATCCAAACCTTGGTCAAACACGATGACAATTAAACACATGTTACAAAGAGTACACCAGAGAACGGATGTGATGTTTACTTAGACATTTCAATAAGATTGTTCTTAATGCTTTGTTCATATCAGATTTAGTAAAAATCAGTTTCATAAGCCCACCCTAAGAAACCATTTGCTCCATACGTACACATGACGTACATGTATACAGTAAATAACATAATTATCGTTCTTCAGTCTTGATTTAGTTTTTTCCCGCTTTTATATATCTATATATATATTTCCTAGACCAATGCATCCTTGGGCAAGTCACACTGGAAATGGATACCAAAATGAATATCTCCGCTATAAACGTAATTACTGAATGTAATTGATTTAAGTCATTGAGACTTTTTCGTGAATTCGTAAGTTAAGGCTATTTGCGAAATTTTCAAATTTAGAATGTTCTCATAATAGGATTCACAGTATATCAACTATTTTATGAGAGTTAAAAATGCATACAAACAATTGAATGTTTTCTTACATTGAGACATCATTATGTTAAATTCCCAGCCCCGCTGTAACGTCAGTTACCGTCAACTCACCTGCCGGTACAAACACCTTGGGTAGGACTTTCTCCGTGCATGTGACCTCCCCGGGGGTAGGTGAGAAGCTGGATTGACGGAGGGGTGGCTGTTTCCTCTGAGGTAGGTAAGGAGAGCCTGGAAAGTTATACATGACGTTGTCACCTAGCGTCGAACGCCCCACAAGCTGAGGGGCACTTTTCCGAGGATCATTTCCGACAATTTCCGACACGGAATTCGAGTTGTCTGGAGCAGGATATCCATGTCTTGGGGGATGGGGAAGATTATCCGGCAGTCTCTTCACGGTAGGTACCCCCGAGGAAATTAGCTTATCATCTCTTTGAACAATCCCCGGGGTGAGGCCTTTGGGCTGGGAGTCCATCCACCCCCTTGCCCCACCCCCTCGGTCTGCTGGCTCCATCTTGACTCTGGAATACTGGGAATAGGTTGTCATGGTGTCGCGTGCACCCACCTGCAATGTGTCAACACTGCTGTACCTATCCCCGTGGTTGACAGGCGCCAAGCTCATAGAAATCTTTTCCTGCCTCAGGCACGCGTCACCAATGTTAACTTGGTCGTAATTTCCGTAGACAAAATTCGCTGGCGTAAACATGAGCTACGACTTGTACGGGAGAAGGAAATATCGCAAATGTTTAAACAAAAACGTTTGATCGGGGGTTTAATATTAATGCCAGTGTTAGCGTATCACGCGAGCGATAGGAAGGCGAGGCGGGGACAATATCCGAGAGTTTCCGCTGAGAGGAAGCTATTCATAGTAACGGCGACCGACATGGCACGAGATTGCCCGAGGCTGCCGGATTGGTGGTGGCTCAAGTTGGCACCCTCTTAGAAACGTGGACGCCATTGTCCAGATTTTGACAGAGTATGCAAGGCCATGTATACATCTAAAAGATATTTTCCCCAAAGTTTTCTGACACTTACTTAAACATTTGGAACAGTTTTGTTTACTTACCATTTTCGCTGCTGATTGGAAAGCACCAAAACAATGGGTGTTCATATCAAATGCGTTGTACAAACATTCCTTCTTTCGTGTTAGTTTGAAGATAGGGCTGTGAAACAAGTTTGTTTTGATGAGAGGGTATGGCTTAGGTGTGGTTTTTTGATTTCCTTCCCTATAAGAAATTTCCAACTAAGGTTTGCGGAAAAAGTAATGAAAGATGCTGAAATACTTAATATAATTTACTTTAAAAAATTCTCCTATGTCAACTACGTGAACGGACTGTAAAACAGAAGGATAACACAGCAATTTTGACTATGATCTGAATGATTCATGATGTCGGAAATATGGAAACAATTTAGGTTTGATTTGGTCTCAGGGCAACACACTATAAATGATTTGTTTGTTTCTTTGTCATTAATCAGAACAATATTTCCACAAGCATATCTTAAACCTCTAGCTGGAGTAATTCTGTACTCTTACACATCCAATAGCCCCGTCAGCTGAAGCGTAACTACAGACTCAATAACGACAGAAGCTTTGTTGACTGACTCACTTATGTCAAATGAACAGTTGCAACACAGTGGACTGGTTCAATTACGGCAGTCGTAATGGCAGTAACATAGACTTCGGGCATCAATACATCGAAGTACGAAGTCAAGGTCTTATTTACACTTTCGAGACATAACAAGCAAATTGAAAACATAACATGTGTTCGACATGAAGTTGATTATTCCTAAATGCCCCTTGCTGCGACACACAAATAAACAAACAAATACATTCTGCGACAAATTGTAGCGGTGATACCCGTAGGCAAAGGTACACTAGCACAGAGCGATCACAGTGATAATACAATCGTAACTTCCATTCTCTAATTTTATCATAGTTTCAGCCATGGCTTTGTGTGACTAGGTCCAGAGCATGCGTACCCTTTTGCGGACACCTGATGTCATCAATTGAATTCGGTGATTCATAAATTCTCTTCATCGTTGTTTGCCCCTACGCACAATGGAATCGTTTTGGGCAAATAATCGAGACGGAATATTCTTCCACATCAAGAACAGATTCCACACTAAGACTTTCAAAGTGAAGCTGGCAATCAGGTGACCTGGGTGCCTCTGTTTAAAGATGATGATCGTAAGTCCCATACTATAAAGTAGACCGGCGTAGCGCTAAGGCTGCCTTGCACAACGACACCCAGGTTGGTAGAGCTTAATTATTGACATTGCTCATAATATCATCTATTTGTCGCCGTGATATATATATATATATATATCAGTGATATAACTGGCATATTGCTGGAATATAAGGCAACAAAGTACCAATGTAAACACACCACATAACAAAAGCAAAAAGACAAAATATAACTAAGCACAAAAAGGGGGAAAAAAGAAAGCCAACAAAGAAAAATGGAACATACATAAGAAAAAGCCCCACAGAGGACAGAATATTTTGGAATGAATAAAATTATCGACAACCTACCCACACAATCAACCATTTATGTGTTAAAATAAAACACGATTTGTGAAGACCCGTGCTATATGTGACAGCTGCAACGCTGGGTAATGCGGCGGAAAAAAACATTCATTCGCTCTCACTCTCATAGGACACAGGACCCTATTTAATATTCGCGATAGACATGTCTTTTGTTGAATTATGTGTTTTCCATCAAACTACCCATTTGACGAGACGCGGGTCCCAGTTCAAGCCCCTCCGACACTGCACCAAACACTACTTTCATTAAAGACAACCACCGCTAATATACATTATTGACAAAACAATTATCCTATTCAAACGTCCCGAGAATGGCGTTTAATGGTTTTGATTGAACATGGTGACTTCACTAGAAAGAACCCGTTGTAAGCATAGGGGTGTTGCTTGGCCCCGCACATGTGTTACTGTGAAAATCGGAGAAGTGGGAAATATCCTTTAGTTATCACAACACAATGTGCACTTTATAAATTATATGAAAACATAGTTTGGATTCCGTTATGCTTCCAATAACACCGAGAGGGTGGATCCGGCTTCGGTAATGGATACTCTCAAGTAGGACTGTCGCTATGTAATGTTAGCATGCCCAATACGTGTCCACAATTACAAACAGCCAAACATAAATGTCAGGACACGCAGGAATCAAAACCATATTTTGTACAGAGTACATAATGTCACCAGTGATGTGGTGCGTGTATGGAAATGTATTGTTCTCCTCTTGAGCCAATTTGTATGTATCATACACAGTAGTTTGGAATTGTTTTAACGAGACGAGTGAATGAGTGAGTTTGGTTTTATGCAGGGTTAGCAATGCTCAATCAGTATCACGGCGGGGGACACCAGAAAAGGACACCACACATTGTACCCATGTGGGGAATCAAACCCATGTCTTCGCCGTGACGAGCGAACACTTTAACCATTAGGTTATCCTACCACCCCTAACGGGAGGAGTTCACGGCAGTTTCATGATTCACTGATTTTCGTGAGTGAGTAGGTACGATTGTACCCTGCTTTTTGTTATACTAGTATTCAAGTCACATGACGACGGGGGACACCCGTATCGTTGTACCCTTGAATGGAATTGAATATGGACACATTGAGCACTAGGCTGCTCCACCTTCCCTCAGTTTGCAAGGCCTGACGAGTGAACGCGTTAACCACGCCCCGGTGATGATCTGAAGAGTGAGTTTAATACCGCTTTGGATCGTGTTACCGTCAGGAAGAAAAGCCGTCCGAGAAGCAGTCTAAGAGATTTGCCACATACCCAGTGATGGAGATTACGGGTAGGGTGACGACTAGCCAAGCAGCCTGTATGACGAAATCTGTGATCAGTCATTGTTTCCACCACCAAGTGTGGTTCTTCAGACGACCCAATACTGTTAGGAGTAATATAAGGTATTAGGAAAGTACAAAATGACATGCTGACATAACAGAATCAAACAATCGTTTCATTTCAGCGTGATTAACCTCGCTAGTGACAGATCAATAGAGCTTTATCAGTGATGCTGCTTCGAGGGTGTTGTTGGTGTTTTTAGATTTCCTCTGGTACTCACGTAATGTTTACTGAACTGATGTTTATTTAACAGGGTTTTCAATGAAGCATTTAATAGACAAGTCGCATCTCGCTGTGAGCTACTTCAAGAAAATATGTTGACACTTTGTAAAGTCGTCACATTGCTTGTTATAAACAATTTTAGGTTAAATGCACGAAGCCCTATCCAGTGTGCGAAACAGTTGCCAAAATAGTCTATAGCTAGCTATGCCTGAACTTTACTAGCCCACAAAATACTTCACTTTGAATGTAGATGAGTATCATCATTTAGCTGCTAATATACTGAGGGGAAAGGGGGATCACATGAATGCACAAGTGTTAGCTTATTTTTTTCAAAGTTTCTTCACAGGCTATGCAATACAAAGCTTGTAAATAATCTTGACAAAAACAAAGGAACATTTGTCCTTTCATGTCTTCCCTTATTCTTTTCCTTTAGTGTAAAATTAACACTTTTCCAGGTCATAATCCTGCAAGATGTAAAGGTGTAACTTAACGAGTCGGAGAGAGTGACACATTTACAAATTAGATGAATTTGATGAAAATTCACCAGCCAATCAGGCCAGTGACTGTCGAGAGTTACAGGTCCGAGTGGATTTTTACAAGCCCCGGTCCTGTCATCAAGTCTAATACAGCATTGCTGTGGAGGCACTTACATATTTGACATGTTTTGTTAATGTGGTAAATGTCTGGTACAATTGTTTTCTGACTTTCACATGTTTCTGTGTTACAGATACATGTGTGCTTTCTCTACGGTGCTGATGCTCCACCAGTGACCAACATGGCGGAAAAGAACTGATCAATGAGGCGTTTCACAATATTCTTTCATTCAGTCTGAACACACCACTGCTTAATGTTTTCATTATTCTGTAGCCGTTGTAACTGAAGGACTGAGTGAGTGAGCCAAGTTTTACGCCCGTTTAGGGTTACCCTGCTTTTAGCAATATTCCAGCAATATCACGGCGGGGGACACCAGAAATGGGCTTCAGACATTGTACCAACGTGGGGAATCGAACCCGGGTCTTCGGCGAGACGAGCGAACGCTTTAACAACAATACTACCCCGGCGCTTCTGAAACTGTTTGGTAACAAGGGGAAATTCATTTCCATCATAAACTGTGCCATCATGGCTCACCCGTGGTTGATTGTCTCGAATTAAATCAACAAGAAAATTATTCTTTTTTCGATGACAGTGTGTTAAATGCCAGTATGATAGTATACTGTGTTTCGCCGTACTAACGTAAGGATAATGTCTGTCCTTTTGTTTGTCAAATCCCACGTTCAAGTGTATACTGTCTCTAGTCCGGCAGTGTTTTTGCCAGACTTGTACCGAGGACTGTTCACTCCATATTTGACTTTTCCATGTGCATACATAAGGTTTTTTTCATATTAAACAGCGTCGCCAAAACAAGGACAAAGAAACAGCGTATGTGACGTCACAAGTCACACTTCACTATCACCTGCCCCATGTCGACATGTCAACTGACGACCGTCTATCTGGCACCAAGTCGGAAGCACTTCAATTTCGCTGTTGTCCACTTACAAAGCAGCGTTTGCAGTTTGTAAGGAGCGAGCAAGTTGAACATGACACAAGAAGCATTCAGTTGTGTGGTAAATTGCTTCTTGCCATGCAAGAACTTTCAAAATGTTTCAAAATACTTATGTCATTCTGCGGGTGACCTTGTGAGATAAAAGTGGAATCATTTGTAAATATTTTCTTTGCTTACAATTATAGGTCCCGCTTATTAGTTATCGGAATGGTGGTATGGTGGGGCTCGTGACGTGACGTCGACAACAAGGTTCGAATCCTACATGGATTCAGTATGAGTCGCCAGGATGATGTGTGTTGAAATTATTACTCATTTCGGAAATCTCCATTACTTAATTTTACTGTCCTTATGAGAAGAGAGGGGATTTGTGTACATGCGCTGGACCACTTTCCACAGCAAATTAACACTAACGCAGCTACAGATATACTGGACAAAATAATTTAGGGATATTGGTATTTTTATGATTGATATTTCAACATTTTGTCAATGAATAAATAGATCTGTTCATTATTCATGATTTCAAAATTTATAATATCCCTAGCTATTTTGTCTAGTATATATTATGGGCAAATCATTCAGTATGTTAATATGTAGTCATAAGTTTGTAACGTTAGTATTCAAACACAGCAGTGTAAATACTCTTTATGAAACAAAAAGTTAAAATAGATGTTTGAGATAATAGTTCATGTATTTCCCTCAATTTCTAACGTGTACCATACTGTACTGGTGACGTGACACAGTGCCATGTAAACGTTAAATGTCTACGTCATATTTTACAGAAAGTTGTGGTTTTGCACCCATTCGGCTTTGTGGTGATACGAATGCGAAACGTAGCAATGAAGTACGTTTACACAATACAAGCGTTCACAAGAGACCGCTCTTAGATTTAAACCCAGGGAAACGTTCCACAAAGGGATCTCAGCACTAAAATGATCGTAACTCCCACACTTCAACATAGACTGACGACAATCTTAATGCTAAGATCGGGTTGTGGAACGGGGCTCAGGATATTTCAGTAATGGAGCATGAAATTTCTATTTTGGATTATTTACCAGAAGTTTTATTTCTGCATGTCTGAAAAATATTACGCTATAGTGATACTGCATAAATCTTATTCTTAAGTATTAAAGGTTTATGTTAGTTTAATTAAGCATAAAAATATTTAGTATTTCTTATAAAAAGTTAATACATTGCCTCATGTTAAAATATGGAATATTTGTAATAATATATCTTGTTATGATATTACGGCAAAGATAATAATCGTTTTGACAGACATACTGTCAGTTAATCTAAATTTACGATTCAAATTGACAAATGTTTTCATGAGGTAACAAGAACTAAACCTGAGATGAGTAATCTCCCCTCGTATTATCTAACTGACGATCTTAACAACCTCAATACAAACATATAAACTAAACAGTTACAAGTAATCACTTAATAAGATTGTTAGAGGATCTTAAGTGATGCTCTCATTACTCTAACATGCGGTGATGACATTCAGTTGCGATGAACGTCTTCAATAACGCGAGGCACCGCTGTGCCGAGTGTTGTACGGAGTCTATAATTAAAGTGTTCGTCTTTATCTAAACTGCACAGCTCAAACACCTGCTCTTCACACAGATCGATCTATCAATATTTAACTACTTTCTAATAGAGTCGGGTCGCGTTGTTATCTCTTTAAATGATGACACGTGGTCAATGCCTGAAGCTGAATAGAGGGTCGAGGCGAGAATTAGAGAGGGCGTTTGAGGGTACAGTAAACTGCAAGGATTTCTGTTCGTCAAAGAGACATGTATTTAAGCATATTGATTTTCCACTCGGACGGACATATATCCAGTATCAAAGGCTTTGTAGAAATCGATTTATCGTAATAATATGTGTTGGTTAATTTGTGCACTATTTTAGTAAATTATAAATGTAATATTTTTAAAAACAATATTTTCTACTAAAGAAATATTAAAGATTACTCGAGTCTTTTATGTTTGTCATGATATTTAAATTGTTATTATTCCACACTTGAAGTTCAAGCATACAATAAAAAATAGCTGTATAGCATGTCAGATGTCGATATTATCTCATTATTCGATCTAAAAAATAATTTTAAAAACCCGCATTTGTTTGTGCCATTCATTTTTAATGTGCACAAAGTACAATTTAACATTTAAGTTTAAGTCGATGTTATTCCACCATTTGAAGATGAGCATAATATAACCTATTATCATAGTTATCGATGCTATCATTTACATATCATTCTAACAAAAGATCAATTTGTTCTTTGGAAAAACAATAATTTAAGAAAGCCAAACTGTTATATAGCGTATTCTTTGTCAAAGGTACCTGATTCCAACGACGCTCCATACGCTATTGTCCTTGTCATCTATGTAAATGAAGCAGAAATAACATGCTATATTTAGTTATATCAGTTGTCAGTGTGTCCCGTTGTTAACCATTTTTGGAATTCTTGGTGTTGTCACAGATTTTCAGTAATCTCTACATCCCAAACTTTTGCCTTTTACGCCAAAAAGAATCTGGGCAGATAATTCTCTCGTGGAGTCTTTGAAGGGCATTCAGAAGTGATACACATAAACACATAAAGCCAAGAGTTTTTTTATGGATGACAGCTTCTATATTGTGAAGAGTCACGACTAGGTGATGAAGAAGTAAGACTATACTCCGAAACTCTTCGTGACTCTTCACAATAGAGAAGTTGTCATCCATAAAAATACTCTTGGCTTTAATTCTCTGGTGGTGACGTCACCTACGTAAGCAAACCGCTTAAATAATTGAATCCCGGCTTCCAGGTCTACAGTAGTCGCTGAAATATTTTGCTAAAATTCTAGAAAACGTCAAACTAATGAATTCATGAAACAGTAGCAGTTAAAAGACGGAAACTTATTACACGACGTCTGCATGTTTTTTACACATGTGGAAACGTTCCAAATTACGTTTTGGACATTTGATATAGAAAATACAATTAATAGATAGTTTCTAAGATAAGAAACGTAAAAAACGAATTTGCGAAATAATCGTTGACAAGACATTTTGAGATGTATCGTTGAGAGCCTGTTTGATGTTCTCGGTTGTAGAAAGACGACATCTTCGGCGAGCCAATGAGGTAGCTATTTAGTTCTCATCTGAACCTGTGCTTATTTACACACCAGTTGTATACCACACATCTGCTGGGGGTCTTCAAACGCGGCCAGATAAAATTTGCTATTGGATTACTTCATGAAATGTACACAGTCAAAAACTTGTTTATTTCGTTACATCGTTGAATAAACGCGGCAATTAATACCCAATTATACATCATTTCAAGTTATTTTAAGCTTAAATTTATCATTATCTTAAGATTTCGTTGTACATGTGAAGACATTATGTATTTCATGATATTTTCCGACCAGCTGTTTCGAAAGTAAAAAATTGGTTCCTGAAATTGACAAGCTGTTTTGTTTTTATGGAGCTACAGCCGATGAAAGTTAATACCCACTGTATCGCTGTATTGTTTATTAGTGGCGATGTGCATCACACATGTAATAACTCGGCCCACCCATTCACATGGGAAATCTATCGGTGTTTCGTTGAGTAAATAAGCAATGCCAATATCAAAGTCATAAACTATCCAACACATAAGATTTTCTCCCTGGAGCCTCCCATATGATTACATTTGTGTGTATGAATGAAAAGAAATCGCGCGTTCCGTTTATTTCCAGATTTTTTAAACATTTCCAGTCGGCTACTAACACAGAGACCACCTGAATGGAACAGCCACGCGCATGGCTTCCGAACAGCGGAAACGATGATCACGTGACCTCTTCTAGACTTCCGGTTTCACGGTCGTAATATGGATTTGTATAAGTCTCATTTTCCTGAATTAAGACAGCGTGTAAACAATGCCAGTTGGTTGTATTTCGTTCGACTGTAGCTTCTAGACTCTTGCTTTTGAACACGTATCGATTTCTCATATTAAACAAACGAATAATAGGTCGTCAGTCATTCATATATAGGCAGCCCTCATTCGGAATGGAATGGTTATTTATATTGCCATATTTTGTTAGGCATTAAAACAGAAAGGGCAATGAAAAATGCACAATTTTGTACACAGTATGTTGGAATTGAGATCCAGTTTTGATTTAAAGGGACAATGCGAGCATAATACGTATGTTGTTATACATGGCGGGGTAACTAAAGTGGATCCCGGATACCGTTTGTATGAAATGAGTGAGTGAGTGAGTGAGTGAGTGAGTGAGTATGGTTTTATGGTTTTAGCAGTATTCCAGCAATATCACGGCGGAGGACATCAGAAATAGGCTTCACACATTGTACCTATGAGGGTAATCGAATCAAACTCTTTCAGCGCAAGGCTACAACATCACCTCATGAGGCGAGTGACTACACAGCTTACATGTCATCGTACCTGATGACACGTGCAGCGCTCATTATTCACCCATTCCTAATTCTGACTTTATATTTGTTAGAATTCTTCAATGAAGTCTGTATGTGTAACGTGGCTGACTGAATATCATCAGGGCCGATACAAAGAACATTTATCATAACACCAACACCTGTTTTCGGCCCAGTATTATACATGGGGACAACGTGGTCTTGCGGCGTAAAGCAATAAAGTAATGCTTGGAATAGTGGTTCATAAGTTACCCTTCACGTTGGCGTTAATCTAACAAAGACTGGATAAACCTGAGGTGAAACTGATATTCCCTGTATACGACCTTCTTGGTCAAGGGGATGGGTGACTTCAAAACCATTGACCTGTGAAGGTAGAATAGGTCTTCAGAAACCCATGCTTGCCATAACTAGCGACTATACTTGTCGTAAGAGGGATCGTCTGGTCAGGCTCACTGACTTCGTTGACACATATCATCGGTTCCCAATTGCGAGGGTCGGTGCTCATGCTGTTGTTCACTGGATTGTCTGGTCCAGACTCGATTATTTACAGACCGCCGCCATACAGCTGGAAACTAAATTCACTCACTCACAAAAAAACATTATAGACCTTATTAGTGATCAAGACCTTGATTTTCGTAGGCCTTTACAGCTTTTTGCCTTTATATAGAGCATTATATTGACTTTAAACGAAAGATGTTTGTAACACGCTCAAAACAGTACTTCCATTTAGATCAATCAACGCTTTAACCAAAGTCGGAGGAAAACGGATTTAACCAGATTTGCTTTGACGGGATTATCCCCTTGAGACCGGTCAGCTATGGCGTTAACAGAGAGTGAACATTTGTAGTATTGTCCATTTTTACCAAGAAAGCATACTTTTGTAGGACTTCTTATAAAACGATTGTTTGCATGGTCTAATGTCAGCGTACATTGTAGCGTGTTAAACATGACAGAATTACCTTCACTAAGGAAGGAACGCAAGATATGCTATCGCGGACTGGTTTCCAGTTACATTGCACTCGTAGATGTTGCAAGTCTTTGGCTTGCACTTTGTGCAGATCTCTCTCATCTGTAGGCTGATCATTTCGACATATCATCACACCTCACTGCAGGTGCCCTTTCGCCCCTAGTCCCTTCGTATCTCAACCTCAAAACGTTGGGATCTCTCTTCTACCGGAGATTGTTGCTTTCTTAAATATTATTCCGCGGTAACAGAAGCTTTCATCAAAGTTGTACAGCAACAAGACGGGTTGTGAGAGTTATTTGTGTTCCAGCGATGGAACCTCGTTGATGGATGTTAAAAATCTCATCAACGCTACCGAGTTGCAAAGCGGCTCCCGGCCAGGAAATCGATCCGCAGATCAGTGCACAACACTCAACAAAAAGTAGTCCCCTGTGGGTAAAGACTTTCCCCGACACCTGTCTGGAACGGGCAGTGTTGTGACTGCATTCAACTCGCTCCCGCACGGGGAGGGAATTTGGTTGGTAAATACAAACATGTCTTCAACACCTAGTATAAAGTTTTAGTTCGTAAACATCGAATCTAGCAGATTTTAAAAAAAAACAACTTTGTAACGAAACAAGGTTTACTTGAAGTAATGGGACCTATATTGAGTTAAAAATAGTTCGGGGCATTGCAGCGACGATATTAGACCACGGCGCTGATATCGAATCCGTAGAACAATACTGACACTTTAAAGGTGTATGTGGAGTTTCTACCGTATAGCTGTACAGACAGTCAGATGTAGCTTCAAGTGTTAATCTCTATTTGACTAGGACGGTTGGGTAGCCAAGTGGTTAAAGCGTTCGCTCGCCATGCCAAAGACCCGGGTTCGATTCCCCACGTGGGTACAATGCCTGTGGCCTATTTCTGGTGTCCCCCGTCGTGATATTGTGCGAGTATTGTTGGAAGTGGCATAAAACCACACTCACTCACGACAGTTTGTCGTCACGTGATTTCATGTGTGTGGAAATCCATTTGCAAGGAAGAGTATCAATCCGATCCGACATGTATTGTAATAAAAACATCTTTATATCAATTCTGAAAACTTATATTTGAAATGTTCCGCCAACCCTATGTTAGTTCATATCTCTGCTTTTTAGAGAGCTGTCAATACAACGCCGAGACGATGCGCAGAAGCAGTCACAAAGAGCCTGAAACACTGACTCTCGAAAGGTCTAATAACTCACTGTCGTGGTTATTTACCTTCAAGAAATATCCAATCAACGACAAACGCAAGTTTTTTTTCACATGCATCTGGGATACGTTACGACCTTTTAAAAACATACAAAATATCTTGAATATGCACCCACGCAAACTAGCTGGTAAAATGTACGTTAAAACAAAGAAAATTTTAAATCGGATATTCAACATTCCTATTTTAAAAAACCCTTATGACGTCATACGTTGTTTGTACACGTCATTGATCTGATCTGAAACGTCTCTGATAGCAACAATGACATTCAACACAGGTGCTGTTCATTAAAACGACCACCACCGCTCTGTGTAACGTTAGCATGTATTGCATGTTATTAGCCTCGTTAGACAATGTATCTGGATGTGCCCTTGGCTAACTCCAATATCTATTATACGCCCCTTGCTATTCCTTTTATTCTCAACATTCACGCTTTTCTTCTCTAGGTCCGCCAGATATCTTGCATGCATTAGAAAACATGTACACTGTCAGCTGAAAGCGTTTATCCAATGACAGATCTCTGTTTCTTCACATGTGGTACATTCAAATCGTGTTACTCATGCAAATAGCCACGCGTCGCACCAATTTCAGATGCATTTCATGTAAGATGTAAATATTTAAATGAGCTGTTAGTAAGGCAGATAACTCAGACGGAAAATGGTGGTACTACCGTTAAAAACTCTGCCGTCTCGATCTTTTATTGTCTTCAGCGATGTGCCGTCATCTGTGTTGTATTTTATTCTTTTCTAACTTTCCATCGGTTTGAAATTGACATCCCCTTAAAAACGTAACACGAACGTTTTTGTATCAGCCTTTTTGTGCTTTTGAATTTATACCTCCCGTGTTGGGAGAAATGACGAACTCTACGTATGTGAAACCACGTGTCTATTATTGTACTTTAGCAATATTCAGACGAGAGAAGTAACACTGTACAGTGCTTTGTTCTGTATTTTGTCAGACCTCGGCTCGTCTTGAACGCCTATATCCAAGGATTATCGCACTTCGAATGTAGAATAATGACAGTCAAACTGTGAAATGTTCTTCACCTTCCTCAAACAGCGGTCAACAGGTGTATTATCTACTACTACTACTACTACTACTACTACTACTACTACTACTACAACTACTGCCGCTCTTACGGTTGATAACATCCATTGATACAATCAAAAGCAATTCTATCATATGAACTTTTACTCCTGGTAAACCACAACATTTACAAACAGCAACCAACATGTTTTGGTCTTTATTCATTAAAAGTACGCGTTTTTAGAATTACTTCTGACTGAAGCCAGGAACAAAGTATGATTATTAGTAGCTTTTGTGGAAGTCGCGGTAAATGCACTTTGAATGTTATTGTGAAGTATATTTTTCACATGAAACGCAGTCTCTGTAAAGATGTGGCTTTTAGTCTGTTACATACTAATGCATGTCTTAATAGACTGACCTTGGATTTTCATCAGAATACGCGGCAAAAAACTGTACTTGAAAAAACATGACATAACGTTAATCGTTGCATTTTGTGATATGCATTGACATGATGCATGTAATGTCGCTTTACGGTCGATACTCGTGAAAACCCAACACTCTGCGACTCAGATCTTCAGATCTCTCAATGTTGGACAGTTTCCAATGACATGGCGTTGAATTCATTATATTTTTCTCTGCCCTTTCTTCCAACACCATCGCAGTATATATCACAAACCCTTATTTAAAAAAATGTGTTAAAATTTAAAGAACTATTTAACTGTTAAAAAAAGGAAATAGGAGTGAAATTAGGGTAATAAGATTAATAAGAGTAAATTAAATGTGAAAAACTATGCATATTATGTTATGTCATCATAAAAATTGTACAATCCTCCATCTAAACCATACATAATGCGTTTCCTTAACTGTACTTTTGTACCTTTTATGCCAAATACCTCGAGATGAGCGTAGTAAATAAACGTTCTGTTTTGTCCTACTCTGTTACAGAAAATAAATAAATCATTATGTCGTTTTTGCGTATATGTATTATATGAGGATGGTTCTAAATGTAGTAATTTGCTACAAGAAATTAGAGCAAAAGTAGAGAAAAGACATTGTGTTTACAGGCTATTCATTATTGTGGCTAGTGTCTACTTGTCAAATTAGTAACATCACGGGCTCTCGTGATGGAGCGACCACTTTCAGTCGACAAGATGCCGTCTCCGAACCGATCTACACGGTAACGAAACGGCTGCAGAATGTTTTTGGTATTCAACGTTCAATCTTAATCCGGCATCAAATCGATGCAAACATTTTTCCTTTATTCATTATGGATTGATATTTGTCTTCAGTCTTAATTCAAATTCGGAAGACATGATGAATTTTAATTATTTACAAATCATAATGACCACACTTGCGTTGTCTCTAGTTAGCAAATTATCAGCATGCTCAATTCTTGCGGCCCTCTCGTGTAATTGTAGCCACGCGAGATCGCACTTGTCACGCGATCTTGTGGTCCTATGTGTGAGAACACAACAGACCGCGGTCACATTGTTTAGCCAGGCGGACCTCACGATTGGCACTGATTGTTTTCTGTTTTTCATGTTATTTGGAGCACGTCGAAACATGCTTACATTACAAATGTTAATTCAAGCGTTAAAATGATACATTTGAGCAGGTATTCGGGACCGTATAATGAGTAAACATTTTTTTTTTCAGAAAATAATCAGATTTTCATTAATTTCATGATAATACGTTACTGTATCTGTGGCTTATTTCTCAAAAGTGGATTTAGAATATTTTAAAACTTACAAAACGAATCCATTGAAAATATTAGAAACGCCCATGTGCTCTTGTTTCTGTCAACGTGGAGTGATATTACCTGATACAAAAGATCGCTTTTTTATGCGATATGCGAATAGGGACTGTTAGTTCATGCAGACCTGGCTTCACTTTGCCATTGAATAAGTTCATTTTCAGGTCAGCTGCAACAGGGTTAATTCATTGCTGATATTGCATGAAAACATTCTTGAACGAGTAATTTGAAAACTGCAGTGTATGGAATGTACACACTATGTGAGAGAATGTTATGACTCTTCCCATTATATTGAAACGTGAGTATTGTACTCCTGGGCGTTCCATTTGAAATACAGCTTCCCACCCTGCTTTAAATTAAGATTGCTTTGTCTCATCACTCAAGATTACAAGTATAATCATGTATAACGTATCGGTGTCATGTTTTAAGAATACTAGTATACATTTTCAATGTTTTATACGTTTCCTTCAGAATCTTCCCAGGCAAAAGAGTCTTTACATACACTAAAACGTTATCAAAATTTGAAAGGGCTGAACCGTCATCGAAACGCTATAAACGTAAGGTCTGCAACTCAATGTACGGTGATACCCAAGTAAAGTACATGGGCCCCGATGTATTGAGTAATATAGTAAGTTTTACGAGATGAGGTTGCACATTTCAGGGACGGTTGAGTGAGGGAATATTGCTTAACGCCTCATCCAAACATTATCCAGGGAGGAAGTATGATTATAACAACGTGAATAATGGTTACACTAATAATCGGGTGTTTTAAATATGTTTGTACAACTATTAACACACACAGTGTTTGAAATTTCCTTTGGCGGGTAGCGTTAAAGGCATCCATTCGTGACAGGTTCCATTTCACATGTACACAGTGCACAAAGCCTGTTCACCTCTCATAAATTCCAGAACTATTGCTACTAACCATATCTACCCACAAAGATAACCCTCTTTATACGTTACAGTAAACGGGACATCCTTTTTACGATTTTTTACTATTTACTATGACTGCCTAGCCAGTGTGAACAGTAAACTCTTGACTATAAGCAATCGACAACCGTTTACTGAAGACGTCGAATTAAGTTGGACACTAAAATAATCAACTGGATATAAACGATTGTTCAGCAGGTGCATTCTTAACCGGCAAAAATCATTTCAAAATGACTTACATCTTACATCCAAAAAACCTTTTGTAGCTTAATTATATATTTTAACGTATACACAGCTACGTGAGTAAGAAATAGTTCTGCTCTCTTGTCACCCTACTCCTGCCATTGTTCTATTGATCCTTTAGACTGGTATAGCCCTACTAGAGGACGAGATCACAAGCCTGTGAAACAGCTGTTCTCAAAGTCTCACTTGTTACCGCCATTGGCGAGAAGAGCAGACGACACCTTCCTGCTCAACTTCCGGCCGGACAGGTGCCGGCGGAAGGTCGAAATGGGGGCCATTTTTGTCACATTTGCTTCATTTAAAGCAATTATCTCGTGCTATTTGTCTTATTTGATGTAAAGCCGAGAGTACGAGCTTAGACGCGCTTCTTTGAACGTCTAAGTCAGTTAAATGCGTTGTTTCTTGCAAATCAGCATTGTCTTGCATTTTATTAAAACATCATCCATCACCACAGTCACTAGAGCACTGTGTCAGGTGTCTGTTGTTGGAAGTGTTGTATGTGAGATGAGGAATAGCCACTCTGGTTAAAACGCCTGCCAGAAGAAAAATCCTTGCCGGATAAAAGTCCCGTGTTTGCAAGGAAACATATCCCTTGTATTGCAGATGTATTGTGCTATTTTTGCCAATAAAATCCTTCTTATTACGTCAACGAGATTTCTTTGTTTTTCAGAACTAAATTTGAAGCTTATTTGTTTTATATGTATATATGTTGTACAAATGGTTTTATTCCATTTTTTAGATCCGATGCTTGTATCAGAGGGGATTGTGCCGGATGGACTATTGCCCTACATCGGTGCATGCATGTGCGTGCATACCTTTGGTCTATGTCTGAATATATAACTTCTTCTGAAATAAATATAAAATGTGAAATTAAATTATGCCTGTTTCAGCGAAGGCCGGGGTTCAAATCCCCACAATATGTGAAACCCATTTCTAGTGTCCCAGAAATCTGTATGAGGCTTCAGGCATATATTTGTTTAATATAGTCCCATCATTCGAATTTATACAGACCGTGAAGAATCACACCCATCGCCGACACAGGGACATGTGTAAAATATTTTACTTAGCGAAAATGATATTATACTAAAAAGGTAAATATTTGTTTTGAAACAAAATGCAAAATTCACAGGCACATATGACCTTTCATATTCTTCATGTTTAACCCAGTTCTTACAGTTGATGAATCCTTGAAAATCCCATCCTTTGATAAAGCTGTGGATATCAGAACACATGTCTGTCTTTTCAAGATTTGTTTTGACTGTTGTGTCGCTGTTTTCTCAGCTAGGTGTATGTTGTACATAATATTGACTCACCCCACAAATACCATGATCATTCCCCTGTGCTGCCTACGGGCTTGTTCACCTTCCTCTACAGCTCTGACCCAGATGCATATAAGGTGCATATTGTAGCATTCACAAATAAACTGGGGTACGGCAAGGAAACATATTACCCCCGAGTTTATTGTTACTGCATGAACGAAGAAGCTTTTGTGGATCAGTTTGCTTTTTTTTCAAAGAAATATACAGAAACAAATGTTTCTGAAGAAATGAAATAAATATTTACAATACGCGGATTTGCTTTCACATACTTTAGAAACGAGCAAGTGATAAATATTTCAACGTGAATGTGATATGTAGCAATGTCAGACACAGGGAAAACTGAATTTGTGAATCGATTTCTTTGAGAAGTTCTGAATATAACTACTTTGTTTCCTTTCTTCATATCTACCAGCGGACATTTGCAGGTGCTTTACGTGCATTGTATTTGTAATCATGTAAGATAATGAATTAGCCAAATGTTTGTTTGCTGATTAACGCTGCATTATTTCAGCTGGTTTCACCTCATTCTGCCTACAGTCCTAATTTGCCTACATCCCAGTTTGCCTACCAAAACAATTGTAGACAGAACATGAAATTATTTATTACCTTTAAAATAATGAAATGGTCCATTTACCAGTCACCGACGGATATGTTGTTGGGTTTGGAGAAAGGGGAATTAATACTTTGTCACGGCTGAAAATAAGCGACTCTGGTCCAGACAATCCAGTGATCGATCTAAACAACTGGTATACGATGACATGTGTTACCCAAATTATCGAGTGTGGCCATCCTATCTCCTTGGTTGCCTTTTACAAGCACGAATTAATGAAGATCTTTAGTAGAATTAGCCCAGTGAAGGCGTTCATCATAATAGTCGGACCTTGCTATCCCGCCGAGATTGAAAGGTTGAGGAGGGCAAACAATTTTGTTGATCTGTTGTCTGTTTAAACACGTTGCATTTTCAGGGCAAGTCTGACAATGAAGAACTACATGTACCTGAAGTGGAAGAGTGTATAATCCCTTTGGTCTGCTCAGTTTCTATTTTAAAAATGTTCAAATATTTAGTTTGTTTTTCTTCGTTAGGCCACTGCAGATGTTACGCATTCTGCTTTACCCGAAATTTAATCTCAGTCCGTCGCTTTTCGCGTTGTCTAAAGCCACGGGTCCTCGGAAGGGACCGCCTAGTTACACAGAGATTTTATACCGCTTCATTCATTTATCCCGCCCTTTGAGAAGTAAAGTTGCGGAGGTGAGTTGTTATTTTACGACGCCATTAGCAATATTGCAGAAATATCTTGTCAGGGCACATCAGAAATGAGCTCAACACATTGTACCCATGTAGGAAATCAAACCCTGGTATTCGTTGTGGCGAGCGACTGGGGTTCGATTCCTCACATAGGTAGAGTGTGTTAAGCCCATTTCTTGTATTCCCCGCCACGATATTACTGAAATATTGTTGAAAAGCTTATCTCTGTCACTCTCTCTCCTTCTGCAACCACGAACCCCACTGCACGCATGACGGCAACAGCGACAGCATCAGCCTCACGTCTTGAAGCACTCATCAACGAATGACAACTTCCGGTTCCGGTCCATGAGGAGATATTGTATTGTCGACACTGTCACCAAACGAGGTCACTCTCGTGACTGAATTCTTCTGTTATAGTTGTATTGTTATAAAGTTGATGTTGGAGGGACCATGAAACATCGTGCTTTTTCTTCCAGTAAAATAAGGTCTGATTACACGATGCCATTTAATATAACGTCGCATTCCACTTGTCATCGTTTGTATTGCGACCCGGGAGGATTTGGGTTAGATCTGATAATCAGTATTTAGAAATGACGTGCATCTTGCTTTAGAGCATTGCCAATTATGGTAAATATAGGAAGGTCATATGGTAATGTAAACAGCTGTTTGTTGTGTTAAAGAAGGTGACATATCACCCAGGTATTTAGCGTGACGAGCCATTTTACGCCACCGCCGCGCTTACTGTACGATTACACTGAGTATGCGAGGAGCAGCCACGTAGGTGAAAGTACTAATCCTTGGTGAAACCGACGAGCTCACCGTGACACACTGCATAGTGCTGGTAATATGAGTAAACGGAAATTCGAAATAAATAGCAGTGGATCCTGATGAAGGTAAGGGACGTTGCTCTGCACCGCGAACTGCACTGCTTCAGCCGGGCCTGGCTGTCCTCTTTGTATTTTAAATAATGTTGTTGACTTTCGTTTCTTGGTTCGTGAGCACTGTGATGTTAACATTGTCCAGGGTATATTTAAGCCACGAATCCAATAATATTTGTTAATATCGAATTCTTTTTGATCAAATGTCTTGAAAACATTTACGTTCAGGTTGATATACAAATGCTACAGATGTAATTAACGACGCATTTCCTATGAATAAACATGATCCGTTCAAAGGGTTTAGCTTCAGCGGTTAGCAATGAGGCAGCATTTTGCTGAAAAACTGATGAAGTAAACATCTATTAGGTTCCAGATTTAACGTGAATACGGACCAGGTTTTGCATATTTCAAACAAGCCACCCACGGTGTAATGAACAACACAGTCTCGATGGCCTCTTTAACCTGTAAAATAACTCCTTGGGGTCACATAAGGTCAGCGTCACCGTGATGTCTAAGATCCATCATCTAATGACTACGAAACTACTGAAGGAAGTCGAGCAAAACTCTTTTTTCCAGTAATAGTATATGATTTTCCCCATCGAGGATACGTGGGACTCTGTGCAAGGTCAACACAACTCGAGTAAACTTAACCAAACTGAACACAACACGTGTATCCTGTTACATCACACATACAAATACTTACGTCACACAGAGATATATAGACACCACACATGTAAATATACCTGTGCACAACACACGTAAACAGTCCACACTCGCATGTGTGCTCCACATATTGATATACACACAGACACATCCCACCTACAAATACACATATTATGCAAAGTAACTCAAACACACACATATGCACGCACATTATCTCTCACACACAATAGGAGTTACGTGTTACGTTCTCCCTTTCTCTCACACACATACGCATATACACACGCACGCACACACACACACAGACACACACATTTTGAGTCACATGCACATACCTAAACTCACATACAGACACATACAACGTCTGCATTGGCTACACCAACCACACCTACCCTGGTCACTGGGCCATGACTGTTTAATGCGCAGTTCTTGACACCTGTCTCTGACGTTGTCACGGCCTAATTACACATACCTGTCATTCCCGGAGGCGACACGGTACGTGAAATGGTTTACGTTTAATTCAGAAACGTTCACGCATTATATATTTCACACCTGACAATACAGATAACTGATGTTTCCAATTTCTCGCTCTTTCTCTCTAAAATATATCAACTCGTATTTAATAAATTAACATTCAATACGTTATCATATTCATTTCTAGCATATACAAAAAACTCAGGGTACTTCATGGAAACCCAATATACGCAGGTATTCCTTTCCCACGATATCGACGTTCTAAAAACAGTAGATTAAATAGATTTCCACCTGACACGACCGACCCATTTACATATATTGTGAAGAAGGCGGGAATTACACCAGCCCGGCAAGTTAGTCACCAACTCGCACATGACCTGACAGTCACAACACTTCCTTTGTATGCAAAGATTCGCTTTCACTACTCCGAGCCGCGATCTATTCACAAACTCAAGTACACGTTTGGTCTGCGAGAGATCCAGTTGAATGGCACGTTTACGTTTTTGTCCCCAACAGGTTTTGAGTCGGGATATTTGTGACATGACACCCCTTCTCGACTCGTATATTGTTGGTGTACTGTAAGGAGTTTACCTTTTGATGCTGTTAGGAGCTGAAGTCAGGGTGGGATGACGGTATCCAGAAGTTAGATTGTTTTGAAACAACATCTGATAGATTAAAGGTATGTTGTTTTGAATTATAAGAAATGCCTATTAATGTGAATAGTGTTGGTTAATTCTGTAGCTTCTTTACAATGTCCAAAATACATCATCGTGACGTATTACCATTGTAGCTGGACTGAGACGTGGTACATCGGGGGTATTACTTCACCATGATGTGTTGAATTGTTCAGCTGTAAAGCGCTGTCATAGCAGAGTTATATTTAAAGCCAGTGGTAATGTCAAGCTCAGATTTGTTTCTACTAGGATAGACCTTGAACCATATTGTTGTGTATGGTTAACTGGGAACCCATGTGTAACATATTTCTATCATACATCAACCTAACCCCCATTAATACAAACTTTACAAAGTTTTGTGTTGATTTTACGTACGTTTTCAACAGTTTTATGTCTGTCTCCCCTTTCATCGCATTCACGTCGGAACTAGTATTTGTTGAATAGTCCCAATCATGCACACTGATCGAGATTATATTTCATGAAGTATCTGAACATGTGCAATCTATGGAGGCTATATAATAATACTAGCAATATCTAAAACCATGTCTTTTGAACTCAAGCACAACCACAGCATCACATACGATATGATGATAGGGTAGCTCGATTCTTTATTAACGGGGCGTAAGGGTAGCCTTGTGGTCAAAGCGTTTGTTAGCCACGCTGAAGACGTGTTCCACATGGGCACAATGTGTGAAGCCCATTTCTGGCGTACACTGCCGTGATATTTCTGGAATATTGCTAAAAGCAGCGTAAAACCATACTCACTCACTCACCTTATTCCTGACTTCTACTTGCATGTTATTGTGACTCAGAAGTGCGTCCATAGCCTGGTCAAGACTATGCAGATGGCGTCATAGAAATGATCACTGATAGAAGTCTTTGGAATATGTCAATACACACCCGCAGATGCATCAAACCTATCCTTGTAGTTTTCTATAAAATCACATTTCTACTGTTTCCCGCTGGGACATTGTGGGACTATTGCTAAAAGCGGCGTAGAACTAAACTCACTCACTCACTCTATAAAACCAACTAATTATTATTGAATTTATCTTGATTGTCCCGAATCCTCTTTGCTGCATTTAGTTATTTGTATTTCTGTGTAAATATTGATGATGATGATGATGATGATGATGATGATGATGATGTTACAGTTGTGATCGGAAACAGGGACACATCACGACAATGCGACCTGAAACTGCGTTGTGCTTAGTGCTGGCTCTCCTGAACGTGGCTGACAGTGTGGACGTCAAACGTCGGTCGCATTACAGGGGGAAGCGACAACAGCAGCCGGACCTCGAGGTTACAGCGCTGCGGATAAAGGAAGTCGTCGATGTTCACAACACACTACGAAGGATGGAGAGCTCAGTCGACATGAACATGCTGGTGGGTGTAGAGGTTTAACGAAAAGGGTGGTCTGGGACGTCATTGATCGTCTGTGTGAATGTATCTGATTTATGGGCCGACAGGGTAGTATCGAATGGTATACCGAGTGGAGTGGTCATGACACTTCATGGCATCGGAAGTCATCAGCAATTTTCATTTATCCATTCATAAGATTTGCTTCCGTTATTTTGTTCTTACAACCAAATGCATTCTGTTTCCTGGGATTTTCTTCAAGCGCCCTGGGCCCGTGATTGGCTGCTCCATGGTGATGACCTTAGGTCAGATTATGACACTACTTTCCTGATTTTGGTTTATTGTTAAGTTAGTCGTGCTTCGGTCGAACCAGTGTTGAATCTTTATGGTTCCAGGGTGACGATAACTGTTCACAGGTCTAGTTTTCATCACGGAGATTGAAGACCGTTCACGAATGATTCTTTCAGACATGGCACAGCGGAATGGCAGCCGAGGCTCAGAAGACGGTGGACGACTGTGTTTGGACGCAGAGGCCCCAGTCAGAGCTGAAGAACTTGGTGGACGGCTTTAGCCGCGTTTCACAGAATATCTACATGTCTCCAAGTACGGTGACATTTCCAATCGAATGAGAGCGGGAGTTGTTTTTTTGAGTATTTATTGAACAATTTGGACAACATTTCAGTTAAAGCCGCAACCAATGGTGCTGGGAAACTAGGGATTGTTTCCAAGGGATTCAAAGCCAAGATCATCCCCTGTGGTCATACATGACCTCGAATATTACTGTACCTTCCTGCAGGATCAAAAAATGACCTGTAGATTAGTTTTATGTCACTATTTGTATCAGTAATCATAAATCAACGTTAGACGATATTTTCATCTGCCAATGATGTGGTAAAGGTTTTGCGGATCAACCTGTGCGTGATATACGATTTATTAAGATTTTATACAGTATTATTTAACAATTTATGCAATCTTGCATGGCTGTTAGGGTACGTCAAAATCAGGGCCTCGTTTCACCAAGCACTAAGGTGATCGTAAGTCACTAAGATAACCTTAGTGCAATGATACAGAATGGGAGTTAAGTTTAACCTTAGTAAAGGTTGCTTCCTTAAAGGAGCCCCAGCTCTGGATGTTCCGACAGCTCCTTATGTCACCGTCTTACTTCAGCTCTGACCAGCATTGAGGAGGTTGCGACCAAGTGGGCAGCTGAGAAGAACCACTACCAGTACCAGACGGGTCTGTGCAACAAAATGTGCTGGAACTACAAACAGGTATATATTCCATAGTGCAGTGAGTGTGTCGGGGTGTCGATTCAATGCAGGGTATAATCTAAAAAAAATCAGCCAGACCATAGGGCTGGTTAGAAGTAAGACGTGTCAACCCTGACCAAACTTTGCCCACAAATTTTGAAAATTTGGTCAAATATTGAAAACAATCTAATGCCAGTGCAAGAAAAGAATTAACTGTGTATTTCAGATTTGTGAATTAGTGATGATTATATTTACCTTTATTGTTATCCTGAAATATGATGAATATAGCTTCACATGCATATCTAAACTGTAACCGGACCGCTGGGCAAGTGAATTTGAGAATTTGACATCCGTGTTCGAAATACGGCAGGCAGCCAGGCAAGTATGTCAAACGCTGGTTAATGTGGCAGGCCATCTCGAAGTAATGCATGGATATGATACTGGCAGTTTCCTCGAGTCCTCATAATCTCTGAATGTATACTGGAGAAAAATAGTTAGGGATATTTGTAAATTTTGTAAAGTACATTTACGTTTGCGAGGAAGAAACGAGTCCCTTTTGAACTGAAATTAGCCCCAGTAAGATGGGAGATTCCTGATGAGATACAGACTTGCTTCATTTAGGATTTTAGCATTGAGCGTCCGGAAGGGAAAATAATCTGGTTGTGGGACAGACTATCGGGTCCAACAGGAGTCCAAGTAGATGTGAAAATGTGCACTTGCTTCGTTTAGGGCTTTTGTATTACAGAATGGGCTGACACAATAAAGGTCCGGTTCCCTCGTTTGGGGACAGTCAGATTTGGTATTGGACAAAAGTGCAGTTTATAGCCCTAATACTTCATGTGGTGACGTGAACAAATCTCTGACGTAAACAACCGGTAAACAGTGAGAAACCAAGCAGCAAATAGAAACCATTATACTATTAGGACTTCGGCTTATATATACATCATTGTTCTTTGTTTGAACCACATGGGACCATATTTCCTGCTCGAGTCATCGTGTGTATTTATGAGACGAATTCGTCTATCATGAAATCGAAAATGATGACATTTATAGCAGTGAAAGATCGGGTCCGACCTGTACTTCGGGTTATGCATAATATTCGAGACACCGGCATTCGACTCATCGAGATTTGACTGTGTATGCGAATTCCGTAAAACTGAACCCGATCTCCACGACATCCATTCTGTTATAAAACCGGCGTAAAACAATACTCGTTCCGCTTCCTGATGTAGGTAGTATGGGCGAAGACGCATTCCCTGGGGTGTGGCATCCGGTACTGCCCCACCATACAAAACTCACGGCCGACGCAGGGGGGATACCTCATCGCCTGTATATACGGACCAGCGTAAGTAACACCCATGAGAAGGGGAATACCCGAAACTTGACAAGCCACAAGTCGTTATCAACGGGTACCGTGAAAAAGATCACACATGTCATCGTATCCCAGTTACGGAAATCGAAGATCATGCTGTTGATCACTTGATTGTCTGGCACAGACTCAATTATTTACATAACAAACGCCGACAAAACGCTGTAATATTGCTGGGTGTGGAGTTAAACAACAAACCGAATAATCAGCCACTATCTACGGGAGTTGGTATTTTTAGTATTTCATTGCATTTATTACATAATGTATTTCACAATAGTAATCTTTTGGATCCTTGAATCATTTCGATGAACTTAAATATGTTGTATTTCTTTTCGATTAGGGTGGTGTGGCAGCCTATATTTTAAGGCTCGTCACGCCGAAGACCGGGGTTCGATTCCCCACATGGGCACTATTGTGAAGCTCATTTAATACTCTGGTGTCACCGCCGTGATATTGCTGGAATATTGCTAAGATCGGCGATAAAACTAAACTCAATCACTCTTTTCGATTATTCTTACAATGCTGATTAGAGTGTCGCTGTTTCTCTACAATATATTCACCTGATTGGTGCTGTTTGTCCATGACGGGCCATCACAGCGGCAACATCGGTAATAGAAGACCCTACACTCGCGGCAACGTCCCCTGCAGCAACTGCACCAGCGACTTCCCTTACTGTTACGACGATCTCTGCAGTGAGTACATGTGTCCTTCGGTCATGCACTACCACACAACGACGAGCGGAAGTAGAATTATGCACATAGCTATGTAAACAATTATTGTGTTATCCATCTCGTGGTGTGTTTCATTGAATAGGGTCATAAAGCAGTTCTGTATGAAAGTTCAGTGGAAATATTACCTCCAGATGTTGTTTTCACAGTATCTTTGGATGGTTTGGGGCATCGGTTAGCCTAACGGATAGAGCGTTCGCTCGTCACGCCGATGACCAGCGTTCGATTCCCCACATGATTACATTGCGTAAAGTACATTTCTAGTGTCCCCTGCCATGATATTGCTGGAATAGTGTTAAAGGCAACTCATTCTACCACTGAATGGTTATTTGCGCATGTTTTTATGTTTATAGGTAAGGTTGAACCTCCGCCAAAACCAACACGTGAGTCAACATCATTTAATACCCTTAGGCTGCAACAAAGTGTTTATTTGTTCCTCCGAAGTCAGTAGTGTAGGCTGATGCGGTTTTGTAAAACAAAGAATGTTCATAAAACAGAGCATTAAGTGTCCTTAGACACATGGTCTAATGCTGAATTCAGCTATGAATTACCAAGTAAGGATGAGACATAAGGATGTACAACGTCTTTGTTTACAATCACGAGCGACGGGGTACAGTTACCATCGAGAAACTGATTAAGATAACAAGCCAGTATCACTTGTTTGATAACTGTTAGAACCTGCACTGAAACGTCGCTCTTCATTGAAGGATGAGGACTAGTTTTATGGATATAGAACTTCTTTATTCTGGATTGGCGAGGTTTGGCATAGAATAAAGAAGTTGAATTAAAGAATAGTTCTCATTCTCCATCTGCCCAACTTCTAGAATCGCTCTTCATTGTAAACATAGAAATTGTTCATCCACATATCTCATCCTTACTTAGTACTCTAATTTCTGTATCTCTCAATGGAATGAATTACCTCTGAACGAACCTCTTGGGATGGAAGATGTTTCTATGGTAGGGAGGTTTCTCACTGGATTCAAGTTTATAGAACATTGCGGTTATTGGAATTTGATTACAAACGCATCACAAAATCATTGCTGATTCCGAAAAACAAACAATCACATTAGTGTGGCCTTGTTTATTACAGTAACCGTTTTTGCTATTATTGGTCAAAACAGGTGTCATATAAGGTCGTATTTGCAAATACGATATGATGTATTTTTTATCTAGCTATTATCATATGTCGCTATTCTATCCAGCTACAACTACAAAACCAACGACAACGACAGCGACAACAACGCAAACAACGACACAGGATAGTGAGTGCGATAGAAAACACATGAAAGTAGTTTGATAGAAAAATTGTTTTGTTTTCGTTGTGTAGGAGTAGATGATAGAATGTTTGAATTTCAGTTCTTCTTCTTCAGTCCTCTTTAGTCTTCTTTTTTCTTCTTCGTCATCGGTCTTTTTCTTCTTCTGCTGCCACTATTACTGATTCTAATACTACTGTTACTGCTGCTACTATTACTGATTCTAACACTACTCTTACTGCGGCTACTATTACTGTTTCAATCACTACTCTTTCTGCTACTATTGCTGAGTCAGTCACTACTCTTTCTTCGGCTACTATTACTGACTCTAATACTACTCTTTCTGTTGCTACCATTACTGTTTCAATCACTACTCTTTCTGCTGCTACTATTACTGATTCTAATACTACTGTTACTGCTGCTACTATTACTGATTCTAACACTACTCTTACTGCGGCTACTATTACTGTTTCAATCACTACTCTTTCTGCTGCTACTATTACTGATTCAGTCACTACTGTTACTGCTGCTACTATTACTGATTCTAACACTACTCTTACTGCGGCTACTATTACTGTTTCAATCACTACTCTTTCTGCGGCTACTATTACTGATTCAATCACTACTCTTTCTGCTACTATTGCTGAGTCAGTCACTACTCTTTCTTCGGCTACTATTACTGACTCTAATACTACTCTTTCTGTTGCTACCATTACTGTTTCAATCACTACTCTTTCTGCTGCTACTATTACTGATTCTAATACTACTGTTACTGCTGCTACTATTACTGATTCTAACACTACTCTTACTGCGGCTACTATTACTGTTTCAATCACTACTCTTTCTGCGGCTACTATTACTGTTTCAATCACTACTCTTTCTGCGGCTACTATTACTGATTCAGTCACTACTCTTTCTGCGGCTACTATTACTGATTCAGTCACTACTCTTTCTGATACTACTATTGCTGAGTCAATCACTACTCTTTCTTCGGCTACTATTACTGACTCTAATACTACTCTTTCTGTTGCTACTATTACTGATTCTAATACTACTCTTTCTTCGGCTACTATTACTGACTCTAATACTACTCTTTCTGTTGCTACTATTACCGATTCAATCACTACTCTTACTGCTGCTACTATTACTGACTCTAATACTACCGTTACTGCTGCTACTATTACTGATTCTAATACTACTCTTACTGGGGCTACTATTACTGACTCTAATACTACTCTTTCTGCTGTAACTATTACTGTTTCTAATACTACTCTTTCTGCTGCTACTATTACTGATTCAATCACTACTCTTACTGCGGCTACTGTTACTGATTCTAATGCTACTCTTTCTTCGGCTACTATTACTGATTCAATCACTACCCTTTCTGCTGCTACTACCACTAGTGCTTCTTGTATTATTATTACTGCTGCTGCTACTACTACTACTATTCTACTAGGGGTATTTGTATATCCCATCGGATACCCATTTTCTGCTTGGTGAACCGAGGCAATTTTAAACAAACTCATTTCCTAAAGTGTATGTACATGTATCAACAATTCCTACTTTCTCTTCTACTACTACCGCCCCTAAAATGTTAAATGTCACTTTTCCTGTTATCTCGGTTTATACCACTCACCGGTACCTCTATTAGAACGTAACATCGAATGATATCCTATGACTATACAATGCCATTTGACGAGGTCAGGCGTAACTTTGGGATTACACTTTCTTAGTAAAGTACAAATTCTAGTACTCTTTGAGTTGAGTTCCATCCGGGATTCGAAGCCACAACCTAAGAGTGTGCTGGCGATTAGCTGCCTGATCCTGAGGGTGTGGGTTCGAATCCTGGATGGGACTCAACTGAAAAAAGGTACTAGAATCTGTACTTTACTACGAAAGTGTAATCCCAAATGTAACATATGTTATGTTGAATGATATCCTTCTTTCAAGATTACATTTCTCGCAATTGTCTAACAATAATATCTCATATGCCATTTCTGTTTCCATAGTAACTACAACAGAGGTCACTATTGGATCTTCCATTCAGACCCGTCCATTCACTGCGGGATACATCTGTGTGTTCTTCCTCGTCCACCTTGTGCTCAGGGTAATGGTATAGCTGCAGAATCATAGTAACCCGGCAGCACGTGGACGTTACCATGGAAACAAAACGTTTATTATTTTTCTTCTAGAAATGTACCATGCAGTGCAATGACTATACTTCTTTAGCAAGTGAATGAACAAAGTTATCGCTGTTCCGATTGCGTCAGTGACACCATTTCTGTTCTTAGAAAAATTGCACATTTTCTTTGCTGCATGCCAACTGACAATGCACGCGTACTGTTTTTATTTGGCGCTTTAATGTGAACTGTCTGCCAAGTATCTTTATTAAATACAATATATTCAATGTTAAATGATGAAATATATACCCTCAAAAAAAAAAAGAAAAACAAATTATGAAATCTGCGGCCAAATATCTGTGAACGAACCCAAGTAAATCGGACAAGGATCGAACTACTCAGCCAGCGGTGGGGTAGGCTTGTGTTTAGAGTTTATGCTCGTAATGCCGAGGACTCGGGTTCGATGCCCAATAGGAGTCCAGTGGATACAATCCATTTCTGGTGTTCCCCTCCGTGATATTTGCTGGAATATTGGTAAACGCCGCGTAAAAAACACAACTATTTCACTCTTATCATAACAGAATATCACTTTTCCCCACCGGTGTAATTTTAGCCCCAATCAATTAGGGGCGTGTAGTTTCTTTTGCCTGAGTATTTATGCATTTTTTACAGTTTTTGAAAAGAATATTTTTGTAGAACAATTTCTACGTAGACGACTGCGCTGGGAGATGTAGAGATTTACATCCGCTATTTTATAAGATACTAGTTTATGATACTTGTATCATTTCGTAAATGAGAAATATTGTGCGAGAAAATCTGTGTTTTGTAAATATGTTCCGATAATATGTGAATAAATTATTATTTTTGTATTTGATATTTATGTTTGAATTAAACGACTTGGTTATACACGTGAAACGGACAGATACATCCTGTTTAACAAGTGTCGTGGAGACGATCCTGTAACGCAAGCCTCGAAGAGACGATCCTGTTTTACAATCTGTAGATACGATCCCTTATATACAAGTCCAGAAGACACAATCACTTTCATTTAAGCCACGTCTAGTACACCCCCGCACTGGCACACACATACACTCGCAAATCCATACGTACTTGTAAACCGAGTAAATCTTGCATACAATCTTGATCATTCACTTTTAGCAGTGTGAAAAAAGGCAGATGGATATCAACCCCTGGTTCTTGCATTTCCCGTGAAACAGTTTTAAAGGTACCGAAAACAAGGAATAGAAGGATACATTTGTATCGCAAGGTGAAGGAATACATAGACTGATTCATTCGTTGATGTACTGTATCTTTATTAACAAAGGTATGGAGACAAGCTATAGATGAATAGACGCATTCGTTGAGGTATCTGTAGTAACAAACGCATGGAGGACAAGCTATAGATGAATAGACGCATTCGTTGAGGTATGTGCACATGTAGTAAAATACGTATGGAGTAAATACAATAGATGGATAGTAATACTTGACTGACAATAAATGGATAGATACATTTGATTGCAAGCATTGAACAAAGCGACGGAGGGCAAACAACAGATGGATATCTACATTTGATGAAGCTTCTCCGTAATAACAGAGACACACAGTCCGGGTATCCCAGGCACTTTAACATATGTCTCATATAAAACTAGGAAGAAATTACAAAAATCTAAACTGTGGAACTTCTACTGCGCTGTTCACTTTGCGTTAGTTTGCCCTTCCATGGTAATGTCATGTTATTTTAGCCTTGTTTATTCTTTATTTTTTTTATAGGTATTCACTGACCATGACAATTTGTAGTGCAACGGCCGATGTCGGATTAACGAGTCTTGACTGTCTAAAGAACAAATTAAAACAAAATCACCTCTGAAGATCTTGGTTAGACGTGGTCTTCAAAAAACCATGCTTGTCGTAAAAGGCGACTACCAGGACTGGGCATCCCAGATGCGCTGTAGTTGCGCTGGTCGATGCTCATGATGTTGCTAGGAGGGTGTATTTTCTGTAATTTGTATTATTATTGATTAAGTGATAGTTATTAGTGGGTCACACTTCGTATCGTCGGTAGCAGTATTTTAGCGTCACGTCTTTTAAGAGTTGCCTCCCTTTAGGCACTCTTCCGTATATGAGTGTGAGTTTTGACTGTTGGTAAACGCGAACGTTCAGCAATCTTTGACTGCATATATAAGACTGGTTGTTGTGTTGACGGCACAAACACACACACACACGGATTTACACTCAGAGTTATACTAGTGTTGTGTCATCTGTCTGCCTCTTCCTACCTCACGTATATTCCAGCCTTCTCTCTGAGTAACATTTAGTATAACTGTTGCTCACTAAAAATGAAAACTTTGGTGAGTTGATATGATATTTGTGACCCATTACTTTAGATTTGACTCAATTGCATTATACTAGAAACCTCTATTGTGAATCGTTGTATCTTGCTATTTGTCTGCTCAGTGCATATTATTGAATATTTTAGATTTGTCAGTGTTATATTTTGCTGGTTTATATGGGATTTCTTATACTTCTTGCCACGGCAACTTATTATCGTAACAATGGTGATTACTAAACTGGCGTTAAACATCAACCAACCAAACAAATGCAACAAAGTTATCAGTTTTGTGAGTATTTGTAAATTATTAGGAAGTAAGATACACAACTATACTCTTAAAAACGTAGGGGATAATGAACGTTCAATTTTGATAGGAAGTGTAAACGTTAACAAAGGACAGACATCTTATGAACGCACCACCATTTCCCTCTGTTACCACCCCTAAACACAACGCATGATATGCACGTGCACAAGGCAGTAATCCCATACACATGCATTGGGTCCCATTCTTGATTCTGACGTTTTTTCAAGAAGGTCGGGAAATCACTTAGGACATTAATCTTGAGACTCATCTTGCATCAAACATTTATTAGTTTTTGTTTCTAGTCGTTTGTTTTAAAATGAAAATCGTATACATGCAAATTACATGCCATACACCTGTCATCTTTCAAAAGCGACTACATTCCAATAACTGTGGTTGTGAGGAAGTGCAAATGGTGATGCACTCTCAAAACATTCAATAATATCATATCAACATTGCTTGACTCCGATAAATCTCCTAAATAGTTTTAATCGTAAATAAAAAAACGAAGATCCCAAACATTTTTGTTGGGTATATTATGGCGGCATTATATTTGGTGCATGAACTGTATAATCTACACAGTTAGATGTGAGACATGCCGCCTGTGGAGTCGAATATCCCTTTATGTCACCCAGCGGGGACATATTTGAGTAATCCCGGTGGCAGTAACAGCGTCAGCAGCTGCGATGGAGAGTACGGTGACCTAGGTATTGTGAGATGGACTCTATTCACACTATTCACACAGCAAGTTGAGATTATCACGCTGGGATGTTTACTTAATGTTATAAAAATACTGAGGAAACTTAGTTCAAGCTGATATATGAGTTCGTATGGATTCGCCTGTGTGATTGAACAACAGGTTACAGGTGAGTACTGGGTGAATTTGAATTTGATAACGCGGTATAACGAGATGTGAGCGTAGCGTTGTGCGATGAGTTAATACTTCCTTCTACAAAGAAACTATAGTGACTGTGTCTGTATGTCACAAATAGGGTTTCGGGTCGTGTAGTATTCATGGTATTGTGAAATTGAAAATTACATCGACTGGTGGGTGAAGCGCACTCGTTGTACATGTACAGCTTTGTGTCAGTTTAACGCTGACTTTGTACGCATCTTTTACAAATCCAGCCTTTGTGTTCAAGTATATATCACACAGCCTCGAAACCTTTTGAAAGTTGTGACAAAGTGTACATGGTAACCCATGTCAATATCGGACTATCGAATATACGAGATATTGCCCGCCGTGATTAATCTGGGTGAACCTCCATTTTGCAGTTCAGTGTCAGCGAAGCGTGGAAATCAGCAAGGTCACGTGACATGTTCATAGCATAAACAAAACACCCGAACTCACTGGGCTGTGTATATGAAGTCCACGAATCGTTCTGATGTAAATGAACGCCCTACGGCCAACATAAAGTATGCCACCCTGGTTGACATCGTACGTCTGTATAGCAGTCTTGGGGAGGGTTGTTCATTACGGGTTTCTTTGCGTGTCGACCAGGTAGGTGTGTCGCGGTTTTATTTAGACGTACTCTTGGCGTACACTGTGTATTTCAATAATCTTGTGTAGTTACGTATCATGTATGAGGTTCTAGAGAGGGATACAGAAGTCGGTATTCAACTTCTTTATTGTTTACACAACAATAAACGTGGATCTACCTGACGAAGGGGCAAGGAATAGCCCAGAAATGTGTGAACAATAAAGAAGTTGACATCCACAATATTTTGTCTTTTGTATCTCGTATACTTGGGATGAATCAAGATACCTGTTATACATTTGAATATTTCTCTGTGGGTGAATGTTATTTTATGCCGCTGTCAGCACTCTTTATCGGCGGCGGATTTTCTGAACAAATCGAATATGAATTACGTTAAAATCCAAGACACCAGGCCAGCGACAGGGAATAAACATGTGACACATTCATACTGCCCTGATTCATCGACAGTACACATCAAATCGTAATGTCCCTTCCCTATCTCACTTCCTATCGTCCTTCACTTGGTTCGCATCACTGCGTTGTAGCTATTGTTCAGTATCCTTCCTTTCCTTTGACTGAAACTGCAATCAGGCCCCGATTTCTCGAAACAAACTTAAGTATTTACTCAAATTTCAAACTGAGTTTGGCAATTTGAAACTGCTTTATTTTTAACTCAAATGCATTTTTAAAAATAGAAAATGCTCAAACACCTTCAGCAATATATTCACAAAACTCAAACTCACTACTGTTTTTGAGTTTCATATCGATTTCAGTACATTCTGGGAAATGTATTTTCTCAAATTTGAGTAAAAACTCGAACCTAAGTCAAAACTCAGACTACAGTTTGTTTAGAGAAATTGGGGTCAGACATACATACGCATATGAACAAACACACGTATACATCAGTTTGTATGTCATGTGACGGAGTCATGTGTCCTCCTCGACAAACGGAAGCTGCTGAGGCAGCTGTTGTGATACTTTTTGTATGCAAATGAGAGACTGTCAACACCATGTGACTTCCACCACTCGACCTCTTCCTGGTTCGTGGCTGACGCCTCGTATACATGGGAAGTTGTCGGTGACGTTGACCGCAAATGGATATGCGGATACATTATTTGATGACGTATGAGGATAAATGGACTGTTTATGTAATGAAATATACGAAGCAGCATTTGTACATGACAGCTATGTTCAAGTGAAGTATTCAGCAAGGACGTTTAGACTGTCAGAGTTCGTCATCTGACACTAGGGGTTCATGGGCTGACAAAGACAGTGAGTATGTCTGTCTGTCTGTCTGTCTGTCTGTCTGTCTGTATGTATGTATGTATGTATGTCTGTCTGTCTGTATGTATGTATGTATGTATGTATGTATGTATGTCCCCGTTTTGCTGTTAGTCACGAGACATATCACATTGCTTAAGAAAACAAAATCATTTCAAACAAATGAGAACGATCATAATTAATACATTCATTGTTTCTTCACTGATACCCTTCACCACGAACAACGTCCACATCGCCACCTTGTACGTCCTTGATGTTTTATGCCGCATTGTAAATCTGGGCTCGCTTACACAGAACAATCTAAGTTACAATCAATTTTAGGCCAATACAATGAAGTTTACAATCATCATACAATTACCGTAAACCACTTGCACAAAGACTATCTTAAGACAGCATGGATTTACGATCGCGATCTTACTTACGATCGAACTCTTCAACGTTGGGGGTAGAAATTTCATAAACTCGACTCCTGTCTATAGTTGTCTGCAAGTGCCCATAGCATGCAACGAAAATAAAACGTGGAACTGATTACTGCACACAACTGACATTCCTTCCTTAATAGCACCTTTCAGAATTTTCATGAAAAAAATACAGAACAAAAAACAAATAAACAAAAACAAACAAAAACAAATCAAAACAACAAAAACCTCAAAACCAAATACAAAAAAACCCAAAAAAAACACACACAAACAAACCAAACCAAAAATCCCGAAACAAACCCCAAAAACAAAACAAAATAAAACAACTACAAAAAATAAACAAACAAACAAAACCCAACAACAACACAAATCTTTGATGGAAATGATAACGTGGAAGACGGAAATGATATTAATCACTCGTAAGTCATGAGTTATTCTCTATTTTTTCTAATTCTATCTTGATTTATGATCTAAGAATGTGATACTGCAACCACAGAAATATCATGTTTTATGAAAATATTGAAATACAAACAAATATATTAACAAATTTGGGTCTTGAGTTATTGACCTAATAATCATGAAAATTAAAAGATAACAAATATATAAAATTTCCTTATGATATAACACCTACACGTACCATGATTTGTCAATGAAACATAGTTTGGCCTCTAGTCGGTGTTATTTGGAGTAAAATCCCAAATATATCCCACAAGCATTAGATTTGTAAAGATATGAAAGAGTGACATGACTGTGGGAGTGTTGTGTAAAATGCATGTATGTATGTGTTGTTAAATACTTATCCACGGTATGTTAATTTCTTTACGCTATTTTGTTGATAATTTTTTTTTTCTTTTTGTTAAAAATACATTTTACGCAAATTTCACATACCTCAGTAAGTGTATTTTTCCTGTTTGAAGAATACTTGTAATATATTTAAAATGCATAGATTAAAACTCTTGTCTCTTGTCAGATTTAATTTTAGAATTAGAAAAAAACAAACAACAACATAATTGCAACATATGTCATATTTGGGAATTCACTTTCTCAGTAACAACATAATTAAGTACGTTAGCCAAGTGTAGATTATTTTAATGATAAACTAAGACAAAATCATTGACCGAAAAGAAATATATGTGGAGATCTGCGATGTCACAACATAACATACATTGTATTTGGGCATGGCTAATTTGACGGCAATGGCGTAATACGGAACGGGAAACCACTCCCATCTTGCGTAAAAAGTAAGATTAGCTGCCCTTGAGTTATTGAAAAGGTCATGGACACTGCTTTTCGTTCCGTTACTATCCTTTCGTTACTATCCTTTCCTTGTTTATCAAAAAGGTATGGTGTTCATACTTTCGCAGCACTGAATCGGGTGAGAATTGTACTTTTTGATATCGACTCGATAATGATTTTGTTCACCACCGCAAATAACGATATTTCTGGAATTCTGACGTTAAATCGATGTTGCATTCTTCGTGTTGTTGAAGTGTCGAGGCGAATCATAAGCTTTATTTATTGTATCTATGTGGGGAATCGAACCCGGGTTCTCAACGTGACGAGTAGACGCTTTACCCGTTAGGCTACCCTACCGCATGTGTTAGCATCCCCCGTGTTGGCATCAAGCGCTACAGCCAGGTCTTGGCGATAACTGGTACGTGGTGATAACTGGTAGCTATAGCCAGAACAATGCATGCTTGGGAACCTCATCGGACATGGCATGACTTAACATAGATACGTCAATTAAATTTGACAAGTAACAATTTAACATACCACCGTTAACGTAAAACATTCGCCACATTCGCTATGTAATAACTGAGTCAATGTATATTATCACAGCCAATCTATGTTTTGCAGGGGGATGGCAACGAAAGTGCACATTGCCGTCGTAATGACGTGTGTAGTCGGCTTCATGAGCGTCGTAGACGGAGCTAACATGCTCCCTCACGGGAAGAGATGGGACACACTATTCAGAAAGAAGAGAGCGAGCCTTGATAAACGTGGTTTCACCGTGGAGGAGAAGACGGCCATTGTAGACCTGCACAACAAGTACAGACGGGAGGAACGGGCAACCGACATGACGCTCATGGTGAGAGAAGGGAGGTAACTCTAGGTCCTCGTTTTCTAGTGCGCCCTTCAAGTATTGGGTTATTGGCGTCCTCCTAAAGTCAGAGAATGTTGATGAATGACGTATGGCCATGCATACCATATACGACCTTGGATATCACGATATCCTGTCAGCCATCATACCTCTACTTGTTAAGTAGAAACTAGTACTTATGACCGTGCGTATTTATAATTTGTGCTGGTATAGGTAATAAGTATATATAGTCCGTTTGCCTTAAAAGCGGACCGATGAATTGCAGTGTAACTCGAAAACTAATAAACATAACATACCCAATGAAATGCTGATCATAATCAGAACACCATACCAACTCTCTGGGGGTTTTCGCAGAATATTTTTCCTTATAATGAAAAAGTTGTATAAGAAACTGTCATTAAAACATTGAGACAGTTCACTATTTGTTACGAGGGAGGAGTGCATAGAAAGGGACAGCCAGATGTGCGAGAAAGTGTGGAAACAGCACAGCACAGGTTAATGAATATATAACTTTCTCGTCACTTGTGCACGTGCTTCTCTAACGCCTGGCTGTGCCTCTCCCTGCACTCCTCCCTCGTAATAAACAGTGAACTGTGTCAATATCTTAATGTTTATTCCAACAATTTTTAATCGCTTGTTTAACGCGGCACTCATCAGTATTTCAGCAATTTGGTGGTGGTCTATGAATAATGGAGCCTGGACCAGACAGTCCAGTGATCAACAGCATGAGCATCGTTCTACGCGAGCATTATCATCCCATCCCGTTAGTCGCCTCTTACGACAAGCATGTGATACTGTAGACCAATTCTAACCCGGATCTTCACGGATCAATACCCTGACAATACATATGTGTGAGAATACATAAGTGTCTGGATAAGCGAGGTTCGCTGTGATTCGCTACACCTGCACTAGTGTCTGTTTCATCACTATTGAAAGGTTTGTTCATTACCTGATCCAAGGTTCGTTGTACCTGATGATGCTATTTACAGGTGTGGGACCAAAACCTAGCTCAGATGGCTCAGGGGTGGGCGGACAGGTGCGTGTGGGACCACAGCCAGAACCGTTACAACAGACTGCCTCAGTTCTACTATATAGGAGAAAACCTGTATGCTGCAACAGGTAGGTCAATATGACGTCATTTGAGTAAGTGAATGTTGCTTTACAACATAGTGATATCCCAGCTACTTTAATAACAGTTGGTAATAATATGGGCAGCGATACCTGGTGTGGTCACGATGACCAACACTCATCAGGTGATGCATCCTGCTTGTCTCCTTTACCCCAGTTTTCTTGACCAATACTGGGGACCTGTGTTTGTTACAAACATGTGCTTCCCCGCCGTGATATTGCTATGATATTGCTATTTGCGGGGTAAAACTAAACTCACTCCATTTGCTTCACAACCTCTATCATAATGATTAGAGGCAACGTAATGTTCGCACTGATTTCTTGTTCTTTCTGGCGATTTGGTTCATGGAGTTGCTCCCCTTCGCGGTACAAGGATCCTACTTTCGGCGGTTGGAATCCTACGTTTTTCCTGATTATCAGCCATGGTTTATCAACAGAATTCCCCAGACTGCGATTTTCACCAATTCGGTAGAAGACATTTCCTCTCACATTAAGCTGAAATGCCGTCATTTACGCTTATTAATGTCCTATGTTGCTATGGTTACAGATCTACCCTCAGCTGAGAAGGCAGTAGGGAACTGGGCGGACGAGATCAAATATTACACGTTTTCCAGTGGATATTGTTCCAAAGTCTGCGGCCACTATACACAGGTACACGACAAACCTCCATAATCCATACTTCTATCTCTAGTCGTATGTACCTAGCATAGGCCGGATAAACGAACCATGAAGCATTTTTTCGACCTCTTTGTTCCACAGTCGAAACAGGAGACAAAATCGTAGGTTTTTTCACAACTAATAAGATCTTCTTTGAGAGTGTTTGCTGGACAGGTGTTTACATCTGACCACTTGTCATCTAGGTAATAGTGAAGCTACCTGTTGTTGCCAGGTGATATGGGCGGAGTCCTATGCTGTGGGGTGTGGCATCAGACACTGCTCGAACCCCCGCGGTCTGGACTGGACCCAGTATGGAGGCGGTTATATTGTAGTATGCAACTACGGGCCAGGGTAAGTACGCGGAGAAGGAAGCGCCCAGTAAATCACCGTACAGTGTGATACACTTGAATGAGTGCACCCGTTGAAGTTGAAAATGTGTGAGTGAGTGTAGTTTTACTCCACACTGAGCAATATTCCAGCAATATGTTGGCGGTCAGTAAATAATCGAATCTAGACCATACAATCCAGTGATCATCATACGCATCGACCTACGAGCAACTGGGATACTATGACGTGTCAACCAAGTCTGATCACCGGATCCCGCTATAAATACATGCATAATTTGAAGTCGCCTCTTGCGACAAATTTTTATTGTCCTGTTTATATCGAGTCACGTGTCACATTAGCTTGCATTACGTGAATCATGCTGCTAAATCATGTTACAGAAATTAAATTACTATCATTGTAATATGAAAAAATCCTGATTTTTTCGACTCTTTTAATGTAAAATTTACAATCAGCATAATGATTGGTTATTTCAAATGTTATGGCTTTGTTAAAGTGAGTGAGTGAGTGAGTTTAGGTTTACGTCCGTTTTACCATATATAGACTTCACACATTGTACCCATGTGGGGAGTCAAGTACTCAAGTACGCTTTAGCCACTGCTCTACCCGATCGCCCCTTCTCTGTTAAAAGTACTCCGTCGGTAATATGACCAAACGATTGAAGTTTTAATTCTTCTGTTCGATTAAGTGAGGCGGGATTTCGTGGACTCGAGCTTGACTAAAGATTGCATAATAGCCGAGTGGTTGAGTCGGTAGCTCGTCACTGGTTCGATGCCACACGTGAATATAATGTCTGCAACTTTGTGTCCTGTCGTCACATTGATACTCAAAGTCATATATATTAACATTCTCAAGCAAGACAAAGGTTGATTAAGTGATGTATTCTCCCAATATGAGTTCTAATCCTGCTCCTTCTTCCTGTGGCCTGCAGAGGAAACATTCGTGGACGTAAACCCTACGACAGAGGCGGTCCAGCCTGCTCCAACTGCCCTGATGGATTCAAGTATTGTATAAATGGACTCTGCAGTAAGTAAACAGTCTAAGAACTAGAACCAGTCTGACTAGATATAGATCCAATTATGATCGAATGTTCGTTTTGGCATGGTCTGACTGCAATAAGATTGCGATCGTGGGGACGCTAGTTTTGGAGCGTAAACTAAGGTTAAGAAAAGACATTGCGCGCCAGAAACTGAAACCATCTGTTGGTACTCAATAAAGGTAATTTCTTATGAAATAACGGTATGTCTGGTTTTTTTTGATAATTTACGTTGTGTTTTCGATGAATCAGTGGAATAACTATATTTGTATCAAAGTGGTGTGGTTAAGTGATTCGTTTTTATGTTTTTTTTTTGTTTTTGTTTAGGCCAAACAGAGGTTGCCCCATCACCGTCGACAGCATCACGTCGTCACCTGACACGGTTTTTGATCATCACTATGGTGATGTTTTCGTTGTGGTCAAACGGTGTGCACTAGAGACGCAGCTTTAGAATACATGTGCTGAACAGGGCTCATGCAACATTTCTATCCTTCTGAACCGGATAACAACTATATTTTTCTAAATATGTACAGAAACAGAGGAAACATGTTATACATAAAAAAGTTTTAGGAAAATATTTGACACAAACCACTCCATGCAGAATCCCAACATGTGGGGAAATGATTGCCGACGTCTAAACGTTTGAAAAAAGAAACGTCTGTAATAAATAGCTAAAACGCACCCAATATGAAATGCACGTGAATCCAGAAATTATGTATCAGCTTGAACTGAAGCCTAAGACTGTAGGCTTTAAAACGCCACATCTATGGTGCTCCACATGCATTTCTTTAAGCCACTATAGACAAGTTGATGAAAAGCTCAAAGACACAACGCTTTACGTGGACGGGCATCGCAGCATGGGGTGACAATTTACTTCAGCGTGTCCAGTCAGACCAAGGACTCAATACCTCATTTCTGGGAGTGTAATGAAAGTTACCACGGCCGCTCAGAATAGCTGCATCCGGTTGAGATATTTTCTTTCAAACACCACGGATCCACAACATCATCCACAACAATCCACATCCCTAGACTGCACCGAATCTCCGACCAGACAGTTCGCAACTGACAATGGGAAGCCAGATGTTTTTTGCCAGAAGACGAGTTCAACGTCACGTCGATCCCTTTATCAACGTCAACGGTTGATGGTTGGAGTATGACAACGCTCGACGTCTAGTTGCACATGTTTGACAGGATAAAACAATGTTCAGGGGATACCTTGGACTTTAATAGCTCTGTGTGGTTTTACCATACACTTTCAGGATAATCATGTTTTTGAAATTTGTTAAGCGCTGATTTTACTGTTATTGATGCCATGTTTAAATCGGGTTGCACTCAGTATGTAAACTCCAAAACAGCATGTATAGTTTCTTTTTTGAAGAGTATATCATAACCCGCCTTGGTATTTCTGGATTATTGCTAAAAGCGGCGTAAAACCATATTCACTCTCTTACTCACTGTATATGATGCAGCTCAAAGAAGGAACAAGCATGTGTCATGAGTGATTGAGTCATTACCTGTTTTGAAGATACACTGCCTGAACTTATGTTCGCAAGGAAAACGGTCATTTGTTCCAGGGTTAGACCTGCCTAGAAAACTAAAATGAGGAAAGTGGTATATAATAAACACGTTACGTAGATTGTGTCGGACATATGTTGCATTCATGGATAGAGTGTCGTTCTAGTCTTGCCAGTGACTAGCGATATAAACTGTGTTCTTCATTCTATACAGACTTGGATCAAGTCTATTCCATATGCGACACAATATGGCTGAGATAACAAGATAAGCTTTAATCAATCATGCGGTTATGAGAGCCGGTGGGGTAGCTAAGTGGTTAAAGCATAGACTCGTCACGCCGAACACTCGGGTTCGATTCTCCACATGGGTACAACGTGAAGCACAATTCTGGTGTCCCCCGCCGTGGTATTGGTGGAATATTGCTAAACGCGGCGTAAAACCACACTCATTCACTTATGATATGTAGTATCTGAATAGAAGTGCAACAAAATGGGTACGTTTCAAACATTCCTTAAGTTAGCTGTGATAATTGATGCCATGAAATGTACATTTTACACTGTGAACATGTTGTTTTGCTCAATTTCAAACACCATGTCAGTGACATGTTCGAACTGTTTTACATTTTCAAATATATACTTATGTAACATTGGTGTTATTGTTGTATATCTCTAACGCGCTAGACAGAATACAGTCTCTTGGAACAAAACTCAAGGAAGTGAGTCAGTATTGGATGAATGGGTGCTTGGAGCGTTGAACACGGTCTCAGCAAAATCGAATCTATCAGGAGCGAGAGCTCCACTAATTTAAACCTAGTTGACTTAATCGAGGCTGATTAACCATGTGACCATCGCGACTACCTGGGCCACAGATGACGTTTCATATGATGAAGTGGTAACTTAATAAAATGATGGACAACGGATTGGATGACGTCTTTCAGATACATGTGTATTTTTGAAAGGGAGCTCTATCAATGTGATTCCGGATTTTTCCACCCACGTTATAGCATCTAAACATCACGTGAGATTATAACCCAGGCACATGCTCAAATATGCACACACACGCACACACAGGCACACACGACTTGTTGACATGGAGACACAGCTTAAGAATGAAATCAGAGCGAGCGTGTTTCTATTAAAGGGCTCGGTGGGGTAGCCTAGTGGTTACAGCGTCCGCTCGTCATGCCGAAGACAATGGTGGAATTCCCATCAGTGTGTGAAGTGCAGCGTGTTGGGGTACAATGTGTGAAACCCATTTCTGGTGGCCCTCCCAGTGACATTGCTGAAATATTGCTAAAAGTGGCGTAAACCCTCATTCACTCACTCACTTACTATGAAAATTGCATTTGATTCTTAACTCTGCTCATACTAAAAGTTCCCTGAGCATGGCTGGTTTCACTAAAGCGGCATTACCTCCCTTTGGGTGAGTGAGTGAGTGCTTCTTGTGTCAGTGAGTATGTGAGTGCCACGAGTGGTTTTAGGCCACGTTTGGCAACATTGCATCAGAATGGGCTTCAAACAATGGGGAATCAGTGTAACGAGAGAACACATTACCTACTTGACTACCAATCTGCCCCAGGGCTACGTAAGATAGGTTTTGATCGCATCAGAACGAAACGATTATAAAGATGCTACATGTTGTTGCCCTGGCTGATGAGAAAGGCCCAAGAACTGTTGGACTCAGAATCAGTAAACGTAGTCTGAATGGGTTATTTACTTATATAAACAGAAGGGGAGCAAAGGAAATGAATGTTCTCGAAAGCTTCTATTAAAGTTCTAGCACTTCATTACTTTATGCACAAATATTCGCTATTATAGCACAGTATTTATTGCGTAAATACTGAATGCATGAACGTGAAGGTTTTCCTCCTCATAAGCACAGTATATCCGTGAACGAGCGTCAGAGGTCAACACCAAGGGACCATCCTAACACTACACACCAATGCAATCACAAAACTGTCCTTTCACTCCTTGTCTGTAGCAACCCGGATCAACGACGTCTCTGCTTTGTCATCAGATCCGATCATTGTCGGCTATCGAACTCACTTACTCGTTAACGTAAATGCCACTACTTTCTATAGCGGGTAGATTTATCCGTTGTCATATATAGCGCTTGACTTTGAATGAAGAACCCGAGGTAAGAAATCAATATGGATTACAAGCAAGGACCAGGGTGAGTTAACGATTTATCTTGTTTTATTTGTAGCTGTTGTAAAAATAATTTCAGAGGTGAAAAATTGAATTGGTGTTTGGTGACGACTCAGTTTTCTCTAAACTTTAAATCTAACAACCCTACTGTTTTAGTGGCCGTTTGATTTGACCTGGGAAAGAAGGCCAGTATGTTTAGTGCATGTGCTCTATGTTCATGCCTCCCCATTGTCGGCCATAGTCATTGGTGTATGATCTTAACTGAATAGTGGTCAAATTAGATAATGTGTTTATAAAAAGTATGATTTAGATGATAGTTTCTTTCTTAACTTACACTCACACTAATTCAGAAATGAACTTTGACGGTGTATGAAAATGATGTTGAAGTTCATAATTTATGGCTCGGTTTTTTAAGGGTGTGTGTATGTGTCCGGTATTTTGTTATAGGGATATCAGCAAATATTTGTTCATTGATATATTTAAACGTTATGCTTAAGGATTATGAGAAGGGGGGAGGGTCACTTACTATGTGCATACATTATAGGGGAGGGTCATTTCATGTAGATATCGTCATCCAACACACAGACACAGACACACACACACACACACACACACACACACAAACACACACACACACACACACACACACACACACACACACACACATGATATATAACCTGACAGGAGATACCAAAAGGGGCTCGGTAATTAATTCCACGCTTGAACCTTGAATACGAACAGATAACTGCAGCCAGTGCCGTGAAACGGCTCTACTCATATTACACAATCATAACAATGTACATTGCTGACATATTTTCCCTTTTTGGCATGGATTACTAGCATAATGTAGTGAATGTCAGGTTAGCATATATTCCGAGAGAACAGTGTGGTCTGTTTATTTCAATGCTTTCGCAAACGAATGAAACGGGAAGGTTTTTAATTGTATTTACTGAACTGTTTTGTTATGTTGCACCGTTTGATTGCAAATGTTTCTTGGGTCACAAGACGAAGTCGATGTTGGCATCACGTAGACATGCTACATGAAGCCACGGAGGACGGATATACTCAGAAAATAATTGTGAACGTTATATTAATGGACCACTGAAAATCAGTGTTGTCACCGCTCACCTAGATACTTTAAAACTGTAAACTTCCAGCTTAACACGAACCAGACAATAAAATAATCGATGAACCAGAAAATCCAGTTGTCAAATTTGAATTATGGCTACCGTGTTGAAGTTCACAAAGAAAACGTTTAGAAATTTATTTACAAGGTTGGGGTAAGCATAAATGTCTTCAACGAGACAATCCGTTTATGGCTGACACGACACTGTTATGTATGTTACAAGGGTCATGACAGAGCTCAGGGACTTCTGTACAACATCATATCTATTGACACAAGTCAAGTAAATGTGGAATACCAAAGCAAAAGAAGTGAAATGCGGCAAAATACGTATGAAAATACCGCGAATACACCACTGATATCAGTAATGACAATAGGTGTTCGGGAAACGAGTGCGCATGTACTGCATCGTCTCGTTCATTCACTTTACCTGCCAAAATGAGCCGTGACTTACCTTCCTCACAATGGAACTCTCCGTACATGGCAGCATATCAGTCAAACAGTCGTTGTAGTTCATGTATTTTATGTTTATGTTATAACTATTTTAATATAAATCGATATAATGTGTTATTCAAGTCCTGTGTATTTTAAGGGAAGAGGCCTAGGTAACTAGCTGTATGTGTTTCTGTATGGCAAATATCATTTGTTGACTGTTCTATTATCTCTTTATCATAAAATTGAATTCTTGGGCAGAATCTTATTAAACACGTTCTGAGTTAAAAGTGGTCGTCAGCAACCCCTGTTTGTCTTAAGAGGCGACTAACGGGTTCTGGGGATCAGGCACTCTTGGCTGACACAGGTCATCATGTCAAAGTAGAGTAGATAAATGCTCATGATTTCATGCTCTGGATTGTCTGATCTAGACTCTATTATTTACATACCAACGCCTTAATCATGACTGGAGGAAAGAAACAGATGCAGATAGATAGTCCTTTTTTCCTCCACAATTGAAGATTTTACAGGGACTGACTCATGCACAGGGAATGTGTGACTGTGCTATGTTCAACCCCGTCTCAGCCACATGCAGCAAAAGGAGTAAAATCTGACGCAAGGACGAGGTTAAAGGGTAGACGTGTAGACCTCGCCACAGGCACATTTCGGGGACATCTTGTTTATTGTAGTTGTATATAATGATTTAACCACTTCATCCCACCCTTACCTCCTACACCCTTTCCTTTTTTCAGTTCTCAAGGATGACAACTCTCTTCACAGTTTGTTTCTCTGACTATAGAAAACAAAGATGATGTACGTGTGACGTAATAACTAACAACTTCAGTGAATGTAATCCTCCGAAATGAAAATTATTACCTGTGAACAACCATAAGAAAATGAGAACCTTGTGTCGTGACAGTAAGACTAATGGCCGTGGTGCGTGGTCAGATCATCTCCAGCCCCAAATCTCCCTGGAGTAAAGAGGGAGATCTTGGATCAGACGCCTCTCTGCCGGAGACTCTCCTCCAGACTCCAGAGCAAGATAAACGTGAGCCCAGTGTTATATCAGAAGACGGCGCAACGATGAGTCTACGTGAGGATTACCGAGTGACTCCGTACAGATCAAGACGACACAGACGGAATCAAACAGGTCCGTATTCGACTCAAAGTGTTCCTGCAGTTCGCCGCATGCAGGAGACACGGCGCAGACATCTTTATGACGACAGATGGAGCAGGGCGACTGGCCGGGGATCAGATGTCCCGCCAGCTAACTGGTTGGATAACAGAGGACCCAGAGGACCAGAGTCAGAATTCAGAAGGCCTCGAAGGGATGACGTCAGACATATTGGATATGACCCCGATGCAGATTTGGACTTCATTGAGACCAGACGAGGGACCAGGAACTATATTAAAGAACCTTCCATCAGAAAACCTATGGAACATCCTGGGTATAGTAATGCTAGAACTGGTACAATCGCTACTGACTGGGACTTTATTGACGACCCTACTGTTCGTAGTGAGTATCAGCAACAGTTGAAGGAGTACAACCCGAGGAGAGAGTTCAAACCGAATCGGGTGTATTCCAGACGATTGTCAGACCCTCCAAGTGTAGCAGGGAATCCTGCCAGTTCTATAGATAGCGTAGAAAACTTCAAAGGGTCTGATTTAGGTCCAAGAGAACCCAAGCCTGGAGAGTTTGTACCTCACTGGGGCTACTACACAGAGACTCCGCCAAGCCCAGGCCAGAGTGTTCAACCTAGACAAGGATCAGTATTAGACCCTAATTACAGATCAAGATCTCGGGAACTGGACAGGAACCTCCTTTCTCCACGGTCGTTGTCAAAGAGTATGGTTCCAACCCATGGGTCGACTCTGACCAGCCCTTCTATGAGGGGTTCGGTGAAGGAGCAAGAATCTGATGAAAGTGGCTTCCATGAACCTCCACGGAGGTACCAGGGTCAAGGATACAATGCGAGGGGAGGAGGACCTGGCATACAACACGGGGGTAACTATAGAGCAAACCCGTACCAGAGGGGCTCCCAGGGGGGATACCAAAGGGGCGCTGATGGGCGAGGTTATACTCAAGGAGGCGGGTACCAACAAGGGGGTGGCAGAACTGTCCGGTTCAACATCAGCAGAGACAAGGGAGCTGCAAGACGATGTGATCCAACCTACATGTGCACGGTACTGGGAGTCCTCAAGCTTGCTGAATTTGTAAGTTCTCTTCTAGGATATTTTCCGTTCTTATCACCTTAAACGTATATGATAAGGATATACAGCAACGGCTCTGTGGTATTGCTTTACATTTTATGTGATAACAGCAGACGGTCAAATATATTGATTTATAACCCGTGGTTGATAGTATAAAGAATTATTACGGGCACACGACCTTCAGTGTCATACATGTGTCTGTGAAATCTCCACAGGCTAGGCTCGCCAGAGCGAGTGAGTGAGTGAACGAGCGTGCAATATTCCAGCAATATCACGACGGAGGAACACCTAAAATATCCGGTCATCCAGATCTGTGAGACGACCGTACGATATAACCACTAGGCAACCTCACCGTCGCATATATCCGAAATATGTCGCTGACGACTATTTGTTTTTCCACAGGTACAGCAAAACTGCATCTTTACAGCGGAGAAGGTTTCTCAAATAATCAAATGTTTTCGCCTGATGACAATCAGTCTCAATTGTCCCCAGAAACATTACAAAATATAAATGCGTGCGTTTCTTGTGTTCAGATCACTTGCGCCATTATCATTGGGGTGAGCCAAGCGGACCCAAGCCTCTGGTCCTTTGACATCTTCGTCCTGTTCGTGGGTGTCAGTGGAATGGTACTGGCTATAGGGTCATTCTTCTTCAGACTCTTTCATTGGGAGGAATCTGCACATGTTGGCTGTCTTTGGTTCGTAAGTAAACACTTTGTATTTCCAAGACGACGCGAGTGTAAACCTCGCCCAGTGATGTAATTCGTGCCACAGGCACGTGTCTTAAAAACTCAAAATTCCTTGAAAAATGAAGACGTACATGTCACAATCTGAACCGTCCTCTAAAGCTTCCTTCCATGTGGATTAAAATTACTTTGTACACTTGTATCGTAAGAATTAAATGTGTGCTATTGTTCATTGTGAGTCATCAACCGTGAATATCCCGGTTAGAATTGGTCTTCAGAGAACCAGTGGTAATCCACGCTGATTTACATTCATCGTATCCCATTTGAACAGATCGATGCTTATGCTGCTGATCACTAGTTTGTCTGATCCAGACTTTATTATGTACACATTATGTAGCTGGAGTATTGCTGAGAAGTTCGGCTTTAGACAACAACCAAACAAAACATTGTGTTCCCATCCGAATCTAAAGTATATATCTTCAGAACACGTACAAGGTATGTTCAAACTGTAGCTCTTAAGAAGGTATATGTTTCATACACTACCGACAAGTAATAAGGGAACTAATGAAATAATAGCGAAACTGCTTTAAATATCCACTAAATCAATTTTAGGCGTCAAGTTCAATATCTGGTGTGTCCACCATGTTGGGCAACACATTCACGGCACCTTGATGGCATGCTGTTAATCAATTTCCGGATGGTTGCCCTTGGTATTGCCCGCCATTCCTCTTGGAGAGCTGCACCAAGCTGGGCCAGGTTGGCGGGTCCTGGGTCCCTGGCGTACACCCTTCGACCAAGAACGTCCCAGAGATGTTCAATTGGGGACAGGTCTGGGGACTTAGATGGCAGGGGCCGATTTAAACCTATCGCGTAGAACAATTAACGTAATGAGACGATCCTGTCGTGGTGTCGTTGATTTTGGTCTACCACGCCCAGGTCTCGTTGCAACCCCACCCGTTTGACGGTACTTATCCCACTGGCGTGAAATTACACTTTTTGATTTACCTTTCTGCCAGGCAACTTCACATAATGATGTCCCCCCCTCTATCATCCCCACAATTCTCCATTTTGTTGCTTCACCGAGATTCTGCCTCGGAAGCATTTCTGTCAGTAAGTGTCAATCTCTATTGCATTAGTGATTGCGACCTCTCCAGTACATTTACAGGAGTTAACTTCTGTATGCACGTGTAGCACGTGCTGGGCATGCATTATGCGAAATTCCATTGTCATTGGATGTTGCGTTTGGGAGATACGCCAGGATAACGGACTCTGTCACAGTCAAAGTCATCTACATTCAATTTCTTGGTTCCCTTATTTTCTGTCGGTAGTATATATTGTAATGGAATCTAAGTAAATACAGTAAAAGTATCCAAAACATAATGTTAACATTGTCCATCACGCATGTCACCTATTTTCGCTATATCACGATCTACCTGCAAATGTCCATTCACATTTTTTTTAACCTTAAAGTAAATAATAAGATGGCAACATCATAGACAGTTACCTGGTTCTGAAGTTCACTTACTTGTGTCACTTTAAGGGGGCATGTCCACTGTTGACATCTATGTTTTATCTAGCACTGAACGTTCCCGGTAGCAGCACTTGTCAGACATGACCTAATTACCACTGCGTGTTACTACGCTATTTATATTCATGCAGGATTTTACTACTGGTGTTTCATCCTTCACAGTTATTGTACAGGCTTATGTATTTAGTGTATCTAACTGGTATTTTATTCTATGTCTGGAATCATTGTGCATTGTGGATGATAGCAACAATGTTTGTCAGGGACTATTTCTTGTGTGCACTCCTGCTCCCTGGTTATTTATAGAAAGTAAGTCTGACCGGTGACCCATGTAAACAATGACCTATTACACTGGTTAATGGTGATTTTCTGATAACTTCCTTGTTCAGAAGTGTTTTTAAGTGTTTTCCATGATGGATACTGATATAAATTACGCTTGATTGCTGTGAATAATGAATTTGATCAATTTGACATTTCTCAGGTTACGGTGACCTGTCAACGTTTTACGTTAGGTTGAGTGACTGTTTATAAACTGAATGTCCGTTTTTATATCAAAAGCCACATAATCATTATCTGGTATTTTCCTGGAATCTGTGATAGAAATGCATTGTTTTAAGACAGAGAGGACAACATATAATCTCCTGTATTTCCTACATTTGTACCTCAAACATGACAGTCATTCCATGTTTTGACATTTCTCGCCGACAATCATTCATGGCACTGTTTGACATTCTGTTGTCCGTTTTCTCTGTTTGCTTTTACCAAATATCTTAGCAATCTCGTTAGTGTCCGAATTATTAAAGGACACGTAGGACAACATAAATTCCTGGAAACAGGGCACATTTACGTTACATTGACACCAAGTTGTCAATAGACGTAGCATGCATTTGACGTCTGTCAAAATGTCGTCCTAGTCACTTGGTGTAACTATATCGTTGCCCTTATTCTTGTTATATCAAATGTCACCACAAAACACAGATGTCCATTGTGTTTAATCTTTTCGGACACTTTTTATCACATGAGGACAACACCAAATGATAAAGAAACTGAATATTTTGTACATTTCACCTGTCATTTGAGCTGACCACCAACCAAGATGGCGGCCGCTGACGCTACGTTGACAGAAAGATATTGTCCGTTTAATTATAACAAATTGTCTTGATGTCCTAATTATTTCTACTGTGTCCTAATCAATTTCGGACAAACAGGACAACAACAGGACAATTAGTGATCACTTACTTGTGTTAGAAACAATACTGCCTATGCAGTGCTTTGTGTAGGAAAGCCATCAAACCTGTGTTCTGATTGGCTGAGAACGGTCACATGACCTCCTGATGATGCCTATAAATACGATCACTGGTCAAGGCCCAAGGACAACTACAATTACTCACAACTGACACATTCACTCGATCCTCATCCATTCATCCACTCATTACTTGTTCCAAGGTTAAGATTCCGATTGTAGAAGTCATTTGAACTGACCTTCACCTGGTATCCCTACCAACTTGCATTTATTATCCTGACTATCACTAGGTATATATTTTAAGTCAAATTTGCAATCACTTGGTAACATTATATACAGAGTATCATTTCTGCAAGATACAATTTGAGTCAAAATATATGTAGCATAATAACCATTATTTTCCTTGGAGACTGAGCCTTGTCATTAAGCCAATCTATAGGCAAACTAGTGTCTTATCAGACCTGACTATATTTATTGGCATCATTTATTTTATCACTTTGTTAGCCAAAGTTGCATTGGCATTGTTGCCGTTATAACAAAATTAAACAGAAAGTTTGCATGCATCATTGCAAACTCTCCTACTCTGCTTCATCATCTCCTTGTGTTATTTGTCTTCCAACATGCACCCCAAGGGTGTTACAATATTATCAACTGTTTACTTGTCTCTCTGTCTGTAGGAGTTCTCATGCCATCTGGTCGTGGCTATTCTGATGTTTGTAGCCGCCATCTTGTCAACGGTGTCAGCCAATCTTGCAACTTCCATCGTTGCTTTGACGGTAAGAATTAGAAAGGAAAAAACACAGTTGTATTATCCACAAGAAAGAAGTTGATATACATGTACACAATTCTGGCCTTTCTTGTACTTTCCACTTCTAAATGCCCTCCAAAGATGGTAAGAATCAGGGCTGTGTATTGCGATGAGGTACCCTTATTGCAATATATGCATTGCAATATATTAGGATATTGACACTAATTGTGCATGTCAATCCTACTTTCTCCCTAAACATACATGTTAAGACTCTGGGATTCTTTCTTCTTTTTTTATAGTATGATTTTTCAATTACAGTTACAATTTATAATGCTGTGATTGAATAACGCAGGAAAACATTTGTTGTTTAAGTATTGCAGAATGTATCGTTTGAAAAGCGTTTTGTGATATACCGGTATACTGTGCCTTCATCGTGACAGTGCAATCTACTCGCACTTGATTTCATATGAATCAGTAGCTGCTGGTAAACAATATTTGTTAGATATGTATATTGTTCATTATTTATGCTCTAGTAATGACTAACTAACATGTGTTTGATATTATTCCAGATTTTCTGTTTCGTGGGCGCGGGGTTGTTCTCTGCAGACAGCTTCATTCTTGGGTCTGTCGCATCCAAGCAGACGAGAGAATCACTGGTAGGCAAAGGTCAAGGTCAAAACCAAGGGCAACAACCAAGAGGCGGCGGACAGCCAGGCCAACAGCAGCAGGGAGGTGGTCAAAGGGGAGGGAATCCTGGGCAAGGTGGTCCACAAGGAGGTGGGTATCCTGGAGGGCCAAACAAACCCTACCCTCAACGTCGATGACCAAAATGTGGTTTTGTAGTGATCCGAACTGTGTGCTGACCTGGGTTATTTAGTTCAGTTATTGAGAGTGTTGCTCCGCGTTACTCGATGACTCTCAGGTAGTTCAACTGTGAACGACGTGTTAGTTCTGTTTGAACTAAAGTGCATCACTGAGCTTATGACTTGAAGGAAAGATATTACTGAGTCAGTGGGCGGGGGCTATTAACTGAAGCAGTTGAGAGACTACGGATTGTGAATTGAAACATTGAGATTTTCATGGAAATACTGTCAAATATGTGAGAAGATCGTAAATGATGTGTAGGAGCTGAGAATTGAGGGGAGAATCAGCATAACAGATCCAATGTGGACTGTACAGAAGAATGATGGAACCACGAATCATTGGACATCAGAGGATCAAACTACATGCATGGATAGTGTGAGATTATTACGTATGGTGATAAACCGGAAACAGTCTGGTGAATTAGCAGCGTAATTAGTCGTGTCAGGATCCGGTGATCTTGGGTTCGATTCCCAGATTTGCTCTGTTGTCTTGATTTGGTTGTAATCAGCCAACCAATGCTTCCGGGTTTCAACATAGTGTTAAACGTGTACGATCTATGCCAAGCTTTCACGCTGCGGTAGGCGGAACACAGGTCAGCTGATGTTAAACTCTCCAGAATACCTACATACGCAGTCAGATCCTAAATCCTAAACTGATACAAAGGGGCATAATGTACAACCCTCTCAACCTGCTGATTGACAAGTATTAGATGAGCCCAAATGACCCCAACTTGCATCAATGGGAACGCCCTCCAGAACATTCCATTTGAAACAAGAGGGAAACATGTTGTCGTCTAAATATTGAATGTTCAATTCCCTCGTGCGAATCCTGTCGTGATGGTGTTTTGCTGAACTAAATCGCTCTACGAGACATGTGTTAAACAGTGGTTGTATTGATTTCATGCCACGGTCAGCATGTATTGCACGTTCTTCATCGCCAATCTACCTGTAGTAACCAAGTGTGTTCGCCCAGATTACTTGCCCCCCTGCTTGTCATAAACGCGTTCGCTGCGCTGGCTCATCTAATACATGTCAAGCAGTACCTATGTCAAGGTAAATCAGACAACGAATTCAGGTATTCAGGTAATTTACAGGTAATCAGTTTGATTGGGATTTCTGTTTGTCATTGGAATTGTGGAGACTGATGAATAATAAAAAAGGTATGGCATTTTATGGATGACAACTTCTTTATACTATTATTATGCGACGTTTCGGTACAGTGTCTTAAGCCGTTGACAAGAGCACACGTGCAGTATAAACGTCTTTCATATGTTTATATAAAACACATATTCCCTGCTATAAACAACAGGAAGGCCATTGCAATGACTGTTGGCTGAACAGATAGTAGTCATGTGACAAAATGTCTATTAAGAGGCTTGATTGTAAACGTTGGACTTGAAGGATGCAGACGGGTGCATGTGCAGGCTTCAAGGCGATATACGATAAGGCACTTGATGCGGGTTATGAAATTATGTGATTACTGTGATGTATTATTGAAATAAATACGTTTTAATTTAAATATGGTTTTTATTCAGTGTCTCCATTCTTTCACTAAAATGTGGAAATTTATCATGGACACACCTAGAACATCTATTCTACTACTATTTAACACTTGCATAAATGCACTCAACCCACCTTTTTATATTTTATGGACATGCGCAATTTAAACACGTTAATTCACGTCACGTTTGACAAATTAATGACTGAACGTTGTATCTTATCCTTATCCTATGTTCCCATGGTTTAGACTTTGCATGTGTTTGTGACGTCACCTTTCCCCGAGCACCGGGTGTCCTTACAATATGACGCTGATGAAAAAAAACCCGTTGTTTGCAAAACAGTCCAAATAGTACAAATCCTCTTTATTACTTTTAGCAGAGATTTTTTTTATGATTGTGGAAAGTGGGCAGTCGCTTTGATTCACACACTTAGAGAATATAAATATATATTTTCACAACTGATCTATGAATGTGAATGAGTGGAATTAGTTTAACAGCGTTTTACGGTGGGGTACACCAGGAATGGGCTTCACACTCGGTGTCCATGTAGGGAATCGAACCCGGGTCTTCGGCGTGACGAGCCACAAGGCTACCCTACTTGTCGAAGACAATATGGCATGATGTTAATCACGTAGATGATATGTACTCCCACAGCTCCCAATAGGTGTCGGGATATTGTGTAGTGGCATGGAGCAGCAGAGCTATTCGTTGAGCTCAGACGGGTACGTTGGACACACCAGAAACATATGAGTTCGAATACCAATCTTTCCGGAAATATATTTAGCGTTGTCAGTATCAGCGCGAGAGCTTCACAAAGTAATAAAGGCGTGAGACATGTGTCAGTTTCCTTCCATATTCAGCGAACACATTGTACTGTTACCAAAACACGAGTCCTGGAGATATGGTGGATGACTGTCCTCGGACCTACTCACATCGCTCACATCGCACACATGACCATACCGCAGTACTTAGTATCCGGGACGGAAGTGATCCTCAGTAATACAGACGTGCTTGTCGTATAAGAGGAGAGTAACACGATATCGGATGTTCGCTGGTTTGGTTGGTATCCTAAATACGAAGATGCTCGTGATTGTGATCACTGCTGGTCCAGACTCAATTATTTAACGACCGCTGCAATCTAGCAGGAGTTTTGCAGAGTGCGGCGTAAAACCAAACTCACTGACTCATCACCACCTGGAAACCCAGCGAATTGATTCTACTATGTCGCTGTTTAACTCGACATTACGCAACACATCATGACAGAAGACGTGCCCTCACTGAAATGCTTATCGAAGTTTAATTTTATACTATTCAAAAATACCTTTTATCAATAGCGACGTCGTATTGTGTGGAAAGTGTGTGTAGGGATCTGTCTGCGCATGGCTTACAATGCATGTATAACGGTAGTGGTATCGAAAGCGGTGCCCCAACTTCAGGGGTACATAAGTACAGTAGGCATTAGCACCTGAGTATTATAAATGATCACATTGGGCGATGAAGGGTTTGCCAGCTGTGTAAAGCGTCACTCTACACGGCGTTTCAGTTACACCACGGCGCCGATGTAACGTTAAAATTTAACTCACTCACTCACTAAATATCAGTTTCTTCAAACTCGACGTGAGCAGGTGTTTTCATTCCTCGATCACAAGTTCCGCAAGGACAGACAACTCTACACATGTGACCCCAAGACAGTAAAAGATGCTTCACAATGGTATTATTAACAAGACAAAAGCTGCAACAATTTCTGAAAACCACAATTTTATACAATACAAGATACATGCAATATCACACATGTAGACAGGACATGTTTAAGTGCGTAAATATATACAGGAGGATGCATTTGGTTAACCTTCAAAACTTACAACTTTGTACTGATTCTAGACCAGAGATGACATCCATGCATACTGATAACAGCCAGAGTTTTGCAGAAAGGCATTGCGTAAAACGTGCTCTGCTGATGTCAGTGAAAACCGCCTTAAATCAGTTCCTGTTAACCCCGAGTCCCTTAACTTCCGGCCGTATGCTGCTATATGGCATGTATCCATAGCCTGATGTCGGCAGGCGTGACTTGAATACAAAGAACACCATAGTCTGAATTAAAGAGGTTTCACTTAATAAAGTTCTGTGTATGTACTGATTCTCACCACTCAACAAATTCTTATATAAAGGATTCTGAATGGTCCAATCTTCCGGCACAGAAACGATTTCAACACTAATGCACTGCCATCATCAGGTGACTAGCTGTCGCGTAGCCATTGGGCAACATTCTGTACTTGGTTATTAGCTTTTGGTTTCTTGTATCGCCAATTGTCATTCACCTGCCAACTCGGCTTGTAGTCCTCGTATCTTCTCTCAGAACGAGCGTTGAGAGGTGTCCACTGAGCTAACCTCAGTCTCTCCTTCTTTGCAGCCCTCTGAGAGACACTGGTAAAATCGGAATCATTATCACGGAGTCTGTACCTCAACCTATCCTTGTAGTCTCGCCGTCTCCGTATGTCCTGATCGTGTAAATACTTCAGACGTTCGTTTTCACTCATGTACCAATCAGGGCCCAGATCGGACCCTCCCATCGGTAGAAGACTTCCTCTGGTAAGGAGATGGTCCCTTCTCATTCCAAAATGGCGTTCACGTTCCCTCTGGCGTTGGATTTCTTTCTCCCTTTGCCACCAGTTCCGGTGATCAGTGCGGTCCGGCAGTATACCATAGTTCTTGTTGAGCCATTTCGACGTCTCCATAATGGCAGGGTCAGTGCGACGGTACCGCCGATAGCGGTTGTGTTGCTCTAAGACTTCGCTGTCGATGTCGTTGTATAGCAAGTAGTCGTCATATTGCCTGTCCCATCTATCTCTGTCTGTGAGTCGGGGCACGTGACCTATATACCTTCTCTTCCCCAACGGAGTCTCTAGGAAGTCACGGTTCATCGCCTCATCACGATAGATGCGGAATGGCCAGACTCCAGGATTCCTTGGCGCAGCGTGGTTGTGGATCCACAATGCTGTCTGAACCTTTCCTGTGTCGCTGACAACGTTCCTCTGGTGTGCTTTCTGCTTTCGAATTATTCTCGGAGGTCGAATCGGTTCTGTGTAGGAATACCTCGGCCGGGGCTCGTCGGGAGGGTATGAGAAGTATGGATAGTGGCCACTGGGGAGGTCATACGGGTAGTGACCTTCATAGTCATCTTCATCTTCTCTCAGAGGATTCCTTGAATAGTGCCCATTGTACGCCGCATATGGATAGCGGTCTTTCAGAGGATTCTTTGAATAGTCGGCAACAGGTGGTTCGTAGAAGTCAAAGTCTCTACTGATGGTTCTTGTGGCGAGGGTTTGGTTCCCGTGTGACAGAGGTGCTAATCTCTGGGTGGGGAACTCATAAGGAAGGTCTCCACGACCGTAGTCAGCTTCACGGCTCCACGGAATGAAAAGGCCACGGACTTGCCCCACGCTATGCGCGGGGGAGCCGGGGTGGTGGTAACGTTTGATACGGGAGGGTGTGTGGGGGTCAGCAATGTCTCCAACCGTTCGCGGCTTCTGTCCCTGTCTAGTTATGATCTGCTCGGGGGTCCGGGCCAGGATGACGACTGTTCCAGGGGTTACTCTTCTCTCTATAGGTGGCTCATTCACAGTGAGGACTTGTGTACCATTGTCGTCTACAGGTTCTATAATCTCTGTCCGGTTGTCGTCAGTTCTGTTCTGGGTGGGTGCCTTATTGGTTCGTGTTGGCGGTAAAGATCCTGCCGCCTTATTAGATTGTTCAGCCTTTGGTTCAGGTCCTTTGGATCCTTCAGCCACGTTTGTTCGTGAAGGTGGTTGGGATCGTGACGTCATTATAAATGTTCAGATTTTTGGAGAATTACAACGGTGTCACCATGTCCAGATCTGAAATGGTGAGGACATGTTAACAGACTTAATAACTGATACATCAGGACATATACATGTGTAGAAGAACCTTGCATGTTTAATTAAAATAACAGCGATCAGTCTGAACCCCCCAAACAGCCTTCACTGAGTTGGAAGGAATGGAAGTATCCATTTTCTACTATGAAGAAGTGAATCACGGCGAATGCTCCGCATGTTATCTGGGTACAGGGAGCTTGCTATATTCACTGACCATTGTATAACTGACCACTGAATACCGTCGTATGAAGAACGGCAAATAATAGAGTATTATTACGTATTTTACTATGACGTCATGTTTTGTTATTATTGCTATGTAACACTAAGGCACGCTTGAGGAAACTGTTATATTTTCTTATAAACTTAACATAACATAACATAACATAACATAACATAACATAACATAACATAACATAACATAACATAACATAACATAACAATACCACAGTTGAAACGTACATTCACAGTTAAATCAACTCTTGAAAGGTTAAAATGTGGAGGACCCTTTGATTCGGGTAAAGAGGGTTACCTTGCTGGAATGGTTTTTGAACAATTACATTCATCTATGTGAAGTACATTTATTTATAAGAAGAAAAGAAAATCAATCCAAAGTGTAATTACCAGCTTCCACTCGCATGAGCTTGTTTAAAGCTGTGAATATCTAACCGAACGGTAGTTCTTCGCCAGCTGCCATTTTGGATCTTGAATCTTGGGTCTCCATTGACGACAAGGGCTTTTCTTGTTGGAACAAAATAGGTCAAATGGAATGAAAGACAGCCGTGCACGCTTCTTGTCGAGAGTAAACTCTTGTCGATAGGATACTATTGCAGTGAGAGTGTGTAGACACTTCGGAACACTAGGGCGTATATACTGCTGTAGCTAACCTCAGCGACTCATTGTTGTCTGTTTACTTCAACTATTTGTATCTCACCGTGTGGTTTGAAAGGAGTAACATACTGCTTTGGAAACAAATATTTTGTTCCTCGGCGGGACAGTAATAAATCTGTACATTGAACGAGATAGATATAGTTTTGAATGATAGGCGTTTAGACTTGCTGAGTGAGTATCAGCGCTTGGATACCCGTGTGGTATTAAGACAGTCTTGCATGTCCATTGTGTTGTTTGTGTAGGCAGTCTGTGTGTGTGTAATACGTGCACGTGTGTGGTTGAACATAGCTCTGAGCAAAATAATTTTGTGTGCTATCGCATGATACATCCTGATTTGCCGAAGTGGTGTTCATTTAGGCAATGAATGTAAAGCTGACGAGCACTTGAAAATTGGACCTAACTTAGATAACACACAAAAAGTACTGTATGGTGAACAGTCGCTGAAATGCTACAGTGGCTGAATTACAACAATGAAATCTGTATTATCTTTTTGGGCTTTTAAAAAAAATATAGCAGTAACATAGCTCAGTGGCGATAGCCTCAAAGAGTATCAGTGGTCTACTCTCAAATGCCTACATAGGTAACGTCTGTTTGTGTCTTGTGTCTTATGTCTTGTGTCTGTCTTCATATGGATTATGATAAGGAATTGTGACGACTGAGCTGAGTGACTAACGGTGGAGCCAAATTACTTTCGTCGATCCACATTGATCTTCATCCCTATCTTCATCCCTATCTTCATCCCAATCTTCATCCCTACACATCAAAACAATATTGCTGCATGAGCGCCAGTGGACTGGAGAGAAATGTGCCAGAATAGGATGATGACTGGTTCGATACCCGCATTTACCCTCATTCTTCGTCACAAAATTTTTAAACGGATGCCCAGAAAAACCAATAGGAAGTGTTGAAAGTTATGTCCAATAAATCTAATAGGAACAGTTGAAATGTATCTCAGTAGAACCAATAGGACGTGCTGAAATATAAGTCCATGAAAACTAGCATGAATTGTTGAAATGTATGTCTATGAAAACAAGTAGGACTTGTTGAAATGTATGTCTATAAAACCAACAGGAAGTGTTGAAATGTATGTCTATAAAACCAACAGGAAGTGTTGAAATGAATGTCTATGAAGCCAATAGGAAGTGTTGAAAAGTATGTCTATAAAACCAACAGGAAGTGTTGAAATGTATGTCTATAAAGCCAACAGGAAGTGTTGAAATGTATGTCTATGAAGCCAATAGGAAGTGTTGAAATGTATGTCTATAGAACCAACAGGAAGTGTTGAAATGAATGTCTATGAAGCCAATAGGAAGTGTTGAAAAGTATGTCTATAAAACCAACAGGAAGTGTTGAAATGTATGTCTATAAAGCCAACAGGAAGTGTTGAAATGTATGTCTATAAAACCAATAGGAAGTGTTGAAATGTATGTCTATAGAACCAACAGGAAGTGTTGAAATGAATGTCTATGAAGCCAATGGGAAGTGTTGAAAAGTATGTCTATAAAACCAATAGGAAGTGTTGAAATGAATGTCTATGAAGCCAATGGGAAGTGTTGAAAAGTATGTCTATAAAACCAACAGGAAGTGTTGAAATGAATGTCTATGAAACCAATAGGAAGTGTTGAAATGTATGTCTATGAAGTCAATAGGAAGTGTTGAAAAGTATGTCTATAAAACCAATAGGAAGTGTTGAAATGTATGTCTATAAAACCAACAGGAAGTGTTGAAAAGTATGTCTATGAAGCCAATAGGAAGTGTTGAAATGTATGTCTATGAAGCCAATAGGAAGTGTTGAAAAGTATGTCTATGAAGCCAATGGGAAGTGTTGAAATGTATGTCTATAAAACCAATAGGAAGTGTTGAAATGTATGTCTATGAAGCCAATAGGAAGTGTTGAAATGTATGTCTATGAAGCCAATAGGAAGTGTTGAAAAGTATGTCTATGAAGCCAATAGGAAGTGTTGAAATGTATGTCTATAAAACCAATAGGAAGTGTTGAAATGTATGTCTATAAAACCAACAGGAAGTGTTGAAATGTATGTCTATAAAACCAATAGGAAGTGTTGAAATGTATGTCTATAAAACCAACAGGAAGTGTTGAAAAGTATGTCTATGAAGCCAATGGGAAGTGTTGAAAAGTATGTCTATGAAGCCAATAGGAAGTGTTGAAATGAATGTCTATAAAACCAACAGGAAGTGTTGAAAAGTATGTCTATAAAACCAACAGGAAGTGTTGAAAAGTATGTCTATAAAACCAACAGGAAGTGTTGAAATGTATGTCTATAAAACCAATAGGAAGTGTTGAAATGTATGTCTATAAAACCAACAGGAAGTGTTGAAAAGTATGTCTATAAAACCAACAGGAAGTGTTGAAATGTATGTCTATAAAACCAATAGGAAGTGTTGAAATGTATGTCTATAAAACCAATAGGAAGTGTTGAAAAGTATGTCTATAAAACCAACAGGAAGTGTTGAAATGTATGTCTATAAAACCAATAGGAAGTGTTGAAAAGTATGTCTATGAAGCCAATAGGAAGTGTTGAAATGTATGTCTATAAAACCAATAGGAAGTGTTGAAATGTATGTCTATAAAACCAATAGGAAGTGTTGAAATGTATGTCTATGAAGCCAATAGGAAGTGTTGAAAAGTATGTCTATAAAACCAATAGGAAGTGTTGAAATGTATGTCTATAAAACCAACAGGAAGTGTTGAAAAGTATGTCTATGAAGCCAATAGGAAGTGTTGAAATGTATGTCTATGAAGCCAATAGGAAGTGTTGAAAAGTATGTCTATGAAGCCAATGGGAAGTGTTGAAATGAATGTCTATGAAGCCAATAGGAAGTGTTGAAATGTATGTCTATAAAACCAATAGGAAGTGTTGAAATGTATGTCTATGAAGCCAATAGGAAGTGTTGAAATGTATGTCTATAAAACCAATAGGAAGTGTTGAAATGTATGTCTATAAAACCAACAGGAAGTGTTGAAAAGTATGTCTATGAAGCCAATAGGAAGTGTTGAAATGTATGTCTATGAAGCCAATAGGAAGTGTTGAAAAGTATGTCTATGAAGCCAATGGGAAGTGTTGAAATGAATGTCTATGAAGCCAATAGGAAGTGTTGAAATGTATGTCTATGAAGCCAATAGGAAGTGTTGAAATGAATGTCTATGAAGCCAATAGGAAGTGTTGAAAAGTATGTCTATGAAGCCAATAGGAAGTGTTGAAATGTATGTCTATAAAACCAATAGGAAGTGTTGAAATGTATGTCTATAAAACCAACAGGAAGTGTTGAAATGTATGTCTATAAAACCAATAGGAAGTGTTGAAATGTATGTCTATAAAACCAACAGGAAGTGTTGAAAAGTATGTCTATGAAGCCAATGGGAAGTGTTGAAAAGTATGTCTATGAAGCCAATAGGAAGTGTTGAAATGAATGTCTATAAAACCAACAGGAAGTGTTGAAAAGTATGTCTATAAAACCAACAGGAAGTGTTGAAAAGTATGTCTATAAAACCAACAGGAAGTGTTGAAATGTATGTCTATAAAACCAATAGGAAGTGTTGAAATGTATGTCTATAAAACCAACAGGAAGTGTTGAAAAGTATGTCTATAAAACCAACAGGAAGTGTTGAAATGTATGTCTATAAAACCAATAGGAAGTGTTGAAATGTATGTCTATAAAACCAATAGGAAGTGTTGAAAAGTATGTCTATAAAACCAACAGGAAGTGTTGAAATGTATGTCTATAAAACCAATAGGAAGTGTTGAAAAGTATGTCTATGAAGCCAATAGGAAGTGTTGAAATGTATGTCTATAAAACCAATAGGAAGTGTTGAAATGTATGTCTATAAAACCAACAGGAAGTGTTGAAAAGTATGTCTATGAAGCCAATAGGAAGTGTTGAAATGTATGTCTATAAAACCAATAGGAAGTGTTGAAATGTATGTCTATAAAACCAATAGGAAGTGTTGAAAAGTATGTCTATAAAACCAACAGGAAGTGTTGAAATGTATGTCTATAAAACCAATAGGAAGTGTTGAAATGTATGTCTATAAAACCAATAGGAAGTGTTGAAAAGTATGTCTATAAAACCAATAGGAAGTGTTGAAATGTATGTCTATAAAACCAACAGGAAGTGTTGAAATGTATGTCTATGAAGCCAATAGGAAGTGTTGAAATGTATGTCTATAAAACCAACAGGAAGTGTTGAAATGAATGTCTATGAAGCCAATGGGAAGTGTTGAAAAGTATGTCTATAAAACCAACAGGAAGTGTTGAAATGAATGTCTATGAAGCCAATGGGAAGTGTTGAAAAGTATGTCTATAAAACCAACAGGAAGTGTTGAAATGTATGTCTATAAAACCAATAGGAAGTGTTGAAATGTATGTCTATAAAACCAACAGGAAGTGTTGAAATGAATGTCTATGAAGCCAATAGGAAGTGTTGAAATGAATGTCTATGAAGCCAATAGGAAGTGTTGAAATGTATGTCTATAAAACCAACAGGAAGTGTTGAAATGAATGTCTATGAAGCCAATAGGAAGTGTTGAAATGTATGTCTATAAAACCAACAGGAAGTGTTGAAATGTATGTCTATGAAGCCAATAGGAAGTGTTGAAATGTATGTCTATAAAACCAACAGGAAGTGTTGAAATGAATGTCTATGAAGCCAATGGGAAGTGTTGAAAAGTATGTCTATAAAACCAACAGGAAGTGTTGAAATGAATGTCTATGAAGCCAATGGGAAGTGTTGAAAAGTATGTCTATAAAACCAACAGGAAGTGTTGAAATGTATGTCTATAAAACCAATAGGAAGTGTTGAAATGTATGTCTATAAAACCAACAGGAAGTGTTGAAATGTATGTCTATAAAACCAATAGGAAGTGTTGAAATGTATGTCTATAAAACCAATAGGAAGTGTTGAAATGTATGTCTATAAAACCAATAGGAAGTGTTGAAATGTATGTCTATAAAACCAATAGGAAGTGTTGAAATGTATGTCTATAAAATCAATAGGAAGTGTTGAAATGCACATGCAATAAAACTAATAGGTGTTGAAATGTTTGTGCAATAAAATCAGTTGTCAGTGTTGAAGTGTCTGCCAATGAAAACTGCAGTATCGAGATCATGCATCTTGTATTGTTATCAAGAACAAGTCATGGGTTGACTGTGTGGACACCGTCGGATTCGAACACAGAATCACGTTGCCACGTCAGCGTGGTCCAACTTGAAGAAACTATTACCGAATCCACAACCCAGAACAAAAGACAACTTTATTGTATATACACGTTTGGCATCTGTGGAATTCAACCACTGTAAAGAACATCGACCATACGGTGGTGACGAACCTGACTGGACAGTCAACACTGAGAAACTGAACACACACGTTATTTTGTACATATCAGTATTAAAATGAGAAGTGTTTAAAATATGGAAAGGGATCATCGATTTTGTACATGACGTACAGGGGTTGTGAGAGGCGTGGCGTGGGGTGGGGTGAGGTGGGGGTGGGGCACTTACTTTGTACATACTTTTCCATAAAACTCATCACACACATCCACCCCCCATCCCCTATTCATCCATACATAAACATAACGATGATTGATTATTTAACAAAATTTTGATACAAAGGCTGCTAGATTTTAGGGTCACAATTGATCTTAACGATATGACTAATTTCTGCTATGAGATATTGTCTCTACGCCTCAAAATTATACATCAGGGTCCTTATTCTCGAAACGTTCGCAGCCCTAAGAATTCCTAACTTTGATCGTAGCTAGGGTGTTAGGAATGGGCTTAAGAGAATAGCTAGACAGCTTCAAAAACACTTCTGGGACATCCTTGTCAGCACACTGGCGCTCAAACCCAAACAGTTGAACAATTGTTTGAAGGACATGCCAAATGAAATTGTTAATCAAATGGTCAGTAACATGAGAAACGCCCATATGCCTTTTTATTTAACATTTTATGCGTATAATATGTAACAAGTAAGGATAAACTGTCAAATCTACCTATTCATTTTTAAGAGCAATGAACACGTATTTGTCAGAGCTTAAATTCATTCCACCCATCATAGCGTTTGCGATCTACGCAAGAAACACCTTAGACGTGAATACAGACACATTGACACTACAGATAACAATCATATCTACACAGTTCTGGTGAAAACAGTTTTTATAACAGACAATGAAGACAATGAATTGCTGTCAACCTATCTAACAATAGTCGAAAACAGCAATAAACACGCAACTGGACTTACTTTGCCACAGTAAATGCGTTAGGGGATGAACATTCTTGGACATGTTACTCATTAGAACGTTCAAGTAACCAAAGACATTTTTCACCAGTGTAGGAATAAACTTTGAAGGCGACATTCCAAAAAACATTGTTATCGAACTATAGAGCTAGACTACCCTCAACCCCAACAGGCAAACCCACCCAACATTTCTGAGGAATCCACCCTGGAAATGGATTCACTAGTTTCATCCGTCCACGTCAAGACACGATTTAATGGCAGTCGTGAACCTTTCATAAATGTTTCTCCTCGTCAAACTGTATACCTCGTTTGAAGTAACCATACAAAGCATTTCCCTCTGTCGTGTTCGCCAGATGGAATATTCGGTGTGTGGTATACCATGAAATCAGACAAGACCATTCCTACGGGCATCAAGTATTATGTGGGAGACGAAAGAAAACCCAAATGGATCTGAAAGTAACTATCAAGACTGACCCGAAAAAGGAACAGTTTCCAAGTTACTTTCTGATGAAAACTGTGCACACATTCTATTGTGTTGTCATCTAGGGCCTAGATTTTGGAAGCTTTGCGATAAGATAGTCGTAAGTGCCATATATTAATATCAACAGCGCTGCCACATATTAACAGCGCTTCCAGAATCTAGGCCCTGGGCACAAATTGTCCATGCACTTGTGTCTATCCTGCACAAACGGAAATCATGTTTCACACTCCCTGGACACGCCATGTCTATATTCGACCCCTGTAACAGATAAAACCACGACCGCTTCTCCTCCAAGGCAGAACCAATGTCTGGGATTGACATCAAGCTATAGAGGAACAACGTTCAGAAGAGAGAAATATCCTACAATGTCGTCGAAAGGTTGTCGAGACATTTGCAACACAATTTTACGACTGCATTGATTGTGTTGGATTCATCACTGTGTGGGAGGTTTTGATACTGGAGTTTGAGTAATCAGGTCACTAGAATAATGTTCTCACAGAGCTTCATCACAGTCGAAGCTACAATCACATACACACATGGTCTTCACGAACTCATGACATGGTCAGAATATGGCAATCATGTTTTGATTACTCTTAATCACTAGAAAAATAAAATGTTCTCACAGAGCTTCAGGACAGGTGAAGCTACATCACCCAAACACATGTTCTTCACGAACTCATGACAGTGTAAGAATACGGCCATCGTAATTTCCTCATAGAACCCATTCATGTTCCTGCCTTCTGTCGAAAAAAAATCTTTTGAGAACAAGTCTCCAAGGTAGGAACTGGGTTGGACCTGTTGCCAAGGCTTTCCCTCCCGTGGCTGATAGTGGTACACCGTGTGGCTAGTGGTGTCTCTGGCTGTCTCGAACTGCGCCTGTGTCGAACCACATGACCGTGTATCTAGTTATTGTGCCAGACGCTTCTAGTACCTATTCATGTCGCCAAACACGTGTTGTATTACAGTATATGACATTCACACCGGGTATATGACAGTTATCATATACATTTAGGATATATCAGTTCTCACTATACACTTGATATATCAGAGTTATCGCATGTATACAGGCAGACTATCTAACAGTCACTTACACAAGATGTATATCACAGTGTTCACGTAAACAAAGGTTTTATAACTTTTACCACATTCCCGTAGGATTGATCACAGTTAACTGAAATATACACAAGGTATATCAGTCATGCCATACCTTCACAGGATATATAACAGTTGTCATATATACACATAATACGGATATGTATAATAGCCATCACATACACAGAGTATGTGTATATCACAGTTATCTGTTCCTCGCAGTGCACACGATTGTTTACAAATATATACATAGTTAAAAACGTATATCATATCACAGTCACCATATATACAGAAGATATATAATTCATATAGTACACAGCAGCGGTAGATCACACGTAGTTACCACACCCATACACAGGATATATCACAGTGGCAGTCACGTGATGTTCACAGATATAATACATCCATTGTGGAATCTAGTCCTGGAGAACATAAGAGATGATGTCTTGACCCCGACTCTTGTCACACCTTCCAAGCATCACTGTCACTAGACATGCGCACATTCCTTGATCATATTATATAATGGATTATCTATTGCCGTCTTACGTGTTCAATTCATTATCAGACTCTTCCAAGGATGCAGCATTCATAACACTCACGGCAAGGTCCAGTGACATGGTAATGTCAACAGAATGCCGAAAACAGGGGATTTCTTGCCGAAACTATTGTCAAAAAGTTCCAGTATCTACACCAAATCGATATGTTTTATCATCACTGGAAAATACTACCATCACGCCCATCCAATGAACCTTTGAACTTACGGTGCCAAAACTCCTTTGAGGGTGATGAAATCAAGTTTTGATTAGACTTCAAATTACTGTTTCATAACACTACTATTCGTCAAAAAGCGAAGGAGGGTTGTTTTCATTCGCGTTTGGCAATCCTCCACCCATGTGGTGATGAACACCAGAAATAACCTCGTTGTGACCATAGAGGGAAATGAATCCCTGACATGGAGAACGAACATTTTAACCCCAAGGCTATATCCCATCGCCATCCCTTATCTGTTACTCAACCACCTGTGCACGTTGTCCCGTCCCGGAAGTGCCGAAGGTCCCATTTCATTCATTTCCTTTGAGTAGTCCTTGTATCTGTCCCAGCCAGGATCCCTGGTCGGCTCCTTAGGTCTGTAGTTATTGTACGACTTGGCAGAAACCCGCGAGAACTGACTCTCGTCGTCTCCATGGCGGTCGTATCGATCTGGGGGGATTTCTGGAGACAGCCTGTCTGCATGAGACCCCCGTCTGGGTTTGATGCTCTCGGGAGGATCGTACGCTCGCCTGTGTTTTCGGTTCAGGTTCTTATATCTTTCCGTTTCCCTCAGTGCTTGTTTGTGGTCAAAGTGCCGCTGTTCCCTATAGCCAGGGTCGGAACCATACATGCTATAGTCGCGTACAGGAATCAAGCGTTTAGGATGACCTCTTCCAGGTTCATAGTACCGATGTCGTCTCCTTTCCCTCTCCAGTAGAATAGGATCTGAGCTAAAGTTCTTATTCACCCATCTGGATGTGCTGTAAGCTTTTTCGTTGTACAGTATTGGGTTTGTTGGATAGTAGTCTCTATTTGGGTTGTATTCTGTGTATTGATCTGAATCCAAGTACCTTCTGTCATACTGGTAATATCTCCCATCGAAGTATGGTGTGTCTAGCCAGTCTCTACTGTCTCCAAAGTTCCGCTCAACCCATCGAGCTGTATCTGTAGCTTCTGGCTCCTGTCCAATGAAGCGCCTAGGTCCCAACGGTGTCTGGAGTATGTCTGAATCTGTCTCGACGTCGTATCCGAGCCACATTGGGCGACTTGAATACTCTGCTGCATATCCTGAATGTCTTCCAACCCAGGCAGCAGTATTGCTTATTTGAGGATCAGCTACGAGTCTTTTCTCTGACCATGGTGGGGCAATTAAGGAACCCCTTCTTGGTACTTTACTCCAGCTAGTTTTGGGAGGTCTAGGGGTGGCGTCATACCTCCTGAGCGGTTCCTGAGGAAAGGTTCTGAAGGTGTGGTTGCTAGGAGCACGAACGTTGTACCTTGGGAATGTCCACCGAGAAGACACAGGCGTCCGCAGCACGTCCTCTTCGTTGACCAGTGTCCTTGTAAACCCACTGATCACAGATCCTTTTACGGGCATAATGCTTCTGTTAGAGATGACAGTGTCTTGGTAGTCCCGGGGAAGGGACATCATCGACCCCTGGTCTGGGTGCTCACTCCAAGGCGTGGGTGGGGGAGAGTCGACAAAATCTCTCCTCCTGAGACCCTGTCTCGGAGTCCTCGGTAACTCTCTACGTCGGCGTCGATGACGGGAGGGCGTCGGCGGCTTCCATAAATTTTTTATGCGTCGTGGGGTTCTCTCCCTTGGAAACATTGGACCAGGGGGCGGTAGGTCAGGAGTGACCACGACTGTCCCTGGCGAGTATCTGTCCCGGGGTGGGGTCAGACCTCGTGGATGTCCAGGAACGATTACAACAGTTGCATTTCCCCGACTTGGAACTCGTTTTGGTCTTGGGCCCTCATCTTTGTCTGTTGGTTGTGGTTCGTGCCGTGGCTTTGGTTGTTGCCTTTTTTCTTTCTTTGGTTCTGTCTTGGGATGTTCCTTTGGCTTGTTTTCCGGGGGAGGTTTTCTCTCCGGGGTCTGTTTCCTGGGAGGTTGGTCAGGTTTGGGTTTAGGTTTAGCCTCTTTTGTCGGCTTGGGTTCTGGGGGTTTTTGCTTGGGTTTATTAGACGGTTCACCTTTGTCATACAATGGTTTGTCATCGTAAAGTCGCGTGTTGTCATTTTTGCTTTTGTCATACATATCATTCGACTTTGATTTGTCATACATATCATTTCCCTTAGATTTATCATACATGGGTTTGTCATCGTACATGGGTTTATTCGGAGTGTATAATCTGGTGTTCGTCGCCATGGTGATGGGTCACGCTTTACCTGAAACAAAAAGAATGGTTGATCCACTGAACAATGATATTATATAAACACCATGATATACGCACATATATTAGCATATTTTCAGGAGGGGCGGTAGGGTAAAACGGTGGCTCGTCATGCCGAAGACCCGGGTTCGAGTCCCCACATGGGCACAATATGTGAAGCCCATTTTTGGTGTCCCCCGCCGTGATATTGCTGTAATATCACACGGGGTTTTTGGTAACTGACGAATAATACCATGGGTGGAATGAAACGCTATCGTGACAAATAGTTCTTATGTCGGTGACCTACCAAACAATACAAATTATGGGATACCCTGCCAAACAGTATAATTTGGGATATCGTGCAATTCACATGTGTGATATCACATCAAACAGTGCATATATGGAATATCATACCAAATGGTACATACATGGGATCACATGCCAAAGAGGACATATATCGTGTATCCTACCAAACAGGACTTAAATGGGATATCATACCAAACAGTACATATATCGGATATCATCCTCGACAGTACAAACATGGGGTATCATACTGACCGGTATATATATGAGACATCGTACCAAACAAATTTAAGATATTGTAGGTTGTTATAATATTCTCATCATATATGATAAATGAGTGATAAATATATACGAACATTAAATAAATGACGGGTGCGATTTGTTTTTACAAACTATAGACATTATGAACCAATAGTAAAGGTTTCTTGGAGTTCGTTTTGACATTTTACCAATTTCTAAAACGATGAAAAGTGACGTACCTTCAGTCCCAATTATCACTGATCCAAATAACCGGTCTATAGTACAACACCTACGGGGCTATACACTTCTTTCTGACACAGTACTAGTTCGATAACCATTTTGCCATTCAATCTCATTCTCCAAGGTTGGCGTCCGACAACAACATATCTCTACCTTTGCACATGAAAAGTGAATATCGAATTCAGCTTCCAAAGTACATGCAACAGTTCACCAAACACTGTAGCCTTCCAGCAACGTAGAAAACAAGCAGTACAAGACCGTCCGATTTGGCGACTTCTGTGAACGCTAAAGGCCAGCATTTGTCACTCCGATTTTGTACGCTATTAAACGTGTTTTATTACCTCTCGTGGTTTCTGTTGAATGTTTGAATGCCGCTTTTATTTGTAAGGATCTTGGCAGGCCACGTAGGACAGAGACTTTTCTGTAGACGACTTTCTTTAGTTGAATAGCCCGTTTCAATTACAACTATATACGCGATCTATTCATGGCGTGTTTGAGGGAGGCGTTTATCTAAATACATGGATAAAAGGCCTGTCGAATGTCATATAAAGGAAGTACAGTTGGTTATCATTGGTTGTAACCGGGTGATGTTTGAACAATCGGAGTGAAGGATAGTGTTATTGAACACACCATGTAACTGACGGAGTCTCCCGTTGAGATAGAATGGCATCTAATTTGGACATGTGCAACGTCATTTCTTACGCCAAACATGATTAAATATGGATGATTTTTAAAAAAAAAAAAAAAAAAAATTCTTAAAAATAAATGTATTTCTTTAAGAGGGAATACTAACGAAACTTGGATCTAGCTTCGGGTTGTCCTGCTCAGACTATGTGGGTTGTCTGATTGTGTCATCGTGACCTATCCATCATGACCCAATAGTACGTGCTCATGCTTTCAGTCATTCGTTTGGCTGGTCCGACCCTTCTCAAAATCTATACCTTAGTTATCCTCACGTGTTTAGGATACAGGTTCTTATCTACATAATATTACTATGATGTATGGTGTCATCAAAACATCTACCGCTTCTGTGGAACAGGTGTTCATCCTGCCATCCCATTCTGTCAGCCGCCTGTGTGGAGACGTGGAGTACAGAATGTCCGTAGTTCAATCCTGTAGCTGCCTCATTTTAACAGGGGGCTGCGGGATAGCCAGGATGTTTTAGCGTTTGCCTGCCACCACAATAATCTAGTTCGATTCCCCAAGTTCCTGGTGTAGCCCGACGTGATATTGCTTCAAAATTGACGAAAGTTATATAAAACAACACTCGATCATATCAAAAGACATATTACATAAGAAATGTTATTTATGTTTACCCTGCCTGACGTTTGACAATAAGGAAATACATACAGAACGTCAGTTGGTCAATAGAGAATACTAAACGACCTTCTGTGTAATACCATTTTTATTAAACGAGTTAATGAACTGGTATCAGACGAGCGAAAGCGAGTTTGATACTAAATCTTTAACGAGTTTAATGAAAATGGTATTTCACGGAAGCGAGTTTAGTATTCTGTTTATTACTCGTCAACATAAATTGACAGAAACTGCTTTCAATGTGAGGACTCTCAGCTTTTAAGTCAAGCAAGGTCTAGTAAAATCGCGACATCAACATTAGCATTGTGACGTCACAACTTTGAACCATTTTGACGTCATACCTCAAGCGGCATTACACTAGTGTACTATTGAAGTGAAAATATTACACTGCAGTATCTTCAACGGGCGAGTAATAAACAGAATAACTAGTCTTGACTATCCTCAGAAAGATGTCAGAGCATGACAGGTGATTCTCTCACATGGCAAGCAGGGTGTGAAATAACCGGTGGCCCACTAGCCCGTGGCTAGTAAACATCCAGTCGCAACATATGTCATATTTGGGATTTCACTTTCTTAGTAAAGTAGAAATTCTAGTACTTTTTTCGGTTGAGTCCCATCCGGGATTCGAACCCGCACCCTCAGAGTCAGGCACCTAATCGCCAGCACACAAAGTCAGCCGCCTAGCCCGCTCAGCCACCGCGACTTCCACATCACTGGCACCACTAGCTTGTGAATATTTTGGGGGCGTGTTGTTAAAATATCCATCAGTCACTGACCTGGTAAGTTATAACACACATTTAAACCATGCAAGGTTATGGCCTGATAAAATGTTTATCATATCATCAGCTTAGTGATAACGTATTCAAGCTATTTAAGCATAAACAAAACATTTCAGATATTTAGACATGTATTTTCTTCGTTTTGTGTGGTGTTTTACCTTTCAATACTCTTTAGCTTTTTTCTCAATTCAAATATCAGGCTAGTGAATTATTTGGTGGAATAGTACCTTTCAGGCATAGCTAGCTCGACTGGGTAACAACATCTGGAAACTGTTTCAAAGCACTGATGGCAAGTCCAAAGTGAAGCGAGCTGGGTCTACACTACTTTCAGTGATATTCCTGCGGTATCATGGCAGAGGACAAGCTTTAATACCGGGACTATAACACACAAATATCAAATATTCCTATGGTATCATGGCAGAGGACAAGCTTTAATACCGGGACTATAACACACAAATATCAAATATTCCTATGGTATCATGGCAGAGGACAAGCTTTAATACCGGGACTATAACACACAAATATCAAATATTCCTATGGTATCATGGCAGAGGACAAGCTTTAATACCGGGACTATAACACACAAATATCAAATATTCCTATGGTATCATGGCAGAGGACAAGCTTTAATACCGGGACTATAACACACAAATATCAAATATTCTTGTGGTATCATGGCAGAGGAGAAGCGTTAATACCGGGACTATAACACACAAATATCAAATAATGAGAAATAAGGAACAGGAAAAGGAAAAATCTGAAAGCCAATCAAAAACACAATGAAGGTTTACAGAATTTTGAACATCCAAAATTGTAAGAAAATAATCATAATTTTTGGGGTAAAATTTACCATTAATCATATAGGAAACAGCCACCACTTCGAATCAAGGAGTCTCACTTGTTGTCTGTGAAGCATGATTTGAAACAACATTCTAATGTTGATATTGTGAATATTAACAAGGCAGAATTAATTTCCTGTTTTCATAATCTAAACTGGGTTTGACTGTCCCGAGTCATAGGAAGATATTAACTGAAAGATATACATCCCTGCATGAAAAAAAACATCACCCTGTACTTTTACCAGTTAACTTTATCTGACATGAAATTCTAAACTTTTCCCTAAAAAATAACCTCTATAATTTGATAAAGCAAGCATTCACATATCAAAAACAAGTACATCGTTGAAATGACCATGAACTTTAATGTAGGTAATTGCCAGTGTTTAAAATTGGTGTTTTTTCTGTCCTAAAACAAAATACCTTATTTTGAAAGGGGAAAACAATAATAGATTATGTGGCCTATATATTCGTTTATTTATTGTGAATGGATGAAAGTTCGTAAGCTAAGATTTAGAAAAAAAATGTAACATTATAAAATGCCTTAACAGTTGATTTATGCACAAAACAAATAGATTTTAGCTGTAATTATCAGTATCCGGCAAGACGTGTTTATTCAATACAATTAACTCAACATCATAAAACATTTGCTTCCAAAATCTCAGTATGTGGTCTTTTTCAGTTTTAGTCATTAGCAGACTGAATTGTTGGAGAAAGGTCATGTATGTTCAACATACAGGTTCTTCCTGATTATAAATAATAAAGGCTTCCTTGATGTGTAAATGCCATCTGGGTATATAACATGTGGTTTCAGCAGGAGAGGAAAAGTTAGTTTGGGTAAATGGTCAGTCCTATCACATTTTCATAAAAGTATTCCTTCATAAAGAATAGAAAAGGTTACTGTATTTGTAAAACTGTCAAGGGATAAAGTTTCTTCAACGACAGGTTGATTAAATTGATGGTTGCACCCAACTTTTCTCTAGGATCAGATTTTATTTTCAAATGGGGTGGTGTTTAATTAATACATGGGTGTGTACATGGGCAAGCGCATAGCCTTGTTGATTCATATCCTTGCATCCAAGATACTCTTTTTATTCTCTCCCGATTGCCTGGCCTGGATTTGAACATTGTCATGAGGCTGTTTTGCAGGTGGGTGTGGCATTTAACAAAGAAAAACATAATCCCATAAAATATAGATTTTCCCTTGTACTGATGCGAACATGTGACTGCCCAAAATTGAACAAACAATTAATCCGATAAAATATGGATATTCCACCAACCTGAGGCACACAAAACAAACTGCACAGGTTTCGATTTCAGCAATATTTCAGCAACATCACAGCAGGAGAACCCTGAAATGTGCTTCCCACATAATACGAATGCTGGGAGTAGCACCAGGGTCTTTGGTTGAAGGAGCACCTGGTTACCAAGAAAAGAAACTGACAAGAGAAAATGTAATTTTATTGTTTATTTACTGAATCCCTTTATAATGATTTACATGCAAAAAATAAAATAATAATATCACTGATAGATGACCTTAAATGACTGAATAGACTTGAACTATAAAGGCTTTGAAAGTGAAAACAAATCTGGTATAAGTTGCTTATCAGAACTAACAATCCATCATATTCATGAGTCTAAAACACTTGTTATAAAAGCCCACAAAATGTCCAAGCATAACACTAATTAAATATTCAAGCCACACTATCAAAAATCACCAGTTTGTTTCCACTCAAAAGAAATGTTTTCCTTTTTCCACATGTCATCTTTTACCAAAAAAAAACAACACTTGAATAAATCGAAACATTTGTATCATTACATCAATTGAAAAATTTGTGGTAAATAAAAAACTGTGGTTTCCCCAAAAAATATTTCAGTGCCATATGCAACTATTACTGTAATACAAACGTCAAAGTCATTAACTAGCACCCTCTGAAACTGGTTAGGATTTAATTATTGATAAATTAGACGCAAAAGTAATAAAATATCAAAACTATATGATATATATTTTACATGACGTACACAGACATCCAGTGATAAACATGATTATATATGTCTAAGGTATGCACTACAGGGCAAACGTACCCTGGAACTAGGGTTGGCATAGCAACCACTATAGTCAGATGCTTCCATTCACCAACATCTTGATGACTATAAATTTTACACTGTGTAAATATCGTCAAGTCGGGAAAATATTTTGAAAAATTCAAAACTACGAATTATTGAGCTGAAAATGCTGTTGAATTTACAAAACAGTGAGTTTAGCTTATTTTTTCATAAACAAATTTAATCTCTAGAAAATATGTTAACTGTGACTTGCATATTAAATAGCACCTTCACAGACACACAATGTTAAAGCAACATAAATGAGAGTTACCTCCCCTAATAGCCAGTTTTTTTCAGATCAATTTGTAAATATTTCTGATATATTTTGAGACTTCTGGTAAAGAAACGCCTGTGAACATGTCCTCCTACTGCTGTTAAACTGACGTAATTCATACAGTGTTCAGCAAATAGCCATCAAGAACTCTGTTATTGTAAGTGTAAGCACGTTATATGATGTAACAGCTACACATTAACAGTGATTAACAGCTAGTAACAGTCCTAACAGAACAAACAACAGATGGGGTGTACAGATCTGTACATAGGAGAGTTCAAACATCATATATAGATTCATCTAACAACACAACTGAACTTTACAACACTTTACCCCAAATGCCGTGAGATACTGCTATATTGTTCAAGCATAACAAAGTTCTTTATCAGTCTCAAATGCCCTGAAACAGGTTATTTATGAAAAATTCCAAGAATTAAACAAGAAATGAATAATTTGATAACATATTGTCATGGATTAATATTGCTGATTTTGTTCATTTAGCACATGTAAAACATCTAAAACACAAATTATACACAGAAATTAGTAAGACTTGTCATCCAAGAGATACACAGATCTTGAGGAGAAAGGGAAATATTTGTAAATTTCAAAATAGAAACTGAACAGAAAAGAAAGATATTTAACAATCATTTTAATTTCAAGAACACTTCATTTAGCTTCAGTCATAATGAAAAATTAGCAATGTTTGGAGAATTAAACATAAACAAGTATATTTATAAAACAACAACTTTACAAAACAAAGTACAATTAACAAGAAAAGAAGTAGAAGTAAGTATATCCTTGTATGTAAAATCATCAAAAGTTCATAAAACGTTAGATGAATTTTAATACTTTAAAATTCATCCAACTTTCAATATCAAATCCAAACCATGTAAGTCACTGTTAAATACATAACCCAAGTCAGATCTAATAAAATATACAGCAAAGAGAGATACAGACTGATATGAACATATATCATACACAGGCTTCAAGACATCACAACTAGAGTTGTGCATGCATGTGACTTAAACATGTACATACACAAAATAAAGAGAAGACCATGTACTTTCACCCTGATCAGAAGATGGAGGGACATTTACATTAAATGATGAAGATGACAAATTTAAATAATGATTACAGATCTAAATTCACTGCACATCGGCATCACAGGTGATGATTTTGCTGATTTCCCAAAGCAATTCTTGAGCTAGGATGATCGTAATGCCTATACATCAACATGAGACTTCCGACTATTGAAGGGCGATGATCTCTGTGTGAAACCCAGCCCTTGCATTTGCAATGCCGTAATTAGTACAGGTGTACCCAAACTGGTTTCAGCTATTCACAGCCAACATGAAACACATGATCAACTTGAACTCATAGGTACAATTTTCTATACTGAATAATAAAACATTTTCATATTTATATATTTTTAAACATTTAAATTTTGAAATACATGTCAGTAAGTAAGACATAAAACTTAAAATAGAGACTGTGATGGTAATAAAATTTGTTTAAACACTTAGCTTGCTTAAAAAAAAAATTAAATGTTTCTCGGACACTTTCTTTTCAAAACCGACGATCGCAATAGGAACTTTTTGACAAGATTTGATATAAAAAAAAGTGATGAGGAAGGAGCATGTTTTTGTTCTCACAGACAGAAAAGGATGATTGGGATATGGCCAAGTCAAAATTATCATTTTTTAAAATGGCAATAAAAAATTGTTTCATGCACAAAAAAAACTGACGTGCTGATGCCTGAAAAACATTTCACTGTTTTTTATTTAGCGTTATATTTTAAGTTGAGTTTCAGAAGGAGACAGATGACAGATCAGAATTAATGTACCTGATTCACGTCAGTCTGGAGTGCTATTCCCAGGTAGGTAAGATTTTAGGGATGCTTTGGGACTTACAGGGCCAATATGCGCCCATACGATTACCAGGGAAACCATCCAGGTTGTGTCCCTTTGCATATACATATGGTCTAACAGTCATCAGTCTTTCAAGGTTTCCATATTTAATCAAGGAACCCAGGGTGAACTGCTTTCATCTTTAAAACTGTTCCATCCCAACTTCATCACAAAGTACCTAGAGTGGACCCGCAGCTGACCAAGCCTGGTGTAGTGGTCACTGAAGGCCCTCTCCATACATACAAGGCTGTTAAAGAATGCATAAAGTGAAAAGATGATATGTACCAAGCTTGGCAAAATATACAACATATTCGTACAAATGTGTCCACCGAGAAAAATAGACATTCTAAATGCTACACAGATTTTGGACAAGGGAACAGAATCTGGACTGGTGTAAAAGGCAAATGTCGGCTCAGTGAATTAAGGCCCTTATCTTTGAAGAAATTTTTTTTTCATCCAAGAGACAAAATTATACAATTATAACTTTTGAATAAGGAACAATTGATAATAGCTTCTATTCATATTTGTAAAGTGAAAACATGTTTTGAGTAGTAACATCCCTATCGGCCTTTACAGGCCTTGTCACACCAATGTAATCAAACTATCAAACTATTGAAATCAATACTATCCCATACATTTAGAGGGAACCAGAGATAAACTGTTACCAACAACAAGTAGTCTTATCCAAGTACTGCTATCCTACAGTTAGATTTTATATGAGTCCTAATACTGCTACCCTAGTGTTAGATTACAACATTCACGCAACATCGATCATTATAAGCTCACCATTTCTAGTGCCAACAGTACTGGCAATATTAGTTACAAGATATTAAATTCCTCACAGACAGGAATCTGAGTGAGAAATCCCGTTTCTCATATCAGAAAACTACACAAGTAATTTAATTTATAACCAATTTATAACCTATGATGATAATTTTCAAGTTGTTCTAAAAGCATACCACATCAAAATATGTTATTTTATTTTATATTTTGCAAGAACTGAATAAGCCTTTTTGAGAATCTTGAGTGTCATACTCTTGCAAGATCGACAATTATGAAGTCCTTTGTCAAAATTTGAATACGCTTCAATGCAACACAATCATCACTTAAAACTACCTTGAAGACCTTTAAGACCCCGTTTCACAACCAATAAAAGATCGAAATAGGTGAAGAGATAACAACAGATGGCAATACTATTGGTTTTAGATTGAAGGGTATGCCGGCACAAATTGAAGTTTATTTATTGAATTGTCTAAATTGATGAAGAATTTACTCAGATTAATCACCAGGTAGAATAGGATCAATTAGAATGTCCATGCCCCAAATACACCCCTTAACTCCATATTCTGACATAGTTAACATTCTTTCTAAAATCACCATTGCTACTTACCAAATATCGTGCACCTTTGTGTATTTGTCATCAATGTTATGTATATCAGGAATCTCTAATTAGGCAAGAGCGTGCTAACAGAAATAACAGGGTGGCACATTTTGTCCAATGAATTCCCAAGCTCAACCTTTTGAACTCAACATGCTAATTTACAGTAGTGAACCTGACATGTAATGGGACACTGAACTGACACATTGTTACCTGGACAATTATATATTTGTTTATTATTATTGGAAATTTGATCCTGCTATTGCAATGAATAAAAATGAACAATTGATAAAACATACAGACAATTTACACAATCCAATTTGACACATTTTTTTTGTTTCATCTAATCTTTAAAGCATTTCATTTTTAACAGCCACAGGCATCATTTCACAGAGTGCAACAGTAAAATATTCAAACTTACATAAATAAAGTTCTAAATATAAAAACGGTTCCCTTAATATGATGATAATATGTATCCTATTAATAATTAATAAAAATTTGAAGTGATTTAATTCTTTCAGGTTTTGCATAACAGTCACATTAGCAATCATGCTGTTATTTGAGTATCAGGTCCAATATACATTATCAGGGCATAATATGAACACATTCAGGCCCTGTGCCATTAATATTAATCATCAAGTTTACAAAAATGTCAGCGTGCACTCAACACATGTCTATCTACAGAGTCAATATATCAGTGTTCTCAGACCAGTGTCAAGGTCAGTCTAACAGGTTTGCTGAATATCCACAAGCTGTCAATGTTACTAGCATGAAACGGTTGTTTCTGACAAATGTAGCAGTGTTTGTACAATTCATTGGAGGGAAGTTCAAATAATTTTTTTAGACATCCACAGTTCCTGATGCATCTCATAACAGAGTTAATCTGCCCAGTCAAATGAGAACAAGGACATTTCATCTTTGGATGAAATCAAATGACAGTTATCTGCTGATCAGAAACCATATTGCTCAGTCATTGTGGAACATCTGAATGCTGCAAATAATAAGGGCATTGGTAGCCATTTGCCATTATTCAAGGTACTTTATGAAATGGTAGCCCAAAATGAGCTTATGATAGTTTAAACCAGATCCTGAGTAAACTGAAAATGGATTTTCAAAAGCCTGCACTTGTTGTAATGGTGACTGTAAAGTAAGTGTATGTCTGGTTCCGCGTGACGTAGCCGCGGCAGAGACGAAGCTAGTACTGAGTCTTGGTCTCGTAGGATGTAGTAGTCGTAGTTGTCTCCACAGTAGCTGGAGAGGAGGTGGTGGTGGTGTGGGCAGGGCCACTCTGCCAGCCACGGTACTGGAAGAATGTGTCTATCCCAAAGACGGCTGTTGCAGCGAAACAGAAGAACTGAAATACAGAATGGGAATATAATGTTTCCTTCAGCAAGCACCCCTGATGCTTCTAGGTTAGAATTGGTCTGTGCTGTCTGTCTGTCTGTCTGTCTCAATCGATTACTTCACACCAAGGACCCGTGTTTGATTCTCCACATGGGTACAATGGGTGAAGCCCATTGCTGGTGTCCCCCTTACCATGATATTGGTGGAATATTTCTAAAAGCGATATAAAACTAAACTCACAACACTCACTCCATTGATGATGAAGGGATGACACGGTCAGACATTGTTTGGCTCATGGCATTCACTGACAGTGCGCTGGATTGTCTTATCTAGGTTCGTATTTTACAAACAGATCATAGCACTGACTGTCATAGGTCTACGTTTATCTGCAAGTAAGTGATTCTAGTATACTCTGCTTTTTTTACAGAGACTTTCATTCACACTGAAGTTGTCCATTGTAATCAATTGAGAAAATGGCATAATTTACATACAATATATTTCATAAAACAAGAAAATACAACCAATAAAACGCAAATCTAAATTAGAGATTTCTGGTATCACAACAATAACATTTCTTTTTAGGATATTTCTTTTTAGGATAGCATGTAGAAAATAGATTCTACATGTACAGTGCCACTTACTGTCAAACACAGAAGATACGTATCGTAACATGGATGCAGCCTTGCAGTATATTGCAATACAATTATATTGCCTTAGTTTCAAGCAATCCTCTGTTCAGGATTCAATAACCAGAATAGAAATGCATTAATACGTTCTTCTACTGACAAACTATGGATCATACAGACCCTGGTATTTAGACTATCACATCCTGGAATATGCAAGGAGGTGGTGGGGGTGGAGGGGCAACTCTTTTCATTTTCATGACATCCTTTTACTACTAAAGGCTAAGAAAGTCATATGACAGTACTCACGGATGTAGCAGCAATGGATGAATGCCAGCCTCCACGTGCAGCTGCAACGATGCCCGAGATGAGGAAGAAGACGGTGAAAACGATGTGGCATATAAACTCCTGCAATAGAATGTGTGTATCAGTTAACAAAGGGTGATGAAGAGTGAGTGAGCGAGTTCAGTTTGAGATCGCTTTTACCAATTTTCTAGCAATATCATGGATGGTGACACCAGAAATGGGCTTCACACATTGTACTAATGTAGGGAATTAAACCCAAGTCTCCATCGTGACGAGCAAACACTTTAACCAATAGGCTTACCCCACCGAAACGAAGAGACAAATGCATCCAAATTGAACATGTCTGACTCTGGACTTCACAGGTTGTCATATAATGCTGACAATACCTTAAACAAAAACCTACAAACATAGGTATGCCCCTACCAGGTTTTGACAACATGTTATTGATAACAGGTTTATGGCAGGCAAAGGGACACAACTCTTCACAAAGAAATGTTGGTATGCATGGGTCATTCATGTCTTGCATACCTTATGCTTCAGTTTTATAACTTACAGTGTCATTAATTTTATAGCAATACAATGTTATAAGTAATGTATGAATATTATAACTCATAATACTGTACAGTCTTATCACTAACCTTACACTTCTGTACAATGTTCTTATACCTGCTACACCTAAATGTTATAATACATTGTTATCACTGATATCTGAATACTACACGATACAAATGAATGTTTGTTATACAATGTTATCATTGATATCCCAGTACAATGTTATTATTACTATTACAATGCAGTGACTATACTACTGTTTATGTAATTACAATGTTATAACAAGGATATATTATTGCCCAATCTTATGACATGTCATAAAAAGGATGCATTACTGTCAAATATTACATGAATGCTATCTTTCTGCCTTGGGTCTTAAGGTAAGCTTAAGGTCTTGTAACATTTCTCTTAGCATACATACCCCCTATGTTCTAGTAGAGGAGGTACAAATGCTACAAGGAAAGTTACGAGATATCTTCTTACGAGAGTTTTGTGAAATAACCAGGTTACAATACTGCCCATTGTTACAACAATGTTATGTTCCTGTCAAACATCACCAGTACTACCATACAATGTTGTAAACATGTACATATCTCTACAGAATCATTACTTACAATCAAGGGCCATGGGCCTGGAAGTTTCTCAAAGATGTGAAGGAAGTGGAATATGAACAACAGTGACACTACTACTGCTGCTGCCACAGCCACAAACTGGATCCAGCCGGCTCCATAAGGTACCCAGTACACCACCGATGTGCAGATGAGGACAATGATGCACAGGACCTGTAACAGGAACGCTCAGTTCACGTCATATCATGTGTCTCTGTCTAGTCACTGCTGCCATACATGTGAGTAGGCTGAGGTCAATACAAGGACTGCAATGATTCGATCTGATTCATTCAAAATTGAATCTGACATCTTAGTTTTGATTTTCCATAACTATTATCATCACTATTTTTATTCAATATTTGAATATCTATTTCAAAAGTTTTAACAGGAAAAAAGTAATTTAAAAAAAACGCAAAACCCAATTGGTCGACACTGTGTTAGATATCCAGTAAGCATTATAGGCATCACCAAGTTGACGATGGATTTCATGCTAATAAAACCGACTCACTTGATCTTTGAGAGTTCAATCTGATGTTTTTACTTGCATGATGAATCGAAAATGATTGCAATTGAGGATCCAATATCGAAAATCAAATTGAATCAAAGTCTGGGTGAATCATTGCAGCCCTTTTCAACACCACTTATACCAGTATTCCACTTACATGTTGGCATGTCGAGAAAGCCCTGAAGTTAAGTAGGTCTCAAAACTTTACAACCACCCCTATGGGTTTCACCAAATTTGTGAATTTTGGAGACCTGCATCAATACCCAAAACCTGGACCCATGAAGATCTAAGTTAAAACTGGTCTTCAGCAACCCATGCACATCATAAAAGGGATCGGGTGGTCAGACATGCTGACTTGGTTGACACGTCATCGTATCCCAATTGCACAGATCTATAATGATGTGTGTTTGTTTGTGAACATTTGTCAAATTTAATGATTAGCTTAATTCATTCAAGTGAGTTATACAAAAACAGCAAAATTACAATTTATCAAAAATATGTTCTTTACAACTGATAATAATTTTTAATCCTTCTTTCAATTGATTTTCGATTATTTTCGATCATCAGAGCACCAATAGCATGCATGGCCAGTAGAGCTGCAAACAATATACTATGTATCACGAATACTGGTAACGAAAACGCTATGTATCACAAATACTGGTAACGAATACGCTATGTATCACAAATACTGGTAACGAATACGCTATGTATCACGAATACTGGTAACGAATATGCTATGTATCACAAATACCGGTAACGAATATGCTATGTATCACGAATATTGGTAACGAATATGCTATGTATCACGAATACTGGTAACGAATACGCTATGTATCACGAATACTGGTAACGAATACGCTATGTATCACAAATACTGGTAACGAATACGCTATGTATCACGAATACTGGTAACGAATACGCTATGTATCACGAATACTGGTAACGAATACGCTATGTATCACGAATATTGGTAACGAATATGCTATGTATCACGAATACTGGTAACGAATATGAATAGTTATTCATGAACATAATCTTGTAGTTAAGTGAAGTTAAGTGAATGATGCACAATATGTAAGCTGTAACCCTCATGCTGACCGTTAATTTGTTGTAGTACTAGCTAGTGATCTGACATGACACTCAAAGAAAGAGTCAAATTTGGTATGTAGTACACTAATAGTTGTAGTCTACAGAATCATGTCTAGCCTTTGCAAACTAACATGGCTTGCACTATTGCAATGCTCACACATATTCTATTCTTGCATGTCTCACTTTAATAAAGGCTCAAGTAAAACATGCTGAGATAAAAAATGTAAATATTCATTCATATTCGGTTCTGGTGACCTTGAAAAACGAACTGTATTTGTGAAGGGCTATGGTTTGATTCACCGAATATGTGAGTTTAACTGCCCTAATGATCAGTATCACTTACAAATTCTACTATCTTGAGTATTCCGGGGATGGACTTGATGTATCCCACATCAGGGTGGATGCCTGTGGTGCTACTTGTAGTGGTCGTGGTGGTTGTCTCGTAGGTAGACATGTTGACTTCAGCACTTTTTCACCGATCAGTGGAGACAAGAGATCACGGAAAATTCCAACTGGAAAGAAAATATCACACCATTAAACAACAGCTGACACCAGACAACCACTCATCATGACAACACAAATAACAAACGGAAGTCAGAAAAAAGACCAGGAAAGATAAAACACCTTGAACCAAAACGGAAGTAAAAATCTGATAAAAACTGATCAAAACACAAGCTTCCCCATGACAGTTAAGAGCTGCGAATCCATGTCACAAACAACTCAAATATGGATGACAAACAGAAATTTCTATATGGTGTTTTATCCACTTTTGCTATTAACTAGTACTGAGTGTCCGAGTGATTTTGCTTTTTGCCACTCTTAGCAATATTTCAGCAATATCATGGTGGGCTACACCAGAAATGGGTTTTCTTTATTGTTTTCACAACGTTTCTGGTCTATTCCTTGCCCCTTCATCAGGTGGAAGGGGCAAGGAATAGACCAGAAACGTTGTGAAAACAATAAAGAAGAAGTTGACATCCATAACATTTTGTCGTATATTAAAATACCGACTTCTAAATGACTCTCAAGAACCTCAAATATAATATTGATAATGGCATTATACTGTTTGAAACAACAAAGAAAACAAAAATTGATAATGACAAAGAGAGTTTATAACTGAAATCACCTGTATACAGGGCTCGATTTGGTGCTTTGCTAAATGCATTTGTGCAACCCAATATTACGTAGTGCATCCTAGTCATCAGTCTAACTTGCACCAAGTGCATGTCAGTTTTTGAATGGGTAAACATTTGAATAAAATATCTAAATAATTCAAAAACATATTTCTTTGATTACATACTGAAATAATGCAGTGCATCTGGAATTTGGTGGGTGCCACTAGGATTTTATCTTAGGATGCACCTGGTGCAAGTAAGCTGACATCTCTTAAATCAAGCCCTTGCACACAATACTATAACTACCAGTTTCATAAATGAAATATTATCAAACTCTGTGTTAAAACAATACTAGTCAAAAGGCGATATAAACTTTATTCCGTATTTCAAACATTGTTCAAATAGGATGAGAATTATAATGCCACATGCTTTATGGTGGCGAATAGGAAAAAACAGGTGAGGAAATGTCACAAAGCACTTCCTTTCACGTCATAAAATTGTAACATAAACCACTGAGACATTTACGACCATGATCTGGAGGTGCATTTCAAAGTTGCATGAAATGGTTTCTAATATCGAAAAAGTTGAAATATGTCCTTTGTATAAGAGATATTAACATATGTAATTGTGAATACAAGGATTGAAATTAACAGTGTCATTGTACGAATGGCACAGCTAAGATTCAAATGGCATGTTCAAATTTTTACCTGCATGCCCTTATGGTATGCTTGATTTACTGAAGGGCATTAAAGTATTTACCATATTCTTCGTTATCATCTTTCATGATTTAAAGTGACATTTTGACAAATGACAAATGATAAGGTGTGTAGGTCAGACAGCCATCAAATCATTACAGTCTTTTCAAAGTTTGAGGTCAGCAAACAAACAATAATACATACCTAGCATTGTTTTATTACTCATGATTTATTAGTGAATGTTACCATGGTTACAATACAAATACATTTACTTCAAGTCATTTGAATTACAGTTTAACAGACCATGAATTTATGGCTCACCTTAAACTGAAATGACACACTTAAATTATCAAGACAGTGCCCATTAGACACACTTGCAAAAAAACTTAATTTCGATCGCCAGAATATTAAAAATGTGCCAGTTTCAAATATGGTAAAATCTGAAGTATGGCTGGTGAATGTAGAAATATACTGGATGCATGTCTGCATGTCGGGAATGTATCAAGAAATACTAGTCATTCTTGAAGTCTACGAAAGGAATTGGGAATAACATGAGGTGAATTCTGAAATATAACCAACCATTAACTTCTTTGAGAAGTTGGTACGCTAAGGAAGGATAATATATAGATGTAAGTGAGTGAGTGAGTGAGTGAGTGAGTGAGTGAGTGAATGAGCTCACTTTTAAGCCGCACTCTGAAATATTCCAGCTATATGGCAGTTGTCTGTAAATAATCGAGTTTGGACCAGACAATCCAGTGACCAACAACATGAGCATCGATCTGCGCAACTGGGAACTGATGACATGGGTCAACCAAGTCAGCAAGCCTGACCATCCAATCCCGTTAGCCACCTCTTATGACAAGCATGGTCACCTTTCATGGTAAGCATGGGTTGCCTATTCTACCCCAGGACCATGGGTCTCACAGCGTTAGAACTTTCATCGAAACAACACATGATCGGTAACGATGTTAGAATCTCTCTGTCCTAATGAAGGTATTCACACATAGTGTTATCCTTTCCTGACTTGTGAACAATCTCCACGCATCATTAATGAATGTCAACTTCTCACTGATGAATAAGGAAACTTGATGAAGGAATCATGACTTATGAGCGATGATTGCCCATGTCAGACTTTCGTCAATTTGGCCTCACTACACCGCTGGAATAAGGTTGATATGAATGTGATTTAATGCCCAACTCAACTCTGCTTGGCAAGCACAGCACCTGCTTCCCTGTTTAAAACATAACATATGCAGACTTGATATAACCCCTTCACGTATGACCACATTCCCTTATATTGTGAGACATTGGACAACATGGGCCGTGTAAGATTATACAGTCATTCCTCACCATAACGCAGGTCTTGGGGTCCATGAATAATTCCCCGTCATGAGATATCCACGTTATACACAAAATGGAAAAAAGACCACGTAAATTGTATTTTCTATCTTAACTGCTATTTCAGGTACTGTGCTCAGTTAAAACTATGTCGTATCGGCGAAGGTGAATGAAATTGTAAATTAAAATAGGAAATTTGCTATCAAATAACACTAAGATATGATAATTCAAGCGCTGTTCTACTAATGCTTCCAAAGCATTCAAAAATAGTAATCTGCAGTGTATTAAAATCTGTTCACTTACAAAAAAATTTAAAAACCTATGACTTCATAGAAGTTCTATTCTGTTCTCTATTTTATGTCTTAAGCAGTTATTTTAACATTGACAATAAATATTGTTATTGTGTGAGTACAACACATTACATCTCTCTACTTGCAGTAACAGGTCCTGCACCCAGTAACATAAAGACCTAAATCTGTGCCACTATGACCTGTACGACAGGCCACACCCCTCCCATGTACTCCCCCACACATTTGGCAACCATTCCTTCCCCACCCTGGCTTGTGACTAATCCCTCGCCTACTCCACAGACCAAACATACTGATGGCTGCTCCATATAATCATCCATACTACACAATCATCTCCATGCAATTATTATGTAAAAATCACATGTATCCAAATGTCAATAGTAAATCCCAAAACATTAATACATAAATGTTTTTGCCTTTGTATAAAAGATGCCAACTTTCAGAGACAAGGGAGATAATTCAGTATAGACGTTGAGTTTCTACTCTCAGAGAAATTGAGATTTCACAGTTATTTGGTTACACAAATTTGATTTGACTGTGCAGAAGAATCATCAGCCAGACAAAAACATGTCCTGAAATTAAAGTTTGGTTGCAGATATCAAATATGATTTGGTCACAAAACACATTTGCTAAGCATGAGAATATTCTTAAAACAGTTATGACTGTCAACAATAAAATGCTAAGTGTTCCAGTTATCAGTTGAGAAAGTGTACACAGACTCTTCTAATGGTGCTGAACCACTTGCGAGACTTCTACGCAGTATAGGGCTATATAGCACCCACACCTACCAACACATGCACATGTGGCTACCAGTCTATGTTTATCCACGTATTTACATTTGTTAGAGGTGTATGTGGGCGGTCACTCCTATCTCACTGGAACGGGGACATTCAAGGGGAAAGGGCCAAAGGCCCAGATGATATATTACACCACAATCCCTAAACTGTATGATGCTTATTACTCCATGCATTTGATTGGCCAGTTTTGACAAAGACATACGTGTAATAGATTATACTGTAATAATTGAGTCCTGATTCACTGAAAATGGGCCATACATAGAAATTATCACACAAGCAAGTGTGTCATAATACTTGTATGAAATGACTGTGAAATTGTGTATAATGCACAATTTTGAATGATTTTCGTAAAAGTTGTGTGGCACACTTACAAGTGTAAGAATTTCTTTATTACCCATTTTATTCAAGTACATTTGTGCAGTATAACATAAGCAAGTGTGACTGCCCTATTCATTGATGTCTTGCTCAGTTGTTCAATGATGTCACAGACAATGAAATTCAGAAGCAATGGTTGCTTGTTATGTTTCACCACATGGATCATAAAGACTGATATCACCTATTTCAATAGTCAAAATATCCCTTGTGCAAATGCTTGATATTGATAAAGGTTTTTTTTCAATAGTACAAAATTAAACATCAATAAGCATTGCAGTGAGGGGCAGTTCTTCTGCCTTCATGTGTTGCATAATGTTGAGTCAAACAGTGACATTGTAGAATCAATTCGCTGGGTTTCCAGGTGGTGATGAGTGAGTTTATGCCACACTCTGCAATACTCGTCTTACATAATTGAGTCTGGACCAGAAAATCCAGTGATCAACATCATGAGCACCAATCTACCCACTTGGGATACAATGACATGAGCCAATCAAGTTAACAAGCCTGAACACCCCATCCTGTTAGTCACCTCTTACAACAAGCATGGGTTACTTAACATTACGTTTAACTCGGATCTTCACAGGTCCCAGTTTAACAGTTAATATCAAACAGTCGATATCTCTTCATTCAAATGGTTAATATCACCCATGATCAAATCACTCGTATTTCCCCAGTTCCTGGATTTAATATTTCTTAAAGTCCAAATAAAATACCATCAAAATAATATGTAAATTTCCAAGCAAGCTCCCCATTAAGTCGGGCCATACATGACTGGTGGCTTTGTTGTACAAAGATAATTGCAGGTAAAATGCCATAACTGACATTTCACATGCAAGCCTTTAATGGGTCCTGCTATGAGGACTAAACCTGTGAAACATGTAACCAGTCAGGCATGTTGCACAAGCTAAACCACGGGTGACATTCTTTACATGAAATCTGAGACTTTCATGGGTTGTGGTCCTGTATACTCTATCATGTATCAGCAATATAAATACTTACGACTTACAATTAAATGTGGAACGAGAGGTTGAGTGAGAGGTTGACAGTTTGGCAGAGTGAGTGGTTGAGTGAGAGGTTGAGTGTTTGGTAGAGTGAGTGGTTGAGTGAGAGGTTGAAAGTTTGGTAGAGTGAGTGGTTGAGTGAGAGGTTGAGTGTTTGGCAGAGTGAGTAGATGAGTGTTTGGCAGAGTGAGTAGATGAGTGTTTGGTAGAGTGAGTGGTTGAGTGAGAGGTTGAAAGTTTGGTAGAGTGAGTGGTTGAGTGAGAGGTTGAGTGTTTGGCAGAGTGAGTGGTTGAGTGAGAGGTTGAAAGTTTGGTAGAGTGAGTGGTTGAGTGAGAGGTTGAGTGTTTGGCAGAGTGAGTGGTTGAGTGAGAGGTTGAAAGTTTGGTAGAGTGAGTGGTTGAGTGGTTGAGTGGTTGAGTGAGTGTTTTTTAGGCCGCTGTTGGCACAATTCCAGCTACATATTGACAATATTAGTAAATATTGAAAGAAACAAGGCCTGGTACACCACAGCCATGTTTGTGGTCTGACAATTACAGACAGGTAAGACAGTGCCTGCTTCAACCGGCCTGATGCAAAGTGTGTCTACTGTGACCAGAATCACCACAAGGAATGTCCATACAAACAGCCTTGTTCCTATTTGCCATAACCGGATATATAGAATCTGTTCCACTTCCAAATTCTGTTGGCATGCATAACATTTAAATATTGACCTGCACAATCATAAACAAGATAAAAAAGAAAAGAAAGTGGCCTAAAGCTTTTACACCATAGAGCACAAATAAGCAGTAATTGGGCCATTGTAAGTGAAATCAGTAACTGGCTTCATAGTACCTTCTATTAAATAGAAACCATATCCTGTATCATGAAGCGACCCATGATCTTAGTGAGTCAAACAAACACCTCATCTACTTGCCTACCCTACAGGCCCCATTCCTCAAAGCAATCATTGTGCCACAGACAGTCGTATGGTCTTATTAAAGAATAGGAGTTACGATCATCTTAGAGCGTTCGATCACTTTGGGGAACAGGACCTAGTAGTCAACAGCACAATGTTTGTTGCTCCTAGTGTGAATGAACTGGCACTTAGCCTAAACTAGACTGACACTAAGTGCATGAAAACATTTCTTTAAAATAATGACAAGGTATAAATTACCACAGAGGCTTTCTTCCACTCCTGGCTTTAAAGCGGTAACTACAAAAGCTTAAGTTTGGCTTGGACTTGACAGGACATTTATAAATATAGAAATACGGATTTCAGAGTCATGGTACAAGACTTAGGCTTCCCAGTTATTAGAATCTTCTTATAAAATGTTAAGTGATCAAGATGTGTATGTGTCTAGCTTATTGGGCCTCTTTACATCCTGCTACAGAGAAAATCAATCACTACATGCTATAAGTGCATGTTTTATACACTGTCAGTGAAGTATTGTTATGTGACAATTATAGATCATCTTTCTGACAGACAGTCAATATTGTATTTAGCCTGGCAAACAGAATCTATTTGTGATGTATCAAATGTATGGAGCATGATGATAAAAGAATTATGCTTATGGTCAGTGGACAGCTAGATTAACATCTAGTCTCTGAAATAAACACCTTTCGCATGACAGAACACTGTTTATAAACATAATCATGAAACATAATAAAAACAAAGCCCAGGGACTTTCTTCCTTCCTCCTTCTTGTATCCTTACCAGTTTCCAATAAGAAAAAAATAAAGTGTCCACACTTTAACGAGAACAATGGACAGATGAACAGAGCCCAAAACAATACTTCCCCCCCCACCTTGTTGCATGAGAAGTATGATAGAGATACAGAAGGATATCCTTGTTAGTCATGAGAGATCAATGGTGGAGAGGTTAGAAGTCAGTTCAAAAACACTCTGCAAGGGTTCCTATTTGACTAAGTGGGTGAGTGAGTGACAAGAGTGAGTGAATGTGTGCATGAATGTGTGGGCTGTGGGCTGTGTGTACGGGTGAATGTGTGAGTCAGAGGGTTGTGGGTGAGGGTGAATATGTGAGTGAGTGGGTTGTGGGCGAGGGTGAATGTGTGAGTGAGTGGGTTGTGGGTGAGGGTGGATGTGTGAGTGGGGTGTGAGTGAGCAAGTGGGTTGTGGGTGAGGGTGAATGTGTGAGTCAGAGGGTTGTGGGTGAGGGTGAATGTGTGAGTGAGTGGGTTGTGGGTGAGGGTGAATGTGTGAGTGAGTGGGTTGTGGGTGAGGGTGGATGTGTGAGTGGGGTGTGAGTGAGCAAGTGGGTTGTGGGTGAGGGTGAATGTGTGAGTTAATGGGTTGTGGGTGAGGGTGAATGTGTGAGTGAGTGGGTTGTGTGAGCGAGTGGGTTGTGGGTGAGGGTGTATGTGTGAGTGGGGTGTGAGTGAGCAAGTGGGTTGTGGGTGAGGGTGAATGTGTGAGTTAGTGGGTTGTGGGTGAGGGTGAATGTGTGAGTTAGTGGGTTGTGGGTGAGGGTGGATGTGTGAGTGAGTGAGGTGTGTGAGTGAGTGGGTTGTGGGTGAGGGTGGATGTGTGAGTGGGGTGTGAGTGAGCAAGTGGGTTGTGGGTGAGAGTGAATGTGTGAGTTAGTGGGTTGTGGGTGAGGGTTAAGGTGTGATGAGTGGGTTGCATAACTTACTATAACTTACTGTTACTTGATCGAAATTCTTACAAAATGCCTTTTCTATATCCATGTGAACGCACAAACAAATTTTGCTGCATCCATTGTGAATTTTTATGTGTAAATGATGCAATAATTTGTGTTCTGTAACTCCCTGTTAATTGTGTCGTTCAGACCATCCTGATCAAAACTAGTGACTCTGCACACAAACATGAGACATTTCAAATTCCAATAACACAGCATTTACATAACCATCTGTCAGAAATACAATGTTAATCCGAGCCACTGACAATAACTAGAAAACAAAATGCCGGAATCCATTGCCTTTATCTCTCGATCTCACTATGATCAGGAGCACGGAATAAATTAACAGCGAGCATTAATCAATGAAGATGTTGTACAAGTCTCATAGCAAGAAGTTCCCACCAAATCAATTACAGCTGACTGATCCAATGATAAAGGAGATATAAACATAGCTCATAGTCTCACGCTGCAGGGCATGCGTGCTTGCCTTGCTATTTACGGTGGGGATCCCTCAACTCATGATGCGCGTGCATACATGTACAATGCAGCATCACAGATAGTGCCGACAGCGCTCACCCCAAAATAGATGCAGATGGGGACTTGTTGAGTGGGATAGAGAACTTGGTCACAGAGCCAGAGAGATTTCAGTTGGAACTTGGTGCGAACTTTAGCAATATATCTAGACTAACCTCTAATCACTAAAATGAATAGATCCTGCAGAAAAACAGATGACACATGCATCTTTATGATATAACAAGATGGGTTTAAGCACTGTGACAAACCTGGATGTTACTTTGGACGTGTGCCACAGCTCTTCCGAACTACAGTTCAAACTATTTACTTTTGAAATATCGAGAGGGAAGGATGAAGAAGAGAACATTAATTAATATATACACAAGACTTGCATGAAACTAGTATGATGAGCCTACGGGATTACTAAATACACATATGTTTGGATTAGGTGTTTTGGGCAGCCATGTTTGCCATACACTCGCAGTAATGTAGTGGTGACGGTGGTGGGGAAGAAGAAGAAGAGGAAGATGAGGAAGGAGGAGGAAGGGAAGACAGAGTGAGTGAGTGAGTGAGTTCAGTTTTATGCCGCACTCAGCAATATTCCAGTTATATGGCAAGGATGAGTTGCTGAAGACCTATTCTACCCCAGATATTTACAGGTCGGAGAGAGAGGGGGCCTTAATGTCAACACTGTATGTTTTCAAAGATACTTTGTTTTTAAGATAAAGATATTTTAGGTTCTTGAGAGGCATTTAGAAGTCGGTATTCAAATATACGACAAAACGTTATGGACGTCAACTTCTTCTTTATTGTTTTCACAACGTTTCTGGGCTATTCCTTGCCCCTTCGTCAGGTGGATGCTAACTAACAGTTAAACAGGATATATATACTAGTAATGTACATGAAGCCAGAAAGGTGATTTAAGCATGTATATACAATTGATAGATAGATATTTTATGTGATGTTTTACAGTTGATCATGAATGATTAGGTCAGTTTACACAAGATTGATGGAAAAATTACCAATGTTTCAGTGTTTTGGAACACTTAATGCATTGACGATTTTCAAAGAAACAAAGAACCCATTTAATGAGACAGAACGTAACAGGTGGATGGGAGATTAAAGCTGTGAAAAAACTACTTTATTTACAGCTAATGACATTACATGCTCATGACGTTGTTCACTAGACTGTCTGGTCCAGATGTGATTATTCACAGACCTCTGCCATACAGCCGTAATACTGCTGAGTGTGGCAATAAACAACAACCTAACCATGACTTTTACCTGCGTGACTCCTGTGAGAGTCTGGCTCTACATGAAAGTGTCCCTGGTGTAACTACACTGTTTCAGGGGTGGAAAATCTCATCAAGTAGGGGGGATGTTCACAAAATATCACTTCCATTTTCCCCTCATTGTAACACATTTTATCAAACCATTTTCCTACACATCTTATGTCAATGCATAATCAATATACATAATTCAGAAGGTAAACCATTTCTAGAATCTATACATCTGGATGTGCAACCAAGTCAATCCAGTGGAAGAATTCTGTGTTATAACGAGGTCGTATGGCAACCTCATTGACTGTTTAAAGAGGGAGACAAATCTATAAATAGCCCTTTTCAGTTGATGAACATGTAAATGGAGGTCTAGGGGGAAACCCAGTGAACACTGGCCTCACTTAAACAAACACTACATGCTGGATTATTTGACGTTGCAGAAATAGTGCATCCTTAGGCAACTAGAAAAACAGTAACGAATAAAGGGCATAGTGTTCTTTTCTTATGAAGAAAGAAATTCTAAATTAAGCGTAGCTAAATTAGATTTTGCATTTGTGAAAGAGCCAGCAGTATTCAATGTAGTATCAGCACATCTTGTCACTGTACAGGATATACAATGAGCTATATATCAGGACATAATACTTGGTAATGGCGGGGTTGAGAGATGACACAAATGCCATCTGAGGGTTGTGAGCGTCATGAACAATTGACAGAATTGTTAATAATCCATGTGAGCGAGTTTTGTTTTATGCCTCTTTTAGCAATACTCCAGCAATATCATGGCGGTAGACACCAGAAATGGGCTTCACACATTGTACCCATGTTGGAAATCAAACCCAGGTCTTTAAGGTGATGAGTGAAATCCTCAACCACAGAGCTACCCCACGGCTAACAAGGTAGCAGACTTTGAGCACCAGGATGCAGGGTAACATGGGTGGTACACTGAGCAGCATGGGTAGTTGCCAAGAAAGTCATGTGGCACACTGGACAGCAGGGGGCATGGCCATTGAGGGTTATGCTGTACAATGAGCAGCAGGGGGCGTGGCCATTGAGGGTTATGCTGTACAATGAGCAGCAGGGGGCGTGGCCATTGAGGGTTATGCTGTACAATGAGCAGCAGGGGGCATGGCCATTGAGGGTTATGCTGTACAATGAGCAGCAGGGGGCGTGGCCATTGAGGGTTATGCTGTACAATGAGCAGCAGGGGGCGTGGCCATTGAGGGTTATGCTGTACAATGAGCAGCAGGGGGCGTGGCCATTGAGGGTTATGCTGTACAATGAGCAGCAGGGGGCATGGCCATTGAGGGTTATGCTGTACAATGAGCAGCAGGGGGCATGGCCATTGAGGGTTATGCTGTACAATGAGCAGCAGGGGGCGTGGCCATTGAGGGTTATGCTGTACAATGAGCAGCAGGGGGCGTGGCCATTGAGGGTTATGCTGTACAATGAGCAGCAGGGGGCATGGCCATTGAGGGTTATGCTGTACAATGAGCAGCAGGGGGCGTGGCCATTGAGGGTTATGCTGTACAATGAGCAGCAGGGGGCGTGGCCATTGAGGGTTATGCTGTACAATGAGCAGCAGGGGGCGTGGCCATTGAGGGTTATGCTGTACAATGAGCAGCAGGGGGCATGGCCATTGAGGGTTATGCTGTACAATGAGCAGCAGGGGGCGTGGCCATTGAGGGTTATGCTGTACAATGAGCAGCAGGGGGCGTGGCCATTGAGGGTTATGCTGTACAATGAGCAGCAGGGGGCGTGGCCATTGAGGGTTATGCTGTACAATGAGAAGCAGGGGCGTGGCCATTGAGGGTTATGCTGTACAATGAGCAGCAGGGGGTGTGGCCATTGAGGGTTATGCTGTACAATGAGCAGCAGGGGGCGTGGCCCATGTGGTAATGTGGTACAGTCAGCAGCAGATTAACTTGCATGGCCAACACCCTTTTCGTACAACCATCTTTACTTCATAGATTCTTGTCTCTGGAACAACATGACACAATTAAAGTATAAGACACATAATCCTCAGTCTCTGAAAGCTGCCAAATAGGCTACCAACCAAACCTACACTGTAACCCACCAAACCTAGATGTAACCAACCAATCCACATTGAAACCAGCCAAGCCTCAATGTTATCAACCAATCCACATTATAACCAGTTAATCCATATTGTAACCAGCCAAACCTTGATGAAACCAACCAATCCACATTATAACCAACCAATCCACAATGTAATCATACAATCTTCATCGCATTCACCAAACCTAACTGCAAAGTCCCAAATCTTACCATAACAATCCAATTCATATTGTAACCAATTGATCCTAACTGTAACCAACCACTCTTAACAGTACCTCATTAAAGCCCCACCAATCCCCATAAGTCATGTCAGGATGCACCTGCACTAGTCATGTATATTGTAATTTGAATAGTAGTTACAGAATGAATGACATGACAACTGAACCATTTGCTCACTCAAGCAATTCATACATGTAACGACCAGACAGTGCAGCCAATGTTGAAGTGATACCCAACACATACAACATCATGCACTGATGTATGCTATTTATAGCCTGCGACATGTGTCAAGGTCAGACTTGTAATTACATTAACATAATCAATACAGGATTTGACATGAATGTGGCCACAGCCACTCACAGACTGACATTGCTAGAGTCATCGTCAGCATGTCATTCTACATACTTCCCAAACACAGCAAATTTACATGATCAATGAAAAATATTGCTCTTAAAATTAAACTGTTAATGGGGTATGATTTAACAATCCTTAATTCTCTTTATCTATCCTTTATCAGAATAATTAAATCATCAAATTCCTGTCAAGCAATCACTATACAAATTATGCAAGAGTTATACAATAATTAATAAATACATTTAACAATCTACAAAGATAGTCAAGCCAGTATGTATATTATAATAAACTTTAAGCACCAATTATACCTGATAACTCGAGTGACATTTAGGGTACTCAGGACTACTTCTGAGAAAGGTACTTGGTGACGTGGTTGCCATTACATTGTTTGTTGCTAAGGTACTTAACATTTGTGCTGGCTTGTGATGAGGATTACAGATTGATAATCATTACCTAGATATTGACTGATTACCAATAAATATCACAATTGTGCAATTAGACACAACTAGACAATGTTACAAAAATAGCGCAATATTTTATGGATAACTACTTCTTTAATTGCGAGATTGTGATGTTTCGATACTAACTGTAACCAACCACTCTTCAGATTCTTGTACCGTTTCAAGCAGGAGTGACAATGGTACATGAATCTGTATCAAAACGTCTTACTCACGCAATCATGGAAGTTCTCATCCATAAACTATTGTCGTAATTTGCACGTTTCAAATGCTAAAATGCCACTCCAACAAGAAAAACAATGTTTTTTACTTTTTCAATTATAATGTTTATTTCTAGAAATTGTATTATATGTAGGGATTAAGATACACAAACATATAGCCTCTGAAATGAACATATTTTACAGAAAAACTGCACATGAAAAATATCACAAAATATAATAAAAAAGAGTCCAAAAACTTTCTGCATTTGCAGAAACTGAAACTGTGGTAATCTAGACTTGCCATGCATTCTAGACTTGCATTGTGTTTCTTGGATATATTTGATTCAAGTACTGTATGACAGACTAGGATTAAGATCACTGTGTAGAAACAGGTGGCATACTTTTCCCACTGCTTAATAGCGATTTAGTAGTGAGCGAAAAAATAGTATCTGAAACTAATTATTTTACCCAAACAAAGATATTCTACCACTGTGACAATTTAATTGCAGGTTTGCTATATATATATATCATAAACTATCATAATCATAATCGTCATGACAATGTTTAAGTCGCAGCGTCAGTTTTGCCGGTTACATTTTATGTATGGTACAATTTGACGTCACAGTTGTGGTTTCACACAATCGTGCACCTGCAGGCAAAATGGTCATTGTGTGTATGTGACCGAGTCTAGTTTTATACTGCTTTTAGCAAGATACCAGCAATATTGCAGCGGGAACACCAGAAATGGGCCTCACACATAGTACCCATGAGGGGAATTGAACTTGGGACTTCAGTGTGACAAGCAAACCCTTTAACCATTAGGCTATCCCACCGCCCTCTTTGTGTACATGAATATCAGGTGGATGACAAGCTTTGCATATATTTTGAAAGGGGCTTTTGAATGGAGCTTAGTATTAAGTGGGAAATGTTCTTCAAACTCACCACTATTTTCGCATGTGGGGTTCAATAGTTCCCTAATGCCCCTGAACCAGCTCAACATCCAAACATTATCATGATTCTGGGTTCATATATTCAATATGCTTAGTACTGTCAGGTGTTACCATACACAGGGACAGTAGTTCAATAGGCACTGACAACACAGATCAAATGTATCAACAGCAATAACAATGATGCATCGACTACTTTCGATTATCTCCACACTATTAATGTTTAAATAGTGGCAGCTGTAATAGATGAAGGTTGTGTATTCAAATGGTGATCGGCATGTGCTACTTAACTGGCACCTGGCTGTTTCAAAACGATCCACACTCCTGTGCATCCAACCAGCATGCACACCATCTATAATAAGGTTTAGATAAATAAATAATTTTTAAATAAATACTGAAGAGAGCAATATAAATAGTTAATTTAAAAATCCTGAAGAAGTTTTTAACCATTAACATAACAATATATATATGCACATAATGATTTCAGTCCAGTAATATTTGTCAAAGACTAAGTTTAACATTTCTTCTTTTCCATTGAGTCAAGTAATATTCATAATTATTGCACAAAGTTTTACAACATGTTGCCAAAAACATTTTTCAGAAAAATGACTTAAAAGAATAACATGCCACTGAAAAATGAATAGAGGTGGTGGAAAGACTAGTGGTTAAAGTGTCCACTCGTCATGCTGAAGTCATGGGTTCAATTCCCCACATGCGTATAATGTATGAAGCCCATTTCTTGTGTCCCCTGCTGTGATCTTGCAGGAACATTACTATAACCTATAAGCGGTATAAAACTGAACATATTAACTCAAGCAGCCTAGATATATCATGCCTGTGCACATGGAACAGCAGAATCAACAGATGTCCAACTGAACAGTCTGTTATTACAATACATGACTTTGACTGCCAGGGCAATAAACACCATAATCTGTCTAGCAGTTTAAGACCAAACCACTCAATGATTGGTCTAGACATGCTCAAGGCTTTTATGAACATAAAACCCTTTAACCAGATGAGTAAACTAAATATATTTTCATACTGCTAATAGAGGTCTTCAGTTAACCACAGTGCCATCTGATCAAGAACTTGAATTTATCTTACCTAATCAACAGGCAACACAACAATTGCAAGTGGGTTGTGATACGCTGAAACAGTATAACCTGAATATGATCATATTCATATTTCAATGCATCACTCATGTATGAATAATCTGTATTATGCAGTTTGACAAATACCCTCAATATGAGTTGTGACATTTGTTATGCAAAATGACTTGGGTTGACAGAGAGGGCTATCTGACCATGCTGACTGTCACAACAGTTTGACAATAGTTGTGATAGCACCATGCTGTAGAATATTTCCTGCTATTTCTTGCTGATATTCATACTTGACAAAACCTAAGCAATTCAAGAAGGTCCCCATACAAATTACCAAATATCTCACAGAAGACAGATTTCTGGAAATTATAAATGGACCATGAGTGATGGGACTTTTGCTGCAATGGTATTTGAATCCGCAAGGGATTGTAATGCAAATTATTTAGTGTCAAACTCAAAGGATATATCGTTACTGAAAGGATATTGGTACTATGGTTGTTACAAGTAACACCAGGTTACCCTAGATCCTAAACCTGTTATCTTATCTTGCATTAGACAGGCCAAACCTGCTTACAGTGAAAGTAGGAACAACTGGCATACTGGTTAAAGCATTTGCTTGTCACCCCAAAAGACCCAGGTTTGAGTCCCCACATGTGTACAATGTGTGAAGCCCTTTTCTGGTGTCTCCTGTCATGAAATTCATGGAATGCTGCTAAACTCTAAACTCACTTCAGAGAAAGTACAAATTGCATACTTTCTACTGGAAAAGTCTAAGTTCTTATCAACCTACAATAATATCAATACATTGTCCTGAAATACTAGACCTACAAATGCAGTTTAACATGTATTATTAAGCATGCCCAATTGTAATCATGGTAATGCAAGGGCAATACTCCTGGCAAATATAGTCCCATATTGTCAATAATATTCAAAAGCATTCATTCTGAGAAAATATATCATGATGAATATAATAGTGACTTAGTGGGTTTAGTTTTGGTACTTTTACGCCCCACTCGTCGATATTCCAGCTATATGGCGGTATATACGAAAAGCAATCACAATAGTGTTCACATACTATTGATCACATACCATGTGTATGTATGATTATACACACAAAAAAGTTCAACTTACCCAAACTGTGTAAACAAAGTGAAATCTTTGAAATGGTACCTACCTAGGAAACAGTCCGGGTCAGCTTCTCAGTAAAACAATAGTGGGCGTGAACACAACAATCTGATATTATATCAGAATACCAGTCTATAATGACCTTAAATGCTGTAATTAGACCCACTAATCAATGTTCCCAAAATACTGCTAGGTATCGCTTTAAACGCACACAGCTGTATCAGCAAGTTTTAGTTGGCACCATTCTTTGACTATACAGGGCGCCTCGTTGGACAACTCGTAGCATAACTTGATCATCTCCATCACAGAGGGTGTACTGTAGGAAGTATGCAAGTAGAACTCCATTGCATCACTATGCATTACTACTACAGTGGAACAGGCTTAACCCTTGATATGTCAATGTGATACTGCATAAAAACTAATGTGTTCAGAATCATGATAATGAGCTGTGATTACAGCATCATAATTCCATTAAATAGTTTCATCAGTTTCACAGACCAGACAGAATAATATAGCAGTTTAGTCCTATGACAGATTGTATAACAAGAGGAAAAGTGGTAGGTTTAGTTCTCTCTCTGTGTGTGTGTGTGTGTGTGTGTGTGTGAGTGCGTGCGTGCGTGCGTGCGTGCGTGCGTGCGTGCGTGTGTGAAGGGGTAGGGGAGGTGTAGTGGATAGGGGGCTTAACTAACTAGTCCCTGAAATGTCCATATTTTAAGCGTCCTTCACATAACGTACTAAAGTTTGACAACACATGTTGTGAAAAGTGCGAACATTCTATTCTCACTAAGTTTTCCAAACTTTTGGTGTTGTCACACTCATGCAATTCAGAAACAACCAATAGCAGTCAATGATACTGTATTGATATTTAGTTTTGAAAGTATCGGTTTAAATATGTTCATGAAACGTTTACATTTTGCAAATGTATCATGTTTTTCGATGTTATGAGAGTTATTAATGATTATTTTTCATGCACAAAATGTTGATCCAGTCACAAACTATTAAATATTAATGTACAAAATGTAACTAAATTTATGCAACAATGCCACGAATATCGGTATCATGACACTATCGAACTGTCAGTGACAATGGCCTCGTGATACCTATCCAAACATTAAACTTTTGTATCGTGACATCCCAGGTGACCGATGCTTGATATTGGACATTCATCATTTCCTGCCTCTGTAAGATGAAACTGCTAGTCTGCTAGTACAAGGAGACCTCATACAGTTCCATATGGCCAAGTAATGGGAATGGGAAGGAGGGATTAACAGCAAGACAAAAGAATGCTGATACCAGGTAACAGATTTTGATATCTACTTATAAACCAGGTAGCAAGTACCTGCTAAAAACGTTAACTTCAAACACTGCATCCCTCCTTCAAGGACTGAAGAGCAATTACCTTATTCACTAGGCCAATTGCTGCCTCTGAGAAATGAATCAATATGTGTTGCATATCAGATGATACTGACCCATCTGTATTGACACACATTTACTGGCAATCTCCATACATTCATCACTTCTAGGGTTAATACTAGCATCTTCAACTGAGATGATTTATCTTAAGAGACAGGGCATAATTTTCCTCAAAAGATTGTGTTTCTAATCTTAGGCTTATGCTGCAAATAATAGCTTCTAGTGAGTACTAGATCATGGAGAGGCTCAACATACCTCATGAGACCATCCTTCGCTTGCATCGTCACAAGTCAACATCACACCAAGGAAATAATAATGCATAAGTACAGGCTTTCTGTTGGTCAACATAAAATATACTACCTTTGAACTTACGAAACTGTTTAGCTAAGTTTGTTATGGCTGTTGTGTAACAATAAAGCACTTACTTGAAACATATGTTACCAATCTCTGAAATTTTCATACTTGTTCAGTGTATGTAGTATGGATATGTAAAACATACAAAGTGTTGGATTAGAATGGGAACACTTTAAATGTTTAGATAAAAGTCTCATTAGAAAATGAAAAGTTGATGTGTGACATCATAGTGTTTCACTTTTGATAGGTAAAAATATTTGTGTAAGAATTGAAATATCCTTATCTCCAGTTGACAAACTTATTTTCATATTATGTATAGCATCAACTTACACAGGAACACATCTGATTAAAACAATTAATAGTTGCGTGATATTAAATAAGTGCCTTGTTTGAAGCACTACATTATTGAAACAGTAATAATATACACAGGTATTCATGAAGGATATCCAAGTGTCTGTCTGTTTGAGGTAAATTGAGGGAAAATCCTCAGTTATTTTAACTATTGTTTTTTTTTAAGTTTTCATTTCTTAAAGTCAGAGTTCAACAATATTGTCCTGGACGTAATCACAGAAGGCTAAACCAGAACACATCTACCATTACTGTTTTGATCATCAGTGCACTCATCCCCTACATGGTGATAACATCAGATAACAGTCCAACTGGGGATTGATAAGGACATTTATTCCAGACATGGAAAACTGGCTAAATCTCTGTATGCTCATTTATTAATTAGCATGATTGTGTATGATAATTGTTCCCTCTGTTAACACGGTACTTCCATTGTTTTTACAGTCACGTTATACGGTCATTATGACATGCAAAGTTAATTACTTCATTGGTAGCATGGCGGAAACACCTTGGACATTGGTGAACTGATTTAACTGTGTATGAGCAATATACACGTATCAGAGGGGTACACAAGGTCAGTGGTCTTATACTAGTAGTAGCCATGGTAGCTGTGTGGTGTATGTGTTTGACTTATATTGTTTGATTCTGAAAGTGTGGGTTTGAACTTTGATTCCAAGATGGGAGTCAACCCAACGAAAATAGTAGAATCGGTGCTTAACTGAGAAAGTTACAACTCTATGTGAGCAATATACACTTATCAGAGGGGTACACAAGGTCAGTGGTCTAGTAGCCATGGTAACTGGGTGGAGTAGGTGTTTGATTTATAGTGTTTGATTCTGTGGGTGTGGGTTTGATTCCCAGATGGGACCCAACCCAACTAAAGTACTAGAATTGGTACTTATGTGAGAAAGTTAAAAGAAACGAGGATCAAATATATTGCCTGCATAAGTTATGTATTTGGCCAGTTCATTTAACACTCAAGTTATATTGTCTTCTACACTATTCAACACTATTCTGTAGTAACCAGCAACTTGTGACACCTTTTACCCATGTCCAGCCTGTTTCCATGTTCATTGTTGCTTTGTTTTTGTAGTTGATATGCGTGAAGTTCTCATATGAATATATTCCTGTAATAATGTTCCTGAATAAAAATATGGTCATAAGTACACCATTTACAAAACAGGGACATATCTCAACTACATTAAAGTCATATTAACCACACAACTGGGAAATGGAAGAAATTTGGAATCATGTCTTAGAGTTTAAGGAAGTATTTTGAAAATGCATTTTCATCATTCTTTTACGTGTAATAAGTGACAGCCTAACAGTGAAACTAAATACCCTGAAATCGCAAAAGGGTAATCAACAGGTAATTAGTACAATTACTAGCTGATTGCAGGTAAAGCAAACAATACACATACGTTGTAGTGAATCTGATAATCATCAGAGATAATGAGTATTTACAGGCCATTCTTAGGGGAATGCTATTCAATCAGAATCCTTGCATAGTGGATTTTTTGTATGCTCAAGAAACATTCATAGCTAATAACACAAACAGTAAAACATGTCACTCACACATAAGGGACAAAGTTTTTGGTGAACACAAGCTATCCTCTGAGTACTTACTACTATGCTCTACAGATTCCGTGAAATAGCATGTGAGATCATGAATAAACACGGCAGTCTGAAAATGCATGACATCCAAATTGACCTAATCCACTATCAGTGGCACTGTCAGTCTAACAGCTTAACAATGATTCCATGATGCATGACAGGAAATGCTGTTTTTGAAGATGACATAACGTGTGGTGTAGTTTCTAGGTCCAGGATAGAGAAAGTGCAACTACCAGTATACCTGCAGTCATGTTCAAGAAGAAATCCATCACTTCAGTTTACAGTTGATGAGGTTTACTGATTTGTTCGCAATAAAATGAAATGACTGTTCTGATGCTTGAAGTTTAAAATCAAAAGTCCAGACACACTAATTATCACAAAGGCACATATGAATTATCTGTCTTGTTGTGTCCTCTTAGCACCTTTCAAAAATAAAGCATACTGTAACAACAGTACTATGTGTTCTTATGGATGCAGTGAATGTTTTTCTGTCCTGTTCTACATTTGTTACATTTCTATCCCAGCTTAATGAGAAATGCCTAGCGACCAGTTATCGCCATTGTCTAGCAGTTATTAATGATTTGCTCCATTGTTTCTTAACACAGTGAAATTTACCTTGATGACACACTGAAGTATAAATATCCAAGAAAGCCCACGCAAGTCTAGAAAATGTGGCAAGTCTAGATTTCCATAGCTGAAAATGAAGAAAGTCTCAGGGCTCTATTTTATTATATTATTTTTTTTTTCACTATGGACATTTTTTCATTAAATTATGTTCATTTCAGAGACTAGCTGTTAGTGTAACACACTAGCTATTCACCTATAATTCCTGCTTGTTTACAGTTGCTGATCATGTTTCGCCAAAACATAGCCAACGGGAAGCGTGGTAGTGCATCTTGTGCTTTTCCAACAACTAACAGGACCAGTTATCACCATTTCTGAATTTTTCATGTTGTTCACAAAATAAGACATAAATTATAGCAATAAGTTTATTGTACTTCAAACTTGAAAAACTCAAGAAATTCAAGAATTGGAAATTTTTGGTAATGTTTGTTGTCTCAAAGAAAAAAAAGTAAAGAAGAAGGTGAAAACTGACATGTCACCTGCCTGTCATATTTTGTCTGTATCGTCTGCATAGTATTCGTAGAGTCAGTAAAATGGGGATGCAAATTTAGGTCAGTTCCATGTTTACTGATTGAGTGTTGGCATTACGGGTATGTTTAGACAGATTAAAATCTGCACTTTTTATGGACTGAACTGTAATGGCATCGATTCATAACATAGCTAGGATGATTTTCTTTTAATTCATTCATGGTCACATTACATGACCCCCTTCCTCCCAACCCGATGTGTTTGGCTCTAGGTCTTCTGAGGAGATTAATATTTTTAAGAATGTAAATTCTTATTGTGATTTTAACTCTCATAGCCTGTCGCTTTTGTGATGTGCCAATGTGTAAAATACTACCGAAGTACAAGTAAAGCTATCTGCTCAAGCGTGCCACAGTGACGTGTTCGTGAAAACTGGTAGTGGTACGGGACTATAACTGGTCGCTAGCCAGTAAACGTTTTCTTTGTATAATTCTGATATATATACTGTGTCAGCTCAGGTGACCTCTAGTTTGCATCTGGTGCACTGATCCCACTTGCTGTGTCAGCCTCCGGCTGCAACACGTCCACATGTTGCTGTGATCGGTGAGATAAACTGCTTATTCATATTATTCACTGCAACAGGTCATGCCTAATGTTTCTAGGACCTGCATTCAATCAGAAATATGACTAATGCTTACATGTACAAGTTGAAATGACAGTCTGTCTCACAGACCCTCAAGCACATTATTGTTCCTTCTCCCTATCAGTCTTAGGTCAATCTGTACAACTCACATATATATTTGACTTGCCAATCATTCATGCAAAAAGTTGTAAAGACTTCTCAAAAACTGGATATTCAAGCAAGTTTTAATTCCATGCTCCATACACTTTGCTATACTTGAATCTGCATGATTCCGAAAAGATGCAAAGCGGTGAATGTGAAAAAATATAAGTCTTATTAAGTGAAACAGGTTGTTCGACTTATCCCCAAACACCGAAGCTGGAGTGTTGCAAACAAGCACAACAATGACACTTTGATAAGTGTCGCCCTATTTTGCGATCCTGTTTGGAAACAAGTTGTTCATCTTCACCCTGCACGAATGATCAAACCTATTTCAGCAACATATCCAACTGCACAGCATGTGCATGATGAAGTGTCCTTGACCCACAAACCAAATGCCAACGTCAAATGTGATGCCAGTAAGCTGCACTGGGTCACCCATTATTTAGAGGACCAGGAATGCGAGGTATTTCTGTGAATGTGTGTGTGAAATGCAGCAGTCTGCTCACTCTGAGAGTTTAGGTAGAAGAGTTTTACCATTTTTGTGGAGGTGCCCTGTCCTTGGTGATGGGTCAAATGACTTTACATGTATAATCTGTTTCCACTTTGACATGTTCATAACTATTTCCTTTCAAGATACATAAACCATGGTGAATCTTTTGTTCCACAGGAAAAATATCACTGTATATATTACACAAACATAAAACCATCAGGCTTGGAATGTAGTCTGATGATGTCATCTTACGTAAATGTAGAAATGGTTTGGGAATAGATGCTGATTAATGCAGATCAATCAAATATTGTTACTGTAGCCTGTGCATGCCTGTCTACATTCAGCAATGGTATGGAAATGTCACTTGATACATCATGTAATAGCTCTGATAATGAATAAATTAATCTTATTTATGACTGTGAGTGTTTCAGACAGAAATTCCAACAATGTTGTACCAGGTGCCACCAGAAATAAGACTTCAAGAGCAGTATTGATGCGTGGAATGGAACATATTGCAGGCCGATGATTAACCTCTACCTGAGACTAACACTTGGCCCCTGAATATACATAATACTGACAGTAACAAAAAAAAAAACCCATTTAATTTGAAAAGGAGTCCCAGTCAGTTGGGAGGTTGAGGACCTGGTCAAATCTAGACTTGCTTCACTTAGGATGTTAGCAGTGCATGGAAGGCTAGACAGACACAGAGAACATGATGCTTCATGAACTGAGACTTCTTCCATCCCACTGCTGGCATGGTAGAAGGAGAGGCTCCAGCAACTACTTCTTCATCAACCTCACTTGCACATAATCATGACCATGATGAAAATAAGGACGAACCAACTAAAGAATGAGTTTAACAAGTCAGGTCTACACATGGCAAACACATACAGTGATGAATTTAAATGACTATCCTGGTTTCTGAGATGGAAATGCAGGTTGTCCATATTTGACAAAATCTAGGGAAACACTTGAGGATACGATGCAGTTATTCCACTTTTCACTTGGCAGTCATGAAACAGGATGCAGTTTACTTTAAGCTCTACTGCACTGGCTGTAGTTGATAATTAGGTATGCAACAATAACGCAGTGTTGGTAACATCCATGTCAGATATTGCTAGGACAGATGCAGCCATTGGCCTTTTTGTTCGAGTTAAGTGAAAATCTTCAGGGACGAGTTGGTATTTTCTAAAATCTCCCCATTTCATGGACACTGACAGTCCTAAATTATTCATAGTCTATTTTGATTTGACCAATGATGTCTGACCCTGATTATTACCAGGAAAGGATATAACTGTGACCAGATCAAAAAGCATTAATCTGGTAATCTCAACTCCTGATAGCGAGAAGCATGTCGACAGAAATTTCCATAAAATAAACACTGTGATAGCTGGCTATTGCATATGTAGAGGATACAAAATGACCCTCCATGTAACACCATTTTTATTAAACCATTTAAAGATTTTGTATCAAACGAGCGAAAGCGAGTTTCCTACGAAATTTTTAAAGAGTTTTAATAAAACTGTTTTTCACGGGAGCGGTTTAACATTCTGTTTATTCTCCAACATAAACTTTTAAAAACTGCAGTGAGATACCTATAGTGTGAGGACTCTCAGCTTTCCATGCGTCAAGCATAGTCTAGTACCACTGCGAGAGCAGCATTAGCATTGTGAGTCATAATGTGACATCAAAACTGTGAACCATCATGAAGTCATATGTCTAGCAGTATTACACTTGTTTATTATTGCAGTAGCTTCCAAGGGCGAGTAATAATACAACATATAAGTTGTGGTTTCAAAACCCTTTTTTGAATGTTGATGGAAAATCAGCACAACTTACTTTCTGTATTGTATGGTTTAAAGAAAATTTATGGCGCAATATTAACACATGTTCAAGGCAAACTTAGATACAACTCCTGGTACAAATGTAATATAGTGTGATAGAGCTTATGTTAAACCAATGATAACAATCTTTTCACAGAAACTTGAAAACAACACCTGCAACATGCTGAACATATGAACACCTTTGACTACCCATATGCCTACATCCAAAAGTTTAATGTTTCTAGTCCCTACCTTGTCACTTTCAAACACAATCCCGGTTTTTAATCAAGGGCAGGTAACATAACCTGCCTTCATAAAAATGAACATACAAACTGCACCTTGCATGTTTCTGCCCACGTCTGTGTAGCTAGTGTGTTTGCAGAAGATTACACAGACTACCTGCCTTTTGCTGCAGTTTAGACAACTTGCTGCAGACCTTTTTGACTCATAGTTGCAATGAAACAGACATTTTCAAACCTGAGAAAACTACATTCTTCTTCAAGAATCTGAAGATTATTTGTCAAAACATGACTAAGACATGAATTGCCCTGTCGTACACAGATCAATATATACTGCTAGTACTGACAATACAAGTTTCAGTTTTAATGAAATCTATTCTTCTAGATGGCATGCTTTTATCATTTTAGCTACAGGCATTCTTAGTTGCCATAGTAATAACACTTAAAAACACTGCATCTTTTTCTCTGACTTAATATGTTAAAGGAGTCATTATAATTAATGTCAAGGAATTTTTACATGTCAAAAATAGTAGGTAAACATTTTGATCTTTATTCTGAACTACTTGTGCATGATTATATAGTTATCAGAAGTGAGAGAAAGAACCTTGCTCAATAGGCAAAGCTTACACCACACTCATCTTGTTTGCTGTCAGGGTAACCATGGTAACTGGATTGGATTTTCACAATTTAGTAAACATCCACCTATGATGCAAATTGCAATCTGACATAATGGTATTGCCATGGTAATGGAATATACAAATCTCAAGCAAATACAATCAGAAATGTAGATGTTGTACTTGTAGATTTTGTTCTAATTATTATCATTTCATGACAAACAGTTTGCTCTTAATTTGTGATTGTAGTGTCCACGGACAGCCCACGGTGCCAGTGATGACATTCAGGCAGGTTGATGTTCGGTGGAATGTTTCCATGCTGACCATGCCAGTGGTATTTGTACTGTTTATATGAAACTGAAATGTTTGGTCAAAACAAAGCATACAAAATTCAGTGAATTGTTTAGGCAGACCATATGAGGATGTATGTTGCTTGGGGAAGTCCAGAGTTGGCAACAAGTGAATACCTGCAATAATGTATGAGTTCACAAAGATTTAATAGTAATGGTTAGTTGGTTGTTAAACGTCACAATCAGCAATATTCCAGCCATATGACGGCAGTCAATGTCATTCAAGACAAAAGACAAGACAATCGTTTATTGTATTGTAGGCCACTGGCCCTTATACAAGAAAGTTGCATACAGCGATATACGTCGGATATGCATTAGGACATGACTTATTGGAAGTGCTCGTTACGACGAATAAATGCATACTTAACATAGAGAGCTAGGTTACGAAGGGTGGATTCATTACTAGTTGTTAATATACTAGTAATGGCTATCAATGATGGTCTCGACAGATAATATTCTGGGATATACTTGTAATGTAAATCTTCATAAAACGGACAGTCAAGGGTAAAATGTACTTCATCTTCGACTGAAGAATTGCATAAAGGACAAATTCTTTCAGATTTTGGGATGGACAGTTTTCTGCCTCTATGTACCATTAAGTCCAACAAGCCTGTCCTGTATTTGGCAAATATCTATCGATTACAGTAATAAGTTAGTTTAGATAAATACAATTCAGGTTGTATTGGAGTTTTAAATGTGCTATACAATTCATAACAAGAGCTACTTTCTAGAGTCAAATGCCATTCTTGATAAAACATATTTAACTCTCGATCACGAAATTCTTTTAAAGTTAGCAAGTCTGATAACACGATCCTGTTACTCAATCCTGTTACTTGCCTCTTATGACATACATGGTTTAATGAAGGGCAACCTAACCCGGACTGTCACGGGTCCTTAATGATATTTGAACAATGAAGGATAACAAGTTAGAAGCAACAGCTTGGAAGATAGCATCTCACCGAGACTGTTTCCAAGACCCAAGACAAAATATCAACAGAATACATCTCGGGTGATCTGGCACATCCAGACTACCTCAGTCTGAAATATACATTGTGATGGTCTGTATTTGGACTATATATTGTGTACAAATTTCCAAATAATATATCTCTGGGACTCTGAGATTAGCCTATATTTTGCCTTATTTCTGGGATAGATATTTGTGAATGCGTTAGTAAGCCTTAAACTGGTGGTAGGTCGGGATATATCTCTATGGCAGTAACAACACCACAGTGAGGTAGGTATGTGATACGTGTGTAGTGAACCTACATCGGTGCCCTTCAGTATGAGATTGTTGTCTTGGTGCCAGCTATCACATATAAATCTACAAAAGTCAAAGCATCCACTTTGTCTCACATGGTCCTCTAGCAGGTAACTCATAGGGTCAGTTCTTGTGATCAGACAGGGAACATATTTACACCTTACTGTTCCTGAACAATTATTGACAGGTAGTAGGTTAAGCCTTGCGATAAAGGCTCGTTACATTGAAGACCTGGGTTTGATTCCCCACAATGCATGAAGCCCATTTTCAGTGTCCACCGCCATGATATTGCTGGAATATTGCTAAAAGTCACATAAAACCATTCTCATTAACTCATACTAACTCTTATCGTTGGCCTTGTTCAGGTCTACAGACAGGTTCAGAATTATGCTCAACATCAGAAAATGTTTCAAAGGCTATTCAAGGCCCACTTCTTCTGGCATGGTTTAAGTCTAGAATAATTTCTGAGTACCCTGCCATCTAAACCATGGCTTCAGTGCATATCAGTTGGTCACAATGTCTGCCTGGCCTGGAAAGCCTGCATGGTAAGAAGTAAATGTTTCTAATGCACATTATTTTCAAAAGTGACGAGGACGGTAGGACCTTTTTTTCAAATTTTTTATAGTGACGAGGAGGAACACATTTTCATTGTTCTCTCTCAGAAATATAGCTTGATAAGTTCAGCATGTGTTAATGAATACTGTTGTAGATTCAGCCACACTCGTTCTTACAGACACTCATTCTTATAGTGAAAAAATGGATGATCAGGATGGGGCCAAATCAAAATTATGTTTTTAAAACAGCAATAAAAATTTGTTTTGCTGACAAATGAAAGTGATGCAGTGATGAAGGAAAAACAGCCTAATGTGTCACCTTAACCATTCTCAGTGTTATTACTGTTAATGCTTTCACAGTATCAATGCTAATGTGAATTGGAAGATTGCAATTTCTGACCTGCATGGTAGTGCCTAATTTTGTTGTGAAATTCCATCACTGAATAATGCCCTTAATATCAATGGTATTTCACAGACTGTTGTATTTCTGCAGGAAAATCATTGCGAAATTTGAAACGGAGCAGTACTATATCACTGTGTACCATGTGTCCACACAGAAACATACCTGTGATGTCCAAGATGTATTGAAGCATATATCCTGGCTGGTTAAACTGCCCCTACCCTGACTACCAGCCAGCAATGCATCACATACCACAGCTGGTATTTCAGGTAGGACGGCAATTACAGCAACTATGGTACCTGTAAAGTTGCACTGATTGCCACGGAAAGGAAAGGACAGGCAGCACTATATCCTGTGGAGCTGGAATGTGACTGATACGAACACAACAAAGTATAGCCACTAGTAAGGCAGTCTAGAGCAGGGTTACAAGTCTCACAGTCCTGTCAGTGTCATGCCCACAAGATCAGATGTCAAGGTCTTGACCTCGGCCATCATGGTTGAGTGGCCATGGCTACACCATGTACACTATGTCAACTCTGTGAGGTTGTGTGTCATGCTGTGACAGAGATGGGCGTCAAAATGTGACTAACTGCATGAAATGAGGAAACGCTCTCATGAAAACAATTGTCTCTCAAAGTGAAGACATTAAGTCTGTACTTGTGATATTTCATCAGATATTTGACACATGGCTGAAATGCAGTATAATGAGAGACTCCAGAGAGAGTTAATATATTTCTTCATACTCAAACAGGGCATGCAACCATGTTAAACCAATATGAATCGTTAAAAAAATACCGGCACATAAAAAAGTAATAGACCTTAGTTATACCTTTCAACTCAGACTCATGAAAAATGACTGCATAAAGTGAAGTTCCAAACCAAAATTCTAAGAGCAGAGAATTATTTTGACTGTCACTTAAACATGTGAATTTCCACATGAACAGAGTGGACCTTTTCCAATATAATTCAAATACCAGATCTATGAAACAGTATGAAAATGAGAGTTGGTTATAGCATATGTTACTTAATCATTTTAATTTTGTATATTACAATATATAAACAAAATATCTGTCTCAGCAAGATCATACACCAACTATCCATGAACCTATGACACTGATACACCTCTCACCATGCTAATAGTATGGCTTGCCACAAAGCATCAAAGACTACTGGTAATAAGTACGACCAACCTTCTGATAACATATTAGCTGAATCAGCATTCTTCCTACCAGCATCCCTGACATTCACTGTATATACCAAAGCAACTGGCAAAATGTCTATCAAAACAGCGGCCGGGGTCTGTGTAAAGTGCATGCCTTGTTGCCACAAGTTTTGAGTTTATCATGGTTATAGTGCAACCTTACTCCCTTTACAACTTGTACTACTTACAATATTACTACTGTGACTTGCACAGCAATTTATTAATATATTGTATAACAACTTGTGGAATATATTGCACATGTTCATTTAGTCATCTGCCATTCTGGAAGTTGCTATGGTTACCAATCAAGCTAAAAGCACATTATATGCAGGAAGCTCTTCGCAGTAATTTTGTTTTCGGAAAGAAACCTATTGCCTCATGCTGAATTTTAGCATTCCAATTTGACTTGTCATATCAATAAACTTTGCCAACAAAACAAAAATATGCATGATTTTGAGAAACATAATATACCTGTCTTTTCAAAACTGACTGTAATGCATTCGTCAGCATTTCAAATTGTGGTATATCACTGGAGTATTATCACATGCAGTATTTAGAGGAGGTATAATCTAAGACTATAAACATAACACTATGTTTAGAGGAGGTATATAAAACTTTACAACTGGTATGTATATTTGCAAACTTACTCCCTATCTATATGAACACTTGTATCAAACGATACAATGTATACTATCATCTTCCTCAACAAACATTTCAAACTACAAAGTTTCCAGTAAGTTTGACCTGTATGTGATGGTTGCAAGGAAGGAGAGCAGATGCCACGTTACAGTAATATAAAAATCAATGTCAACAGCTTCTATCTTAAACTAGGAGATGTTGAGAGATAAATGGGAATTTCTGCTATTCCATTCGGTTAGACATTCAAGTCTTATTCTCTCTTAGTCCTGCTATAAATAGTAGACAAATAAAAAATGAAACAAAAAGTTGCATGGCTAGGCCATCATATTAGTTTTATCTTAGTAAAACATGAAATGGGATTTTTTTAGATCAATTTTGGAATTTCAAGCGACATTCACTGCAGACTTGGTGCCAAATATTGGCCTCAGAGCAGCTTTAGACATATTCCTGACGTCAGGCAGTCATGTTTTCTGTTAAACTAAGCATGCATGTGATGATGAGGGAAAACAGATCTTCAGCAGTTAATGCAATTCTGTATCTTGTTTTGTGGCTAGCACCTCAAGAGTTCCTTTTAACACCAGGATATGGAACAACAACAGCTGTGGGTCTGGATAGACAAACAGGGATGTGGATAACAGATGGTTATCAGCCTACCCGTGTATCCTACATTTGATATTTAGACTATTATACCAATCCAAGGATACAGATGTTGTGCATGATAGGCTTTCATTATTGGACCCCTGAAGATCTGGGTAAGAAATGATCTTCAGTAACTCATGCTTATTGCAGAGGCTCTTGTGGGATTGGGTGGCCCAGACATATCATTACAATATTGCTCAGTGCAGTATAAAACCAACCTAACTCACTCATTCATTGTAATGCTTCAAATTGCATCATACCATGTCAGAATCACATACTGACCAATCACAGACTTCATCTCGATGATGCTAGTTGAATGTCCTGCCAATCTAATACATTTCATGTTTTACAGAAAATGCTGACAGCCCATTCTCTTCCCACAGTGGTTACTTGTCATATCTTCCTACATAACCTCTGTTCTAATACGACCTTTTCATGGTGCGAGTGTTCAAGCCTCGTGACTGGAGGCAATCAGATTTATTTGTGCAATCAGCGACCTTGTTTCTAAAGGGATCGTTTGCAAGATCTTGGTAATTTCCGGATGCATCATGAAAACTAGAACCACTTCCCGAGCGTGATACTAAAATATTTCTTCTAGACAGAACTCAGTCATGTCATATTTGTTTCTCCACATTGCTTGCATTTGTCAAGTTGAATCTAGGTCGATGTAACATGTGTTCTGATTGGACAGAAAAAAAGGGAGATAAATCTGCTGCCATTTTTTGCCGCTAGGGGATTTTATGAGAACCGCGAAATATAGCTGTATTGGAACAGAGGTTCGTAGGAAGATATGACAAGTAACCTCTGTGGGAAGAGAATGCTAAAAGCCATGAAATAGAAAAAGGCAAAAGGAGTGATATATTTTGCTTTAGTAACAGACTGATATGTCATCTCTAGAATCAAAATTCATGTATACATACAGTGTTCCCAGAAATTATTGAGAAAATCTTTGTTTTTTTTCTAATGATGCTAAGATTGGAAAAGGGGCTTTCACTATGCACTAAGCATACTAAATAAGGGAGACAACTCTTGAAGGCTTAGAAGGCAGCTCATTACGTCAAGAGTTATCTCCCTTGTCTGAGCAGACAGCTTCCTGTGTTGACATGGCAGAATTTACAGCAAGATAGAAAAGAAAGCTCCTTCTAGATGATTTTGAAAGGGGTGAGGCTGATGCTAAAGTGTTAGCTTGTAGACATGGTATTCCTCTGTCTACAGTATACAGAACTTTGAAGAATATTGAAACAGGAACCGGGATAGAGCACAAAGCAGGGGCAGGTCAGCCTAGGAAATTCAGTGTTGTGGATCGCCGAAGACTTGGGCAGATTGTGAGTAGGGGCAAATTGAAAAGTGTTGAGAACATCAGAAATGAAATGATTAGCAGAGGAAGTCCTCAGGTATGCAATGAAACAGTTAGGCAGGAATTACAGAGACTTAATTGGGTGAAAAAACGTGGAATTCCCTCGCCGTTGATGAAAGATGCACAAAAGGAAAAACGTTTAAACTGGTGTCGGGCTCATGAAAATCAAGATTGGGATAATGTTTTCCTTTTCGGATGAAGGTTCTGTTTGGCTTTTCCCTAACTGTGTGAAAATTTGGACCAAAGATACTGTCAAACCTATCTACCAGCCACCAAAACATAGCCCGAAGTTTCACATGTGGGGTGGCATATCGGCTCGCGGAGTGACGCAATTGTGTGTTTTCACGGGAAACTTGACAAAAGAAAAATACGTTGACATTCTAAATGGTCACCTTCTTCCGACAGCACAAACATTGTATGAAGATGATTGGATTTTCCAGCATGATAATGACCCAAAACACACTGCGCTACACAAAACAGTGGTTGTCGGGCGAAAATGTTCAAGTTTTAGACTGGCCCAGTTACAGCCCAGACCTAAACCCAATTGAGAATGTGTGGGGAGTCATGAAGGACAGAATAAACCAAAAGGGACTGAGAAATATTGAAGATATGAAGGCCGAGGTGGTCCAATATTGGGATACCCTATCACACGATTACCTACAAACTTTGATGGGTAGTGTGCCTAGGCGTAATCAGGCATGCATTGCTGAGCGAGGAGGTCTAACAAAGTACTAAAACAAGACTGAGACTGTAAAAGGATGATGTTTTAACATGTTTATGTAAGTAAAATGCCAGAAGTTAATAAACGTAATGAGTTACATGACGCAACATGATTTTCAATAATTTCTGGGAATACTATATCTGCATCTGATATAGCTTGGTACAGGTGTATGTAGTTCATAACTAAAAGAGAAGAGGTACTTTTGTATTAAAGGTAAGGTTGAAAAACTTTTCACAAAACAATAAATACACAAAATCCAAATTTTGAAGAAAATGTATGAATAGAAAGTTGGGATTCATTGAGAAATCCCTGGTTTCCGTAAAGAAAATCTATTTGATTCAAGAGTCAGTTCCAAATCAAACTCTCTAAGTTGAATGTAACTCATGAACCTTGACCTGGTGACTCATGTTCCTACAGGTCAAGCAATCCTACAGGTCAAGCAATCCTACAGGTCAAGCAATCCTACAGGTCAAATGATCCATCAATGATAGGCTAATATCCATTAGCACAAACATGGGGTCATGGTGCCCTGATGGTAACTGTATAGGTACCGGGGTATCCATGTTTTCCAGAATCACAAAATCACAGACTTAATGATAGAATCCAGACACACAAGGGAATATGACAAAGTTGGTTCTAATTAAATATTACATGCTCTTAACATAAATGCAACATAAAAATTATGATTGAACACTTGTAAAAAGGTCCAAATTTTGACACTATGAAAATATTAACCCAAGATCTGAAATACCCACACTGACTATTTGCATCGACGGTTCTTTTTACGCTACAGTGACGTGATTGTTCATGCAGGATGGTGACCCATTTAGGATGTTCCGCTAACAGATCAATATTTGTACTCCAGATGATGGAGGCTACAGCCGTTGCTCAAGCATACAAACCTTCACAGTTCTGTCATGAAAGTCTGGCCCGAGCAAGGCTCATTACAAGTCTTTCAGTTACACAAAGGATTTGTTCAGACACCTGTTAAACATCTTATATAACAATGCAGGCATGGCAAAAGAAAAACGATATTAACTAAGACGTTTTAAGAATGGTAACAGCTGTTCTATTTCAGTGTGTCTTTGGACATGTATTAAACTAGTTGTCTTAACATGTTGAATAACAAGAAAAACTTGTTGTTTGAACTGACATACGCAAACCTTTCACTGTGCCTTGGGAAGATTTCTTCCCACTGTTTGGCTGCCGTCAATATTCCTCATGCAAACTATAGCCATGTCCAATTTATGATTTCATACTCACAAATCACTTACTTTTCATCATCTAACAAACATCACAGATTTTAAAAACATTTTTACAGCAAACATGAGACTTGAAATGTAATTAACATTGATATGATTCAATCAAAAGTCCCATTTTAAAATAAAAAACAATCCTGTTTCTCGTTCAACGAAATGACCTTCAAAAGGGTAACTGTCCTCACTTACCGTACAGATATTAATGATATATCCTGGGCAGACGATAAGTCACCAGTCCATGACACTGAGTAATACTCGCTGTAAAATCCCTTACACTACAAGAGTGTATGGCTCAAGCCATGGTGACAGTGAGTCAAGTTATTTATAGTTCACACCCTGGATTCAAAATACCATTTGAACACACCAAGTGGCCCAACAACCTGGCCCCTACAGATGAAAATGCTGTCAATAAGCCAACTGCTGCATGATTTGTACGTGCTGGAGCTCTTATCTCAATATACACCCACAAGCACATTTAAAACCTTGCAGTGTTAGGCTGTCAACCAAGTCTACATTGCAGCGTGTTACCCTGCTGCTTATTGTCCGCCCAGTCATAACAAAACATGATTATTCACTTAAAGCATGGACCACGGCACCAGCTGATTTTCATACAACTTTGAATAGGTTCTGGTAGTCTGTTTCACAGTCCCTGAAAAGCATTATTATCTCGTGTTACTAGCCCTTTCTGCGATGCTAATGTCGGAAATGAACCAGGTCTATATTCCTCCCTTTGACTAAAATCCCAAATTGATTACAATATGTCGGGTTGAACCACACTGCATGTTATCTCTGTTAATCTGCGGAAGGAAAAAGTGGCAAACGGAAGGAGCACTTTCTCCTTCCTTCTCACTGGCTACCTTTTCAATTTAAAAGGAATTATTTATCTCTATTAACATTATACTTATGTAACCATTGTGAACCACTTTCATGCTAGCCTATTGATCAATTTAATGACAGAAAATGGTATACTGAGTGAGTGAGTTATAATTTATTGTCACATTGGCAATATTTCAGCCATATCATGATGAGAATAATGAATTACAAAAATACATATTAATTACTGACACATTGTAAAAACCTGTCAACGAAGGACAGTAAAACTAACTAGAATATTATCACTGAGAAGAATGTAAAACTAGTGATTAGATCCAGTTTAACTATAGGGGACAATACAATACAAAAATGGGCTATAAATGACCAACAACAGAAGGCAGGGACGAATATGGTATATTCATAATACTCATCTGTTATATATTCGACTGCAGACAATCGATGTAGCTGCCTCATTACATGATATAGGAAAATTAAGTGTCTCCCAGGATAGGGCAAAGGTATTGGTACCTGGTTCATTTTAAGAGCATAAGTGGTGAGATAGGAAACATTTATATTTTCAACATTTTGGCAACATCCCAGTGATGTTTGGAAATTTAAAAAAAATGAAGCATACGTCATTGAATGTATCAATTAACTTCAGTTAACAATTGCAGAAAGTAACAAAACCCATGGCCTTTCCCAGTAGTTTCAAATCAGTAAATGACATAATTATGAACAATTGAACTATATTACCAACAGAGAAAGTTCAGTACATGTTGTCACTCGTTATTGACACAATACAGAATCTCTGGATGTAGACTTAACACATCTTATATGGACAGAAACCAAAGTCACGCTTTAGGCATTAAACAATATATTAATAATTACTAAACAATTAGATATAAGAACAACACATTTCCTACAATTAGGAATGACATTTTAATGTAGGTTCTATCGATCAAGCAAGTGTTGACAACAGTGCTAGACCATGCACTGAAACACTGATCATTATTGCAAAGAAGTTGTTCATCCATAACATTTATCCCTACTTTGTGCCCCAACATGTAAAAGCCTCTCAAAGAATAACAGGTGTTACCAGCAGGCTTTAGTCATCTGTAGCCATCTAAAGAATCACATAAATGGTTGTAAGAGAGGTAAAGAGTGTCTTATAACCATCCACAATATTTCAAGTCAGAAATCAGAATCACACTTTGATGATAAGCAAGTATTGGAAATTTTCCCGGAAAGTCATAGTATACAGAAAGCGATGCTTCGTGTGAAATTCACACAGCTGTTTCAGCAAAATAATCAATACTGTTACAAGTAAGCCTTCAGTTATGATTGTGATCATGTGGCAAAGTTGCTCTCAGATATTGATCAGTCAGGAAAATTGCTGAACTTACTAACTTAATGAAATCAATTTTACCTTCAAATGATTTTTTTTTAAATATACAAATATCAGATAACAATTATCATGTGACATTATTTGCCACTGCTTAAAACACTATTGACTTAGAGTGGATGAATAAGGTAGTGTAGCAGAAAGTGAAGACAAGACCCGTAGGCAAGTGAAACGTGCTGTCTATAATTTGTAGCTAACGATCAAGTCATGGCCAAAGAATAAGGTATAAAAATTATGTCTCACATAATTATTCAGCATGACTTACCTTAATCAACATCCGCCAAAAATATGTTCAATTAACTTTCACTTCAATGCCCGAGAATAGCCGGAAACTTTAACTCCTAATATCGCAATCCTATTCAATGTCAACACGACAACGACGTAGTACTAGGGTGAACGGTCTGGGTTAGTACGATACGATGTCTCGATAGCTCCGGTGAAGTCTACGTATGTCAGCGTAGCAACCTATCGCCTTGCATGTAGCTCAAAGCGTTTACATTGCGTTTGCTATTTACACACACGAAACCGTACAAAACCGACTGATAACCTCATAAATGACGAGAATTCTGACTAAATCGGGGTATCACTATAACATTATTCCGAGTTTTGGTAAGTAATATACAGGGTCAGAATGGGCTGACAGTTGCATCTCGGCAGTGCAGAATAATGTCATGGTCAAGGAGCACACGATACAGAGGTATTAGAAACTCCCATTGACAGACGATAGTGCGCGGGACAAACTCGTTTGACTGGGAGGGAAGCGTCAGTGAGGCAGCAAGTGCTCCTTACAATCCAGTTATGGAGGTTGAAGTTTCCAATAAAACTCGATGCAAATACGTGATCAGTTAACAATTACGAAATGCTAGGTCAACATGTTAATTTATCAGTGTTGAGTATGAATGCAAGAAGTACCTGTAAGTTAGAAATCGAATGAAGATGACTTACCAAACAGCGAAAGAATTTCTAATTTCTCCAACGGAAGTACAAGCCACTTCCGGACAAGTGGGCGGAGTCAAGAGCAGACAACTTTGTAATGTTTGAATACATTGCTAGCCGCTGCAAAAGACAAAAAACAACATTTTTTTCCCAGCGTTTTGGCGAATTAAAACGCCTCTGTTGATTCGCCATCATTTCCTAATAACAAGATAACACAAATAACACCAAGGAAAAACAATGTAAATTTTATTCTGATACCTAGCACACATCATGGTGGAAATCGATACCTCAGAGCTTCATGTGTATACAAATATCTGTACATATATCACAATACACATGTAGACGTCCCCGAACGCTTTGTGGATTCACTGAGCACCAATAATGAGAACCAGTTTATTAGTGCATTTCAAACGCCGATGAACACATCATGTACATGACAATCAAACACCATCTGTTACTTCATTCATAATTTTGTCAAACTTATGAAACGTAGAGGACAATTACGCCGAGGAGTTGGAATATCAAGCTCCGTCCAATTCATACAAACCAAAATAATACTGATCTCATTGTAGAATCCTATTTAAAAAATTGATTTGAAAAAGTCGCAAAAAGGTGACAAGGTTAATTTAGTTGATTCTTAAAAACATGTATACATGTATGTATCGAAAGTAACATATCCAGCGACGCTTTAAATGAATCTTCTTCAGGGGTAATGATTACATTGAACACTGTCTGCAATGCTGAAAGCAATACAAAATAGAAACTACCAGACATCATTGATACAGAATCATTGAGAAAGTCTAGTTTGCATAATCCCTCCAATGTATATAGGGCGATATAATTCTTTAGATGAATGGGATATGTAATAATTTCATAAACCTCCAATCTATTTCATACATGATTGATGGTGACTACAAACAGAGGAACATGAACATTTGGGGATCCCTAACAAAATAGTGAATGGAACAATTTTCAAATGCAAACGTTGTTTTGCCTGACACTTCCATTGTTTACAATGCTTGAAAATGATAATTGTGGAAAGAAAAGACCACGAAATTCCATAATGATTCATGCCTGTTGTTACACTGCCATTCAGCAATAATGCAAGGACACATGTGCGTGTGTATGTACTGGTGAAACAGTGGTAAAGTCAAGACTGACTGTTCCGTTTATCCAGTGTATTATATTTCCACTGTATTATGATCCACTGGGTAATCCAGACAACCATCATTGTGAAACATGTAGTAATAATTCACAAGACATGTAAGACAACATGGGGCGGTGGGGTAGCCTCGTGGTTAAGACGTTCGCTCGTCACATCCCGGGTTCAGTTCCCCATATGATCACAACGTGTGCAACTTAGTTTTGGTGTCCCCACCGCGATATTGCTAAACTATTTCTCCCTCACCTTCAGACTTTACTTCTGGCAACATAAATGCCAGCTAGCTGTGTATTATATTAAAACATTTTCTCTGTGTTCCAACCAACCATTAAAGGCGTACAATCCTTACTTTAAAAATGACCAAACCGAAATGCATGATAAAATGATCACTAACCAGACACCCAATGCCAATAAAAGGGTACCGTTCCATGATCTAGTAAATGAAAGTATTTTCACCGTTTTGTGTCCATTTTATGCAGCAATGCCTTTTTGGGCAGTGCATGTTTCAAAGTACATTTCCAGTGCCACAGAAGGCGTATAAGCAGTCGGGATATCTGTGACAAAAATGTCTCAAAGAACTTGGGTAACGGATTTGCACAAATGCTATCAATAACGAATGGGTTCCCGGAGTTTGAAACATTGTTTTGGGGCACATTGTCTGACACAACCCGTTGGCATTTTTCTGCTACTTCTGTGAAATATTCTAATGAGAGCAATGTAAAATGAATCTTAAAAACATGATATCAAGTAAAAATACGGATCATGGACATGATGGAATTGTGAACTTGGCATCTCGTCCCAACATGAAGTTTCAGTACTGTTCGAAGTTCTTCTCGGCGCTGTAATCTGGGGCTGTGCTTGAGGACTGTGGGCCGGTCACTCCCCCGGTCCCTGAGCGCTCCTCCCTCCATGCTTTGAAGGCGAAGTAAGCCATGGCTACATGCAAACCCATTGCCACAAACCCGAACACCTTCAGGTAAAAACAGAAAATAAAGTTACTATTTCATTGTGAGTGAAGGCTGTTTTAATCAATGGCGCAGTTAAAGGACAACCTTTCAAAAAAATCGGGCATGCGCATGGTGAAATGGCTGCTTCAACAACCTGGGTTCATACACGTGAAACCGGAAATGAGAAGGATTAGTTAACGCATCTTGTTTCATGTATATGTTACAGATTTGATTGTGAAGTCATTTCATGAAATAACTAATCATTTCAGTCACTTCGTGAAATCACTATATGGGTCAGCAATTTCGAGTCATTTTGTGTGAAAACAATCAACATACTTCAGTCATTTCACGAAACTTCATTTAATCTATATATGGTCGACAGGGATTATGAGGTGTGGCTGCTCTGGACACAGCCAACATACAGCTTCACGTGTTTAAAGTCAAACTGAAGTGCTATAGTCGCCACAAAAGTTTCAAGTACGTGATGTCGAAATTGTGATCCACTTTTGTAAATGAAGTTATTCAGTGAAATTTCATGGAATGACTGAAGTATATTGATTGTATATGAAGCGAAATGGTTGACGTTCTGCGTCATTTCACTTGATGACTGAAAGTTTTAGTCCTTTCACGAAAAGACTGATTTCACAATCTGACTGTAATATACTGAACATATAGAAGGCCTGTAACATGTCTATTTCATAACGCTTTCGAAAGCAATACAATAGGTTTTGAGAGATTGTACCAAAGTTTAAATTATTCCGCTTTTCCAAATGCAGTCGTACAAACTAAGAAGCTCCTGTTCGAATGTATATGTACAGTTTTGCTATGAAGACTAAGGTAAGTTCCAGAACGGACCTGACCTCACAACGCAACATATCAACACACATATGTAAACAACAACAGCCTATGGGTTAAGTTTCGCAAATCCATGTTACCCCTATATACAACATAAGTTCCACCTTGGCTATACTACAGACAAGTTGATATTGGAAAAAAAATTAAAAGCTGTAAAATTCAAGATTCCTAAAATTTTCAAGAGGTAATGTCAACTCTTTATGGGGCCCCCGTCTTTTAAAAAACACGAGTAAATCATACAACACGCACGGCTAAGAGACACTGATGAGCGCCATCTGAAACATTTCTGAACAATTGGTCAGTACACAATGGCTGCCTCGATTATACGTTGAGTGAATGAGTGTTCACAAACAGAGTAACGACGATAACTGACATGAATTTACATCAAAATGAGTTTTAAAAATATTGCTAAATATCATCGGTGAACACATGCCATCGCATCTAGGTTGTGTAGATTTATGATTATGTTCATGATGCTGATCACTGGATTGTCTGTTGCAGACTCGATTATTTACAGACTGCAGTCATATAGTGGGAATATTGTAAAGTGCGGCGTGAAACTAAACTCACTCACATTCTCTGTGGGCATTACAACCAGACCAAACGTCACGCTGTCAGCAGTAGTGAGTGAAGCGCAGATAAAATACATTCACGCAGTTTCATAAAAAGAGTGACCATTATAAAGAAATATTATTAGCTAACTGTGCATTATATAATGACTGGAAGTTCTCTGCCTCTCTTACAAATACTTGATATTTTTCATTTCACCTGATGAAGGAGCAAGACTTAGTTATGAAACGTCGTGTATAGAATCCACAAAACGTGTCACATATGCAGAATTAATGATTTACAATCCATTTAAAAGTAAAAGTTAATTTAGGACATATAAGCACTGTTTGAACATTTTAACAAAGTGTTCTTCATTATTCAGTAATTCAATATTATCATCGGAAAGACTCAGGTAGCCTGCTAGAGAATAATTACTGTCGATAGGGATTGAGAACCATAAACTATAATACTGCAGGAGTTACCTCCCATTAACAATACACCGTCACAAGCGACTGGTTGTTTGACTCGCTGATTCATGTACAGTACGTCTCACAGTCCCATAACCACATTATCTTTCCTCCGAGAAGCCCTTTCTGCAATGTCAAAGTTTTAAATGAAGCAATTCTAGACTTCCTCAAAGATCGCCCCTCTCACTAAGGCTCCTTTTCAATTTGAAGTAATTCTTCTTTTCTGTCAACATTAAAAATATAAACAGGCTAAACCTGCTCATTTCCAGTAGACACTATTAGTTGAATCCCTCTTGTCCTCATCAAATTTTCAGTAGTGGTTGACAACCTGTCTTTCATAAAGTTTGGTCGCAGTTCTTAACAACATTCCACCTGCATGACTGGCCTGTCGAAATCGAGACCAGATATATGAATGAGATAGTTTATTTTTACGCTGCACTCACCAATATTTCAACTATAAGGCGGTCAGTACATAATCGAGTCTGGACCAGACAATCCAGTGATCAACATCATGAGCATCGACCTGTGCAACCGGGAACCGATGACATGTGTCAACCAAGTCAGCGAGCCTGACCCCCACGATCCCATCAGTCGCCTCTTACGACAAGCATAGTCGGACCCCCGAACCTTCACATGTCACCAGATAAATGTCTTTTAATGGCATTTAAAAGTGATATACGTAAAGGGTGGTCAATCCTAGGATAACTTCTTTGCGAGGCATCTCCTCAAACTTGTATATATGCTCCTGTTTCCTTATTCTTTGCTTGATGGCGGTGTTCGAAACAACATCGTAACATCACTCTCACAGCAGTCAAGAAGTTATCCATATATTGTTATCCGTCCTCAGTTCATGGATGTCAGCTTGTATAATATGAGGGAACACAAGGTTTGCTTCTTTGATCCTACTCTTTCAGGTGTAGGGGTGAGAATATATTCCAAAACATTGTTATCCCTCATATTACAAAACATTTATCCTAAGATGAATAAAATTCTGGTACTTAAATGTTCAACTGGCAACTGGCAAGATAAAATGATGATGATTCGCAGTCTTATTTTCGCTTAACATGATTTGCTTTTTTGTTTAAAGCGAAATTCATCGGTACGTTTTCACTGCAAACAGACTATAGCCAAGATGTTTCTGGTTCACGTTTTGGGCGGGTAGCCAAGTGGTTAAAGCGTCCACTCGTGACGCCGAAAACCTGGGTTCGCCTCACCGCAGGTGTACAATGTGTGAAGTCCATTTCTGGTGTCCCCTTTCATTATATGGATGGACTATTGCTAAAAGAGGCGTAGAACTAACTAACTCACCCACTCACGTGATCAACTTTTATATCACACAACTGAAGTGGTTGCTAGGAAGCTATTCAGTCAGAGAATCTCAGGTGACGAATATGCTTTATACCGCCTATACGTTCTCAGAATCCAATATAATCCAGCTTTGGCAGGTATAATCAAATATCATTCTGTTAAAGTAGACACTTGCCATATCAGAAGAATTGTATTTGTAAATCATGTAAAGAAACGACTATCCTTATCGAAAGTGGAGTCCGTAGCATGGTAAGTGAACGCTAAGACACCATGGACACAGGACATAACATAAGTTAAACCTATTACCGAATTTCCTCGATTAAACACTAGGCATATAGTTTCTTCGGGCGCTCTTTAGTAGATGTTTAATTTCAAAAGTTATAACAAGAAGCGTAATGGAGTGTGTATAAACCCAGTGTGTAATGGAGGAAATACGGTACAAAGGGCGTGAAGTGTTACCGCCGCTGCAGCGTTCCCTGCTTGACTACAGGCTTGTACTGCCACCACGATGGACGCAACGAAGTAAAAGAAGGACCATAAACCCGACCATATGAGATCCTGAAAACAAATAATATGCTTACATTAATATACAGGACAAGAGAATTTTGTCCACCGAAACCAAATTATGATAGCTTCATGGCAAGGTGTTATGAAATAGTACCTCAGGTGTGCGGTTCCGGGATGATCTCAGTGTTAGGCCCGTCCTTATCTTATGGCCCAGCTGGGTGGCTTGGTGGTTAAAGCATTTGTTCGTTACGCATATGACCTGGGTTTGAACCCGTACATAGATACGAGGCGTGAAGGATGTTTTGGGTGTACCGCGTTATTATCTCGTATTATCTCAAGTCAATGTAATTGTATTAATACGTAACTTACCCATATCTTCCAGGGAACAAACTTGAATATGATTTTTTCGTAGAGAACCAGCATAAATATGATGTAGTTGATGAGGCCAGTGAGAAAATCTGACATGGAGACGAAGCCGTAGAAGCTGTAGGCGGAACCGTACAGGTAATCGCAGTAGACGCTGGCACGCCCGGCAGACATGCAGATGAATCCGATCAGGGAAATGATCTGGTAACATAAGCCATAGTGAAACGCCTTTGTTAATTTTTAGCATGTTCATTTTCAAAGTCACTATTGTAACCTTCATTCCATATACACCAGCTAGTGAAAGACAGTCAGTTCGCAAGCCTGCGTTCTCTAATAACTTCCTCTCCCTCTCTCCCTCTCTCCATCTCTCGCACGCAAACGCTAGTTATGCGAGTGTGTTTACATGTCCAATCTTACAGCTGACATCAGATGATAATGACGTACATGTATATGCCCTATTTGTAGTCGCCTGCCGTCGTTATATCAGCAGTAAGGATGCCATGCCAGCTCTATCTTGCACTAAGTCATATTAATGTATATGCACTATTCGATGTCGCCTACCGTTATATCAGCAGTAAGGATGAAATGCCAGGTCTTATGAATATATATGCACTATTTGAAGCTCCCTACCGTTGTTGCAGCTGTGAGGATGGCACTCCAAGTCGTGCAGTAGGTGATATCAATGTATATGCACTATTTGAAGTTCCCTACCGTTGTAACGGCTGTTAGGATGCCATGCCTGCTCTTGCAGTAGGTGATATCAATGTATATGCCCCACTTTAAGTCGAACGTCTCCCGTCCATCAGTGCCTGTATTTGTATTTTCTGGTTCGTTGCTTGCCATATTGGATATCTACAAATAAAGAGTGAGTGATTGAGTAAGTTTAGTTTTACGCCACAGCAATATTCCAGCTATGTGGCGGCGGTCTGTAAATAATCCAGTTTGGACCAGACAATCCAGTGATCAACAGCATGAACGTCGATCTGCGCAATTGGGAAACGATGACATGTGTCAACCAAGTCAGCAAGCCTGACCACCACGATCCCTTAGTCACCTCTTACGACAAGCATGGTCGCCTTTTATGGCAAACATGGTTTGCTAAAGGCCTATTCTACCCCAGGACCTTCACGGGTCCTACTAAAAAAGTCATTGTTGCCAATATTTATAATAACTCTGAAACACATACAAGCATTAACAACTTTGTAGAATCATTGTGAGTTAGTGAGTGAATCGTGTTTGGTGTCATTTTCAGCACGATTTTAGTTATGTTGTAAACAATAGTCTGAACCAGGCAATGCCAAAAACCGATAGAGAGTGAGTGAGTGAGAGAGTTTGCTATTTTACGCCGCTTTGTACTAGATTCCAGCAGTAACACGACTGGGAACACCAGAAATGGGCTTCACACATTGTACCCATGTAGGGAATCAAACCCGGGTCTTCGGCGTGATTAGCGAACGCTTTAACCCCCAGATTACTTCACCAGCCCCAGACACCGAAAGCATTAGAAACGATCTTTCCTCTGTCAGAATACCGGAAATATGGTATTAATAATACAAGGTACAACTCTTGCCATTACCTGCATTACCGGCGACGATTTGCTGTAATATTGCTAAAGGCGATGTAACATTAAATTCACTCATTCAGCGACGATCGATGGTTTTACCTTTACACGCAAACCAAGCAGTTTGGGTTTTTCTTTCACTATAAACGTTATGCCATTAAAGCATTCCTGTCACACGTCATAAATATACAAACTGACACAATATTTGCTGTTCAGCCGCCCTAATTTTATTCATTGCGTCGTCGACCAAGCGTGACCATTATTTTGCGTGTCTACTTTGCATACGATATACATGACAAACATACAGTGTCTACACGTTAACTCCAGCTTTCTAAACCCAACACCCCGTCACCGTATACAAGCATGTGTCTATGCGTATGAGTGACGTGTCCCACTAATAGGTGACTTGTACACAATCAACAGTCTAGTTAGTTGTTTCAACGTCCTTTCAATCAACACATACACTTGTCCGCCAGACAAGCGACACCGTTCCCGGAAGTTTGAAATTAATGTTTCGCTATGACGGTTATAACACGGGCTATTATGAAAAAACGCTATCGCGTCTGCTTGTGATGTGCTCATCTGACCTGAAAACAAACAGCTCAAAACTGTTCACAAAAAGTCTCGTTACACAGAAACAAATCCCAGCCTTAACCATCTCGGACAAAGCTAAACACATGAACCATACCTAGATTACAGTATTTATCGAGTATCACAGGGAAAGGCAACAGTATTATAACGAGGATAGTGGGTAAAGAAAACCATTGATAGACTATTACACATACCAGTTGATACTGTCGGTAAGTACTTGGTAACAAGTGAATATTGGACTTAAGTTTACATATAGGCACTGAGTGATGCAGCTGGGTGACGGCTTGCTTACCTTCTGCTCAGATCCGCCCCTGTGTGGGTTCTGATGACACGTGACTCAAAGGAACGCCGGTAGGGGGAGGTGTGTGTGGTTATCACTATCTGTGAAACGGGAGCTGGCTTGTACCTGGAGCATCATACACACGAGACATGACAGAGCTGCTCTTGATAGAACACAACGTGTCTGTCGATTTATTCATGTGTAAACTACTTGAAACTAATTCTATAAACTACGCACAGTTGCATCTTTTGTCAAGTCATGTGGCATGTTATCAGATATGGTACAAAACATGCCATTTTCAATAGAATGTCTGCGAGTGAATATTGTTTTAAGGCATAGTTAATAAGGATGTTTGTTGACATTTCTGAGACATCGACTAATGTGACAAAACCGGGTGACAGTATCGCCAACAAACATGCAACTCACTGGGTCATGATGACCTACAACCAAACTGACATTGTGTTTGTTTCCGACAATTGTTATATTGCTAACATTTCATTTCCTGTTGGATAAGGTTACAAACGTCTGTTCTGGAACGTTGCATTCACAACATAAAAGAAGTTGTGATCTATAATTTTGACAGAACTGTACTACACAACTTCTAAAATTAAAATGATTATTAAACTCGACTCGACAACATATTCCAGCTGTATAAAGACGGGTTCTGCCATTTTCTTTTTCGATATGATGTTATAGCAAGTTGTAGCTGAAAATCCTTAATACGGTAATCGGATTGGTACCACAGACGTTAGGTCTAGAGGAAATTGCACATTAATTTGTTTTGTTTGCTGTCTAACTCCACACTCAGCAATATTCCGGATATATGGTGGCGGTCTGTAAATAATCGAGTCTGGACCAGACAATCTAGTGATCAACATCATCCTACCCACAATCTACACAACTGGGATATGATGCCATGTGTCAACCAAGTCAGCGAGCCTGGCAACCCAAGAGGCGGATACAGCTTTATGAGAAAGGGTACGTGCACACTAACGAGAAAAGGATAGGGTGGGTGGCGGGTGGGGTGTGCGTGTGCACTCTTCATTTCCGTTTCCGCTCGGGTTGGTCATAAAACACAATTTGAGGAGAAAGGTGGTGGTGAGGGTGTTGTTTTGCGTTAATGGACAATTCTTATCAATGGCCAATTCTGACCCGAATGTACAGAGTGAACATGGTTGTAACAATATGCAGCGGCACCTCGAGGGTGCTTTGGGAGGATACCTCTCTTGAGCCTTTCAAACTGTACCCACGTGATAAAGAAGCCGGACATCCTGTTGGATGAGCGAACGCTTTGACAAACAGACTGCGACACTGCCTCGTCGGGAATTTGAAATTAAATTACATACGATAATAAAGACTCCGCCGTGATATTGCTGGGATATTGCTAACTGCGGGGTAAAACCCTTATTGTCTCTGAGTTGGCTTCAGAAATAAACTCAAAGAAATTCCACAAATATTTACTGTCACTCCACTCTTAATGATGCTCAATTACTGCTACATAATGTTTCTGTGTGGTGAAACTATGCTGAAGAGTATAAATTCCGTCCAGTATATATCGAAAACTTACAAAATACAGATCAATCAACCCCAGTAAACCATTAATCATATACAGTAGGACTTATTTTATCACCAAATAAATAAAAACAGTTTGTCAAATTATACAAGAGATTTCACCTGATTATATTGCATGATACTTTCCTAAAATGCGTGAATCATTTACATGAAGAAGTTGTTACTCGCAACAGTTGTACAGAACTGAATATTGTGTATTTGTTACACATTTCAAGTTAAAAAAATAAGTTGCCTTTTAATGTCAGCGTGAACTTTTATCTACAAGCATTTTCCTTTTCATGACACATCTTCATCTCTTGTTAAAAGTCGTATAGTATATTTACTTATCAGAGGATGACACTTGTGAGGAATTCTGATGTGGCTGTTAGGGAAGTGACGTATTGTTTATGCTAGAAAATAACGAACTGGAGTCACCGATTCAAATGGAATATTACCGCTTAGGTCTCTTAATGCCTACAGGGAATAATAGTATGTTGTTTTAGGTGAGCAGCAGTGATACGCTTCCCTGCAATCAAGTGGTCACTATGAAAACTTCCTAGACATTATCTGATCATATCGGCACAAGTAGTGCCTTATGTATCCTTTTTGCTTGTTTTCAATACAATTTGTCTATCTATCTCAACAGGAACTATATATGTAAAAGCAATGTAATTACATCTGTTTAGCATGTAATAAAATTTGTAATGAGTAAGTTTGAGAAGGGAACACTTTGAAATAGAATAGGACTTCTGCTTAGTTTGGTTCAAATCATGGAGAATCCAAAGAAGGTAGAGTACTTCGTCAAAGAAAGGTGGGCAGCAAGTTCTGTTAGGTGGCTACAGGCACAGGCTGAATAACCGGCGTCGGACATGTGTGTACTGGAAGTGTGTTCAAGATGGTTGTCTGGGCAAAAATACCACAGTTGGACAGTTTGTCCGTAACCAGTCGCCACATAATCATCCTCCAGAAGACCAGGTTGCCTTGAAGATTACATGCACACTTCATCAGAGAGTCCAGGCCGAGACAACTCCCATCCAGATGATCTATAACGAAGAATTAGCTCAGCTTGGTCTTCAAGAGGCTGCTGCCATTCCCTCCTTTCACACCATGAAGAGTGGCCTATACAAGCGGAGAAGGAAGACCATGCCTCCACTATCCAAGACTCTTGCTGACGTCAATCTTCCAGACATCTTCAAGCAGACAGTAGATGCAGAGCCATTTCCATGTGATGATGATGTCGAAGAAGACAGAATTCTGTGTTTCGCAACAAGTAATCGGCTCAGGCTTCTCAACGTTGTGGGCACACTTTACATGGATGGAACCTTTCACTCCTGCCCTGCACTCTGTATGTTATCCATGGCCTCACTGACACTAAGATGACTCAGTGTTTTGTTTATTGTCAAACCGACAACGCCGCACGTATGAACGTCTGTTCAGACCCTTGAGTGAGGAGGTACAGCAAACCACTGGACATCCACTTCAGCCAACTAGTATCCACGCAGACTTTGAAATATCCGCCATCAGAGCAGCAGAAGCAGTACGTGTTCCCAAATAGTGCTGTCAGAGGTTGGTGTTCACAAGTTCTGTAGGGGAAGGTGCAGGAACTTAAGTTCACTGATGTCTACCTCCAGGATCCTGAGGTGTATACATGGATTAGACGTGCCGCAGCTCTACCCTTTCTGCCTGTGAGGCAGGTTCAGGACCTGGGTAGAGATCATGTAAGATGCTCCCGAGATTCCACAGAAGGTCCAGTGCACGCCTACATCATCAACACCTGGGTTGACGACCATGCCTTCTACAGAGTCGGAATCTGGAACCAGCATGACAACCTAGGACCTGATATCACCATGCACTCTACATTGCATTATTTGCAAACACAGATACACTGTGACGGTTTGGATATGAATGTGCATTTATTAATTTACCACTCTGCTAACCTATATAAACAGTCTATTTCATTTTGCTTTTACTATTGATTTTGATCTTGTGATGCAGTAAACACTCACTCTAAAACTATGGCATAAAGATTTCATGGCACAAGTTATATCGCTCACAGATATGTTTAGAAGACGTCATAGGAATACGTATGTTTACAAACTAAGGATGAACGTTCACAAGGCAAGGCATAAAAATTGACGGAAGAACAATCATGTAAATCCATATACATCTTTTAGGAAACTGTCGTCCTATATTCAGTTTCCAGGAACTTTACCGTGTCAGAGGCAGGAACCCGTGTATTCAAAATCTGTACATGAATATTGAATTTAAAATGTACATTCTTGTGAAGAACGGAGACTTCTGATCAGGAAGCTTTAACCTCAAAATGTTTCACTAACGATTTTATAGCTTTTACATTTGGTTTTTAGCAAACTTTAGGAAAACCTACGCCAACGTTTCAATAACGTTTCTAAAACGTTGGTGTGTAGGAGTTTGGATTTTTGTTTCTTGATAACGTTTCTATAACGTTTCAAAATAACGTTTAAAAAGCCGTTTCAAGAACATTATCAAAATGTTTTCAGGAACCAGTTTCAAGGAAACAACTAGAAACGTTTTGTTTTAGCTGGGTAAAACATGAAGTACTTCAAAACGGCATGACGACACCAATGGAGAGGCGTCAATGGCCTTGGTCGCATTTCGATATGCAAACCATTGACTTTTCTATACCTCTACCACATCTGAACATTATAACAACCCAAAAGGTAGTCACCTAGAAAAAACTTAATTGTAAATATTCCCCAATACCACTGGTTGTCTAAATACATTTCAGCAAATATATCTTCTTCATCATGTGTCTTCAAGCTGTAGCTAGCATGGATTTACAGATGACTAATCTGCTGATACATGTAAATCGATCTCTTTTTACACGAAGGTATGCTGAACTCCCGCTAAGTTTAATAACCCTAACATAACAAACATGCTAAACCGTCAAGAACAAGTCAAATTTCTACTGTACCTTAGTGTACTCCAAGATGAGTTCACGGACACATGAGGCCTCACCCAACCTGGCTGTTACTCCAAACCTTAGGCTCGTTATATATTATATCACACAAGCAAATCCAGCCAAGCAGTCGCCCTACAACACGGGCAACCCCTGAGCCTATATCTCAGTTATACCTGCAGCTTGATTAACCGCTCTATAAGTAATCCCTGTGTAAGACAATCAAGCCCTAGCGACAGTCATGTGTGCCGTGACGTTACACTATGGGCGAGTAACACAATGACTGTCATATAGGTTCCGTGTTAGTGTGCATTGCTCAATGTACGTATTCTTCTCACGACCAGGGTCAATTATGAAAGTTAAAACCTGTAATACGATACTGCAGAGTTGCGATATGCTTGTCATGTACACCCTGGCATTGCCGTCACATCTGGGCCAGCCGCATGTTTACCGTATTGCATCTATTAAATATCGGTCTTGTCAGCGCATTTATCTGCGTTTGTTTTCAGAGATCATTTAGAAAACTTACAGCGTCCGTCTTACCTTTTACACCAAACTGGATCTGCTGCGACGGATGATAGATGCTGGTTGTTGTCAAGATGAGGTTCTGTTTGTTTTGTTAGTTATTATTCAGTGTCTCTTTAGGGAGGAACAGAGTAAATGACTAAGCTTCACACAGCTATCCATTAGATGCAGGGATTTAACACACAAGGAAAAACGTAAATGCAGGCGACAATACATGATATGGCCTAACTTTGAGCGCTTATGTCCAGTGTCAGTACACGCACGTGTTAAACCCATGCATGTATAGTACGACAAGTCTAGACAGTGGGACTACGTAGCATTGCCCCAAGGCTGTACTAAGTGCTGAGCCCATGAATGTGAGCCCATGAATTCTGTCCTCGAAAGAGGCACGTCTTGATAAGTAGACCACTGGAGTTGCTCCAAGGCTGTGCTGAGTGTTAAGCCCATGCATGTGTTGTAATTCAATGTCTTTAGAAGAACCGTTCAGATAAGCAGACCACTGCCCTTGCCCCAAGGCTGTACTGAGTACTAACCTCATGCATTCTATCCTTAAAAGAGGCACGTATGGGTACGTGGACCACGAGGCCTTGCTCCAAGACTGTATTGAGTGGTGAGCCCACGCATGTATAGTAATTCTATCCTTTAGAGAGGCACGTCTGATTAGGTGGACCACAAACCATGCTTCAAGGCCGTACTGAGTGGTGAGCCCATGCATGTGTAACAATTCTGACCTCCAAAGAGGTACGGGTGGATAAAGAGACCAATAGCCCTTCTCCACGGCTGTACTGTTTGGTGAGCCCATGCATGTATGGTACGTCTATCCCTTAAAGAGGGTCTAGATAAGCGGACAGCTACTAGTACAGGATCCCACTGTGTTATTCCTATATACACTTTTTTTTTATAAATGATCAATAAAACTATGTAACCATCATCATTTAGAGACTTGTACAAGTTTACACACGCACCATTATCGATGAAACAAACAAACATTTGTTGTTTATGTCCACCGTCATAACACGCACAAGCCATGTTCCAAGGCTGCACTGAGTGCTAAACCCATCCATATATAGTAATTCTGTTCTTTAAAGTGGCACGTCTAGATAAGTGGTTCACTAGCCTTGTTTCAAGGCCCTACTGTGTGCTAAGTCCATGCATGCATAGTAATCGTATCCTTTATGGAGGGACGTCTGGATAAGTGGTTCACTAGCCTTGCTTCAAGGCCCTACTGTGTGCTAAGTTCATGAATGCATAGTAATCGTATCCTTTATGGAGGGACGTCTGGATAAGTGGTTCACTAGCCTTGTTTCAAGGCCCTACTGTGTGCTAAGTCCATGCATGCATAGTAATCGTATCCTTTATGGAGGGACGTCTGGATAAGTGGTTCACTAGCCTTGCTTCAAGGCCCTACTGTGTGCTAAGTTCATGAATGCATAGTAATCGTATCCTTTATGGAGGGACGTCTAGATAAGAGGTTCACTAGCCTAGCTTCAAGGCCCTACTGTGTGCTAAGTCCATGCATGCATAGTAATCGTATCCTTTATGGAGGGACGTCTGGATAAGTGGTTCACTAGCCTTGTTTCAAGGCCCTACTGTGTGCTAAGTCCATGCATGCATAGTAATCGTATCCTTTATGGAGGGACGTCTGGATAAGTGGTTCACTAGCCTAGCTTCAAGGCCGTCCTGTGTGCTAAGTTCAGGCATGTATTGTAAGTCCATCCCTTAAAGAGTGAGTGAGTGAGTGAGTTTAGTTTTACGTCGCACTTAGCAATATTCCAGCTATATGGCGACGGTCTGTAAATAATCGAGTCTGGACCAGACAATCCAGTGATCAACAACATGAGCATCGATCTGCGCAATGGGGAACCGATGACATGTGTCAACCAAGTCAGCTAGTCTGACCACCCGATCCCGTTAGTCGCCTCTTACGACAAGCATAGTCACCTTTTATGGCAAGCATGGGTTGCTGAAGGCCTATTCTACCCCGGGACCATCCCTTAAAGAGGGTCCAGGTAAGCGGACAGTACAGGAGCTCAGTCTGTTATTTTCATAAAAACCTTTCAAAAATTATCAATGAAACTAATGATTTGAAAACATGTTCAAGACTCCCGAAACCGATTCTCGAGTAAATAGTATTCACAGCGTTCTTTAAACGAATTTCTGCCAATGGTAGAAGGTTAGAAAATGTCTGAATAAGTTTACATGGGTTTTCAAATGAGTTTGAAGTATCAGTTCAATGTAGTAGTGTTAATCAATGTGTGTTCCATGTATAGTGCATTGCATATGTCAATGGTTAGTGAAGATCTTGTGTGTGTTGTATTTAAACAGAGTTCTGGAATACACTACAGGCTGCCACAACCCAGTGGGGCTCCCCTTTATATTCTGAACAAAGGAGCTGTAGAAATTTATAGAGTTGTTTATTTCTTGACCTCTCGTCTCACATCACAACACGTTTAGCAACATTCCAGCAATATCACGCCGAGGACACCAGAAATGCATGGGCTTCACTCATTTTATCAATGTGGGGAATCGAACCCGGGCCTTCGGTGTGACGAGCGAACGCCTTAACCACCATGCTGCCTCACCACCCCTTAAGATACAAGAGGACCAGCATTGTAAATAATGGTAATTAAAACAAGGCTACTCTGCCTAGTTGCAAGATAAAAAACGGTTTCTGTGAGGTGAATATTGCCATAACTGTCTTTATTGTTATTATTTGGTCTTTTGTGTTTAAAAGGGGGACAAAGGGTGATCGCTCCTCGCAACAGAACACTTGTCATCAGTATTAACAGCGTTGGGCTACCGAAGCAATGAGCGCACCCCGGTGTGGAGGGTAGGGCATCCAGGCCTATCGACAGCTCGGGGCTTATCATTAACCCGCCAATGCCGACTGAATCCTCCATGCTGGGTTGGTACCATGAGGTTCTGTCAGTCGTCGCCACTGGGTACGATATCTGGTGTTTTGGCAACGCACATAATGTTTGATGGAAAACTTTATGGATCATCAATATCTATATTTTCACAATAGCGACATGTCGGTATGGATTCTTTTACCGTTTTCAAACAAGTAAGTCACAATCAAAATACTTGTGAACCTATGTACATGGTCTTTTGGAAAATGATCCCAAACGATTAAGTGTGTATTCTCCTTTGCAAATCAGTAAGCAATATTCCCTACAGTCTTCCTTTTTGTGTGCTCACACTAGAAATATAATCTGCTAAAATAATCAGACTTGATATTCATACAAAATGAATAACAAATAAACTAGTGGGCAAAAAGAAAGTGAACGCCCTTCTTAATGTTAGTTAAAATCAAAGCAAAGTGTTAAGTTATAGTACATTTGATGAAGCCAGCATGTGGGACGATGCACCAACAGTGTCTTTGAGAAGCTCATCACAGATGAAGAGCACGTGTCATGTAATGGACAGAGGGGTACAGATAGCACAGGTCAAAGGTACAACAAGAGCCAGTCATGGAACGTCTCACTCATTTCAAGTCTCTGGTCACGCATACACACCGGTAGTAACGGGTGTGTGATATTACTCTATCTTTGATTCAGCTCCGAAAAACAGAATCTCTCTGTGATTTCCAACGTATTTGTGTCTCAACGTGTTAATTAAGATATGGTTTATGCTATGTGGCAAATATGCTTGCTTCCAAAATCCAAGATGACCGCCAGTTTTCCAAGAAAGGGCAAAGTTTTGATGATATTTCTTGTTTTCATATGAAAACATAACACAATCAAAAGTAGTCTTCATGTTTGACTTTATACTGGATGTAATAGGTTAGAAAACACCCATTCACCCAAGATGGCCGTCATATTATGTGATAAACATGTGTTAAAATGAGGCAAAACAGGACAATTTTCACCCAGGTTTCGACTTTTATGTCTCAGATATGGTTGAAGGTTTTCATATTGATCAAATACATAGGGTTGGTTACGCCAAAAGGAGGCGAGATAATATTCTAAAGGCAAAATTATACCAATGGAAGATGGATGTTCCACAACTTGGATTATCAGATAATGATCACTTAATACAATACTACTCAAACCAAACAAATAGATACGCGCAGAAAGGTCAAGGCCACAGTGCAGTCAATATCTTGTGTGACTGCCATTAGCATTAATGGTTGCCTGACATCAATGGTTGCATCCCATATATTGGATCAGATTTCGGAGGAATTGTGTGGGAATGTCCTGATATTCTTCCTGAAAAGCCAGAAACAAGGCAGCTAAGGTCTACGGTTGAGGATCACACATGATCCAGTCCGTCCCACAAATGTTCTGTTAGTTCATGTTGTGGGGAGGGCCATGCCTGACCTGAACGCAGTGCAAGAAAATCTCTGGTCGTGTGAATCTTGCCGTATGAGGTCGAGCACTGTCATGCTGGAAAATGACATTCTGGCGGTTGCTAAATGGAATGAAATAAGGTCTGATGATTTTATCTTAGTAACTTTTGAGCTGTAAGACATCGGGTCTTCCACTTCTTGCCCAAACAATAACACCTCCTAAACATAACACTTTCGCCACATCCTGGACGGGCCTTTGGAGGTGGTGTCGATACCACTGCCTATTGTTTTGTTGAGGATGTCGCGTGAGGAAAAGTTTCCAGAAAGGGCCTATAGGACGAAGACAACTTTGTCCGAGATTGTTCGGTGTGCTGCGACTGCAGATGCTGTAGAGGATGCGGTTGCGAACCTGTCCTGGGCGGATGTGGTCACTCGATCTCTTCCTGACCAAGGGCGACCTTGTGTCGGTGCCAAAGCCTTCATATGGTACTCTGGGAGGCATAAAATGATTTCAATCGACTTACCAGCTTCCAAATGGCCGATCGCATTGTTGCGCTGAGCCTCAGTAAGTCTAGGCATGACTTACCTTCAAGATTTAGTTTCACAGCTGTTGCTAAAACAATCAGATCCCCTGGTTTGTAAATGTTGCACGGACTGTACGTGCAGGAGGAAGCACGTGAATCGCATTAACAGATTCAGCTGCATCAGTGGCAACGGATTCAAACTCGGGAATATTTTGAGGGAACGTTCACCATTTCAGAGAGCAAATCATAAAGCAACACAGATGCAGATACAGCTTTTGAAAAGGGGTGGGTTATTGTGTTTGGATGGGGAGGTGCACATTTCATTGTCACGGGAATTTCAAATGGTCACCCTAGTCCCCTGAATCCCCCTCGCAATATACTGCGATACATTAATTTATTACGATATATTGGGAACTTAAGTTTACTGTAAATCAATGTCTGTGTAGATTTTAATCCAAACCATAAAAATAATCAGAAAAACTTCATATGTGTTCCTTGTCCAATGTATGGGTGCTCACAAATAATACTGCAAGACATATTGTTTGAAAATCATATCGCGATATACCGGTATACCGGTAATACCGTGCAGTCCTATTCACCATTCACATAAGTACTAGGCACTTACTTATGATTCATTTTCGAAACATTTATGGAAAAATACTGGTTATGTGCTTCTTGAGTATTATATATTTGATTAACCATTTGAAAAGAATCTGTTAACTGCCCAATGTTGTGTGCCACAATATTTCTTGAAAGCTACATGTGTTAACAGAAATAGGGACAAGAGGTAAACAAACATGAATGTTTGCATTATATATTCTTGATCATGTAATCATTATGTTATTTTTACATGTATGATATTACTGCAATATCGTCATATCATATAATCATTACATTACTGCAACATTTTCATATTTTATCATTAATATATTACTGCAGTACTTTTACCAACTGCCTTAAAGAATGTCTCTTTAAAACACGTTTATGTATCAATATCATAGTGATGAAAGTCTGCACAGAAAATCTAAAGAGAATCCAAATTTCAGTATGATCTGTAGCAGTCATCTTGAAAAAGGTGGTGGTCATCATAGATTGTTGAATGGCCAATGCTGCTTTCGTCCTTATCCATCTTTGTTGAGTAAAGTTACCAGTTTGGGTCCTTTAACATCCAAAACCAACAACAACATTTAATACAATGATAGTCCATTTATCATTACTCCATGAACCCTATTGATCCGAGTATTATTACCCCGATTTGTGTTTAACTGATTCGTGTCCTGTGCTTTGTGCACAGGCCCACGTGCCACCACAGAAAAGATATTGAAAAGACACAGAAAAGAGTTACGACACAAAATGACAAAATTTTAATTTTGTCTCACCATATTCTGATAAATCCACGTATAGAATGTATAATTTGTCATTTTTTCATTAAAGCTTTGTTCTGCAAGCTAAACTAAGGTGGAATTAAACATTTGGGTGAAAAACGTCTGCCAAAAATGATAGTCAAAAGAAAACGATAATATATGTTTGCATAACTAATGCCGACCATCATGGATTTTTGATTGGCCAAAGTTATTGTCTGAACAGGGAGGCCATGGTGATCAATAATGCCAATTTTGGTGCTTGTTTCACAAAGGGAACGATTCGGCCAATTTTGGTTTGTTATCCACCCAACTATATGGCTGTTGTTGGGGCCCATCTGCCTCATACCTATGATCCCGCCTCTCTCTGTTTGCAGAGGAAACAATTTTTGTCAGCTGAGATGCATCACCACCGATTCGAAGTGGGGTGAATGTGTGTGTGAGAATTTTGAGAAAACATGTACGTATACAATAATCATACATTCTGTAGTTTCCGACCCAGAAATTGGAAGAAAACAAAAAACAAAACAAAAAACAACCACATAAAACACAAACAACAACACACACACACACACACAAAAATATACAAACAAACAAAACCAAACAAAATAAAAATAAAAATAAAAATTAAAAAAACCAACCAACCAACCAACCAAAAAACCGACCCAAAACCAAAAACGACAAAAAAAAAAAAATAACGTACAAAAAACAAAACGCATAAACAAAACAAAAACAAACAAAAAAAACCCCGTAACAATACAAACGAACTTACAGTAGACACAACACGGTACGTAACCAGAGCTCTGCTGATCTCGTCACTTTCGACCTCTGATCTTACCGTTATCACTGTGGTGGCGATCCAAGTTACTCACTCACCCTTAAAGCTTACTCGTTCATACGCTGGAGACGCCCCCAATTTAGAGCAGTGTCTGAATTGATTAGGTTGGCATACAGGGTTTAGATACGGAGTTATCTGTCGTGGAGAGCAATCATCTTGGATTGTTTCAGTTTGTGGTTGTGTCTGTGGTTAAGGACAATTATTCTGAATTGATAACTGGCTGTGGTGTGTGTTTGGAGAAATGGAGAGCCAGACAGGGACGTGTAACCAGAAATGTGGTTATCTGGAGGTCAAACAGTCTGCTAAAGTGAGAAATAGGAAACTGAAGGTGAGATTTTAAGGATTTTTGCGAAAGCATGGAACCACTCATAATCACACAGGACAGTGGGGTGGCCTAGGGGTTAAATACGAAAACCCTGGTTCGATTTCCTTACTTAGCTGATTTATGAGAATCCTGTGTCTCTCGTTCTGATGATTACACAATAACATTTGTGGTCAAATGTAACATGTGTCATATTTGGGATAGCACTTTCTTAGTAAAGTACAAATTCTGGCACTTTTTTAATGGCTGAGCCACATTCGGGATTCGAACCCGTTCTTATGTTGCGGAAGGGTTTTTGCGCAGTCTTCACACTTGCGAAAACACATAACATCATAAAGAATGGTTTCGCTATGATTTCGTGTGATACAGACATAAGCTGTACAGTTGCCTCCCTTAGCTCAAGCAGGATAAAACACTACATACTTACGGCTGCAAGCCAATAACTGATAAGTATTGAATATGGCGTAGTAGTAAGTGCGCAACATCGGGACGTTGTGTTGTAGAGTAACATAAGGGATGCATGGAGAAGTAACATGATGGAGACATGGAGAAGTAACATGATGGAGACATGGAGAAGTGACGTCATGGATATATGGAGAAGTAAGATGATGTAGACATATAGAAGTAGCAGGATGGAGATATGAAGAAGTAACATGATGGAGACACGGAGAAGTAACATGATGGAGACATGGAGAAGCAACATGATGGAGACATGGAGAAGTAACGTGATGGAGGTATGGAGAAGTAAGATGATGGAGGCATGGAGAAGTAAGATGATGGAGGCATGGAGAAGTAAGATGACTGAGGCATGGAGAAGTAACATGATGGAGACATGGAGAAGTAACAAGGTGGAGGCATGGTGGATGGTAAGATGATGGAGATATGGAGAAGTAACAAGGTGGAGGCATTGTGGATGGTCAGATGATGGAGACATGGAAAAGTAACATGATGGACATATATATGGAGTAAACTATGCTGAACAGGAAAAGAAACTGTTTATTCTTAAGGTTTTAAATAGGGACATAAACATGATCGCTTACTTTCATGGTTTTATTTTTTCTAAACTTGCGGGTTTTTTTCAGTTGTTCAGTGTATTTTGCTGTGACAGGTCAGTTAAAAACTTTTGAACGGAATGCTAATTAATGAAGCCTGGGTAGGTAGCTTATGACCAAAACCAACTGTTCACTTAATACTGTTACCCTGACTTTAAACTCAACAGTTCTTAGTTGTAATTATTTCATGACATGTGAACAGTATGAGTGGCCTGGCGTGGACCAAACAGACAACACGAGAAGGGAAAACACCTTGACTAGGACCAGTCCCCATCTCTAATATACAATCAACAAAAATCGGGAATACATTGTGTTCATTTTCTCCTGTTCCTCAAGGTAACTGAGACGTGCTTTACTTGCTGTTTCAAACCAGGAGGCTGTTGAAGTCTGCGTGTAACCGAAATGACTAAACCTTATGGACGGTCAAATTCGATAGTGACGTTTCGGATTTTTGTACCATTTTCAAGCAAATGGGGGAATGATGAGGTACTTTAGTGTATATACATGATACATTATAACTTGTTCACTGGTCACAACGTGTTTACCTCACCGAACACCTCAATGTTAATGTTAGAACTGCATGAGTATCGGATCGTACACTTGAGCCAACCTGTGTGAATCAAACGACTCGAATCTTGCATCTTGCTGTTTTTTTCCTGAAGGTATTGTCTTAGTAAAGTCGCCGCGATGTAATTCCCCTTTTAATATTCACAGGGACTACATTTGAAAGTTTTGTCAAAATTTATTCATTGGAATGCGAGGCAAATCTTTTCGTAGCCGTCGCCAGATATGGCGGACAACACAAGAAATACAGGTTCAGAGGCATCTCACTGCCTTCGATTTGCATTCGTAAAACATCGGTAATTGCCGTTCATCATGACGCAATATTATTCGAGCTAACTACCACGAAGTACCGAATGAGTTGCTATTGGCAACCGGGTGTATTGCACGCACCTCATACACGGGGTGCACTGGAAATAATAGAAGAACAACTTTGTAAACAGTAAATATGAAAACGTATACCAAGCTCACGGAATCATCCCGTCAAATAATATGACATGACATCACAAAGGCTTATTGTATGTTTAAATGAGTCAAATATGTCATTTGGACAGGTCAGTGTCATGCGCGTGTTACTGTAAATAAGGGAATTTGTGACGAAGAGTAGATTCATTGGAATTAAATACTGAATAACATTATTGGCATACACAATGCATGATAAACCATGTATCTTCACCATGGGGGATGACCTTACAAGCTGAGGATCTGTGAGCTAGACCTATACTTCTTTCTCAATGGTCTACTACAGAATAATACCGAATACCTCTTACGCATTTGCTTGAAGTATTTGTTAACCGGAAAGCATTCACAAAAGGAACTAGACAATGTAGTAACTGGCAGTTGTATTCTAAAATGATCAAAGTTTACAAATTCATACAATTCGAAGGTATCACTACTGCACAAAAAGTATAGTGTTTCCGTACAAATGCAAAAGGCAGTATAATACACTCTTCAAAAAAGAAACGCAAAGGTGATTTTAAGAATACTGGACTCATGTACCTGCGATAAAAATACAAATATGCTATTTCTTTCCAAAATGGTACCTTTGTGTAATTAATTTTAACTGTTTCTTTTGTTTTTGAAACGTTTGAATAAATATTCGACAAAACGTTACCAAGAAAACTTACCGGTGTTGTGTTGGAGTGTCAACTGGCATTGTATCGTGTTCAGTGTACTTGTGGTACACGATAGGGGAAATAACTGCGACAGCTGTGCAGAACATGATATGGGCGATGATCTATCCCGATGCCATCTAGTGAGGACTGCTATAATACCTCAAAGAAGAGGGAGTATAAAAGCAGCATCATAAAAAAGTATCCAGGCACTGCATTGTAATGAGATACTTTACGCCAATACAAATAAATTTTGTTCAGCAAATTAGATCACCAATAGGATTTCGTTTTATCTATACACCTGGAAATTAATCAAGCAACACCCCAATTTTTTCTATTGGAGCAACTTTGAAGTGTTCTGACAATCAAAATATGCCGGGTTGATATAGTTTGACACTTTTTTATTCAACAGACGATCTCTGACAAACAACTTAAAGGGAAAAAGTATCAAGACTTTGCTTTATTGCAACGAAATCCAAATTCTTAAAACTGTCTTAAATTCATGAAAAAATGGACACAATTTACTATTCATCCACAGACGTTGTTGTCAGGTGTATTAACACAAATGTCACATGGAAAGAAAGAACAGTCATCTGAGAGTCTGCACACCGACTTTCATCAATATCTAGTGTGTCCTCCCTGCGCACGCACCACCGATTCCAGACGCCTCCTCATTCCTTGGATGAGTCTCCGGATCTGATTCTGGGGGATCCTGTTCCACTCCTCATGCAGGGCAGCCGTCAATTCGTTGAGATTATGGACTGGTGGGTCTCTCTGCCTCACACGACGGCCAATAAAGTCCCACAAATGTTCAATGGGGTTGAGGTCAGGGCTCATGGCAGGCCATGGAATTCTGTCAATTGCATTTTGCCGCAAAAAATCATTTACAGCATGCGCCCTGTGAGGTCTAGCATTGTCGTCCATAAATATGGGTCTCGTTGCCAGAGGATGGTTCTCAAAATGAGGTACCACAGCCCTGTCAAGAACCTCCTGTTGGTAACGAACACCGTTAAGGTTGCCACGGATGGTAATGATATCCAACTTGCAGTTCATGGAAATGCACCCCCATACCATAACGGAACCTCCCCCAAAGGCCACAGTCTCCTGGATGTTCCGTGGAGCCATTGCTGTGTTCCTCTGCCTCCAGACCCGAGTACGACCGTCCACCATGTGCAGCAAGAACCGGCTCTCATCTGAGAAATGGACCTTCCTCCAAGAGGCAATGTTCCAGTGCAAACGGTCATTACACCAGGCCAGTCGGGCTGCCTTATGGGCTGGAGACAGTCTGGGTCGCTTGATTGGCCTCCTTGCCCGGTATCCTGCAGCTTTCAGACGATTCCGAACAGTCCTGTTCGAGATGGGTCTCCCTGGAAGCCACTCCTGTCTCAACCGAGAGCTCGAGTCGAAGGACCTGCGCCGTACAAGTCTCAGTAAAGCTCTGTCCTCCCGGACTGTGGTCTTCCTGGGTCTTCCTGGTCTAGGCAGGTCTTTAACTTCATTAGTGGCCCGGTATTTTTTCAAAAGTTTTGAAATTATGGAATGATGTCGTCCGATTTGAGTCCCGATTTGTCTTAGAGACATACCAGCATTCCTCATGCCGATTATTTGCCAACGAGTGGCCTCTGATAATTTCCTACGTGCCATGACATTGAAATGAATGAAAAACCGAATGCAATCGACAACCTGCGCTTGTAAACACCCCAGGGAAAAAGTGCATTTTTCGAAAGTTGAGGTTAAAGCAATGCACGTGCGCTGTGCAAGCTTCACGCGCGTCATATCAACCCATGAAAAGCTCATGCTGTATGTCAATACATCAAAATTGAATAATCAATCATCAAAATTACTTCGTTAAACTTTGTTAAGTTTTTATGTGTCTTTGAATTTGGTGTTGCTTAATTAATTTCCATATGTATATTATCTATAAAATTTAAACCGTTATCTTATATGTGCCTCAAAAATATTTTCAGTGAGACTGTGAGGCTTATGAGTAAGTCAATACAGGTTCTCTCGTCGTGGTGGGAGTCGTTGGTCCAGTGGGAGTTTTCAACGGTTGCATACACTATGTACATGGAGCAATCGGTTGTAAATGACATTGTCATCTTGGATAGAGTCATTCATGTTTAGATGATACGTAAGAGAATGTGTGAAATAAGGTTTGACACACTTGTACTTGCCCCTAGATGTTCATGTTAGTAGATGTACAAACCCGTGGATTACAGGAAACGGGTGATAGCCCAAACAACATAACACAACGTTATTATTGATATCGTATGGGCGAAACAATTACACTTGTTTGATAACGCTCTCACAGTGACAACAAACCCAGTGTCCAGGGAGGTAGTAAAATCATCGGGCCTAGCTGTAGATACAAACAGGTTATAGTGGAGGTGTATCGTAACATATACACTGGAGATTGTCGAGGATGTGTTAGGACAACACGACTTTCATCATACGAACCTGTTTGTTGCGGACCCCGAACTAGACTTCCTGATTTTGAAAGTTTAGCTACCGTGTAAAAGGGAACAATGGCATCTAGGCGTGTGGTATTTTACATTTTAAATGGATAAGATGAGCAGATATATGTGGTTATGAATTGTTGATGAATTGTGACAGTTTGTGTTGTTTCTGCATGCAAATTGTCTCATCTCTCAGTTTGTATACCAATGTAAGAGTTTGAGGCCTTCGAGATGGGCTATTGACTTTTCGCTCAGGTTCTATATGCGTGTTCAATGTGCCTAACGCTCTGTCTGAATATTCGCTGTGTCTGAGATTCTGTGTGAATGTTCACTGTCTGTGCGGTTTATGTAAGTGTTCCCTTTGTCTGATATTATGTAATGGCGTTCCCTGTGTCTGAGGTTCTATGTGCGTGCTCTCTGTGTCAGAAAATATGTAACAGTGTTCCCTTTGTCTGATGGTCTACATGAGTGTTCATGGTATGAGGTTCCACGAGAGTGTTCTCTGTGTTTGAGGTTCTATGTGAGTGTTTGTTGTGTCTGAGGTTCTACATGAGTGTTCTCTGTGTCTGAGGTTCTATGTGAGTGTTCTTTGTGTCTGACGTTCTATTCGAGTGTTCTCTGTGTCTGAGGTTCTACATGAGTGTTCTCTGTGTCTGAGGTTCTACATGAGTGTTCTTTGTGTCTGACGTTCTATTCGAGTGTTCTCTGTGACTGAGGTTCTACATGAGTGTTCTCTGTGGCTGAGGTCCTGTATGAATGTCCTCTGTGTCTGAGGTTCTATGTGGGTGTGTTCTGTGTATGACGTTCTATGTGGCTGTTCTCTGCTTCAGAGCTTCTATGTGAGTGTTCATTGTATGAAGTTCTACATGGGTGTTCTCTGTGTCTGATGTTCAATGTGATGATGATGCATTATCACCTACTAAAGCAATGGCAACTCTCTGCATATCTTCGGAAATGAGAAGCGCTTGGAGACTATGTGACTATGTAAAAAGTATAGTGCACTTTAGCTGTACAGTGAGCACGTGGATTAAATATTTCGGGCAGCTTCAATACAAAGCTGATTTAACAGGATATGGTGTGAAAGGATAGAATGTACCATAAGAATGACATGTGAGAATATGGTTTACTATACGTTGTGTCACACTTCCGGGTTAATCTCCGATCACTATGATTTTTCGGTGTTTGCAGAAGCCTTTTGCATCTGTCTACAAACGAGACAAGAAGTCATTGCATGGAATTATACTCCTTGGCTTTTGATTGTGGCTTTGCTATCTTAGATACCGTGTCTCTAGATATTAGAAGTTGCTGATGAAGTAACTGTGAACTTCTTCCGTGTTTCGCTGGAAAACGGAACAAGAAAGAAGTGCAAGGAATTGATAGTATTTTAGTTTTGATTGAGACACTGGCATCTTAGATAGCAAGTCTTTAAATACTATCAGATCCTGATCAAACAACTATGAACTTCTACCCCGTTTAGCAGGGTTTTGTTTTAGACCGTGCTATCACGAGCATAACTCCTTGACACTAAACATGACGTATTGACAGTCACATGAATCATAACAAGCCATTTAACGCAAACACCAAACGTAGGAGCGGTGGGGTAGCCCAGTAGTTAAAAGGTTTCGCTCGTCACACCGAAGCCGTAGGTTCGATTTTCCACGTGAGTACAATATGTGGAGCCCATTTCTGATGTACTCCTCGTGATATTGCGGGAACACTGCCCAAAACGTCGTAAAACCATACTCACTCACCCCAAACGTAAATAATTAAGGGGAGCAAATTTAACGCGGAGAGTTGTTTTCATCGGAACATCATCCGTCGCAATCATCCGTTCGAGGTTACGTCCCTTAGCGTTACAAACGTCACAAAACGGCGGCTTCCTTTACTTGAAATAGAAATCCGCCTAGCAAGTAGGATGTGGAATGAAATCCAGACCTAGTTGATGTTGAAATGGATAAAAATGTTCAGTGAACGTTCGGTGTGTGTTTGTGTCCTGTGAGAGTTAGATGAGCTGCCGAAGGTGAAGGACACCGTGAGGCTACGCGGTTTTCTTTCAGCGTCCAGCTGAGTGTTGATTGCCGTTCATATACACATGACGTATTAACAATCGTGTTACATCTTCCTGGTGTAACTCTACGATTGACAAAATAATCACGAGATATACAGACCCTCATCGGGAACAGAACAAGGACTGGCTTGGATATGTTTGCAAATAGACGACATTTCATCCAGATGACTGCATTTAATGCAAAGACAGGGATTTAATGTTTGTGAGAATATCGGCATTGGTCAGCGTGTCACTGTGGAAATACGTAATCTCCGAATGTACTTCAAGCTGGCCTCCATTGTATACATCATGTTTGTTTTTTAAAGTCTGAGTTACTCTCAAGTGATATAGCTGAAGAATGACTGCAAAGATGCATTTGAGAATGTCATTTCGAATGTTACATTTATCAACATTTCAGCATATGAATTGAATATACGATTGAATGAAGATCCCTTACAGAATCTGCGAAGATCCGGATTAAAACTGGTCTTCAATAATCCATGTCCAAACAGGCGACTATAGGGATCGGGTGGTCAGGTCCTCTAACTTGGTTGACACATGTAATCGTAGCTCAGTGCTCATATTGTTGATCACTGGATTGTCTGGTACAGACTCGATTATTTACAGACCGCCGCCATCTAGCTGGAATATTGCTGAGGACTGCGTTATACAACCAGCCAACCAACCAACCAACCATTATGGGACGATGATGTCGCCCAGGATTTCATAGACATAACAACACAACAGACATTGAAGAATATCATTTGCATATTTTTTTTATTTCATAAGCCAGTTACTGAACTCACCACAATACTTTACTTCCACTGAAAATGTTTGTTTAAAAAAATGGAAACCAAAACGAGTCAAACATTGTATTGCTGTATGCATGCAAGAGTTATTAGCCTTTTTTAAAAAGGAAATTGTGTGTCCCACTGCGTTCATTGTAGCATTACTATTATTTTATAAAACAGTATTAATGCTCTTAATTTGAACCTGCAAAACCCACCGTAGCTGAGAAAAGAGATTCTAGAGGAAGTAAGATATTCCAAATGTTTAAAACGTTCACCGTAGTTGAGAAAAGAGATTCTAGAGGAAGTAAGATATTCAGAATCGCCACGGCGTTCCTGTACACTTTATATCTCTTCGCCATTCAATCACTCCATTCCGTATATGGGTATAATTAAGGGGCTGTGATGATCTTCAAACATTTGAAGATCACAGTAATACTGAGGCTCCGTGTATGTGTTGCTGCTGAGCGTGGAGCTGGTTTGCACTGATATCCGGGTATGGATATCCGCCAGGACGGTCATAGTGCCAAGCCTTGTAAGACCAGATGATCTTTGCTATGCAAAGTATACCGGCCACGTAACCACATACCTGAAAAACAACCACACCGCTATAGCACCAGTAGCACATAAATGATAAAAAGCTAATGCATGTATGGTTTGTTTGAGTGGCGTTTTAGATGTTGTAGGATAGAGGTATCAGACTTTATGGATGATCAACTTCTTTATTTTCACAATAGCGACGTTTCGGTATGGCTTCTTATACCGTTTTGAAGCTATGCCGAAACGACGCAATTGAAACCATATAGAAGCTGATCATGCCTACAGTTTTGCCATCTCTAAGACTTGTTGTTGAAAATCGCTCCAATAGGTTGCCAGGTTAATGGCATAGTTGTAAAGATGGCGCGTTGATGAGTCGAACCATAGACGTGCCCAAACGTCCTCAGATTCACTTTTGCGAACAGTGGTTTCAACCACTTTACGATAAGTTGATGCTTATTTCCAATGGGAAATTGTTGACACGTCGTAAATCGAGCTATAAAATAATATGAACATACCGCAACAGACAGACATTGACCACACCTGTCGTTTATCACCATGACTGACGCAATGAAGTATAAAACAGACCACACAGAGTACCATATCATGTCCTGAAACAAACACACACTGCTGAAATATACATAGTAAGAAGTTACAAGATTGTAAACCTCAAACACCCTTATCAGTGTGAAGTAACAAACCATACAATAAAAAAAATCATGAAAATATAATTGTATATATTTTGACACATTTGGATCATTTTCTTGACTGGCGGAACTGCCTTGTCATAATTAATATCACATAGCATTAATCATTAGAAAGCGGTGCAGGATGCAGTCAGTATTTCCGAAACAGCTGATATCAAATAGTATATATATTATATTACTATCTGGTATGAGTACACTACGCCATCTGGAAGGTGGGCAAATAGTATGTTAAGCTTGGGAATAGACCCAAGGAGCAAAGGACAGATTCCTATTGTCCTGGTCACGTAGCGAAGTGTCACCAGAGGATACCTGCAGGTGAGCCCCTGACTGTGCCATTGACGATGTGGAGCTGCACTTTGTATGACTGCAAATTCAATGTGACCGTTGTACACAGGGTACCGTTGTTTGTGGCTCAGTGACGACGTGGGGTTGCACGTTGTATGACTGCACGTTCAATGTCATCATGGTTATCTACAGGATACCACCGTCGTGCCTCATTTGGACAACCACAACCTTTGTCAGCGGTTCAATACTCCTGGTTGACAAGGCTTGACATTACCGCTTATCGCTGTCATCGCTCATTTGCAGAATAACGTTAATGCCCGCTAGTAACCCCGATATCAACCCCAAGGAACACAGCTGGGGCTGTCTTGGACGCCAAGCTGGAGCTGCAGATTCCCCTGTTACAAAATCTGCAGGAAATGACGCAGCTTTTCCATGAGGAATAACAGAGGTCAGATTGTGAGAATTCAGTACTTGATTTCTAGTATGAGGATTATGGATGCAGGTGATGTTCGAACAGAGGGCACCACGAAAGGTATCAACACTTCTATTTGCTGGTAGTGGGTGATCAATGCTGATGGTGGCCATGCTACCGTCGAAGGTTCTTGCCAGCTGACGTTGTGAAAGCCCCATATTGAACATACGAATATTCCTGTCTCGTTGAACGTAAATATCGCATATTCGTGGTGTTTTTTATGCACAGAAACATTGTTATCAGAACCATGTTGTGTTTAGGCGAATGTTTTCTGTTTGGGTTCACCCATGTATCGGCGTTTTTGTCTTATATACAATGTCTTTAAAAACAATGACTTTCCTTTGCCAAGTAGTTTACTACAACAAGTAGAAGAGGGGGCGGTGCATGATTTATGCTCATGTGTATCTCATGTGTATCTCTAAAACGAAACCCACGAATTAATGGGTTCCAACCGTTAGAAATTCCCCACCAGAACAATATTTTACATCTTATGACCAGTCCACCTTGGTCAGGTCACATAGCAAGTTATTGAAAGGGATTGCTGATTCAGCGTTTTCACATACCTTAAGAGGATCAAAGTTGAATCTTAGATTTTTGTGAATAACGACGGAATAGAAGAAGTAGCTGACGACCCCTGTGAAGAAGACAGAACCTGACACAAATTCATAGAATGTATGTCCAGAACCACTGTCTCGAGAGATGACGTCACTGAGCGAAGACGCCCAGCCAATCAGAGAAACAACCTGCAAAAACATAGGTAACTTTAGAATTATATTTGGAACCGGCATTCTTGTCAGAAGAGGGCAAGGAAAATAACAAGGAAGAGGGCAACTAACGAAATTCGGTTGGGTGTATCGTTGACTTAAGTATGTACCTTTTATATTTAGTACTATCACGGTATTGATATGTAATATGCCAGATGTGGGCACCTGTGCAGCGTGAAGACATGTTGCTTGAAAAATAGTCTGTTGTCATGTGTCACACGCCGGAAACGGTCACCTCATATCCTCAGCTGTGAGACATACAGGATTCAGTCTTCCACTTGTGTTTCTATCATTTGTGGTTGACACCCTGAATCCGGTGTCTTGTCATGGACTGCATTCATATCATTGTTTTGATGGTAATTAACGTTGTTGACCGTAACTCATATGGCATAGTAGACTGAAGTTGGGTGAAATAGAATCTAAGTAGCAGTAAACCGTAGTGTCAGGTTTTGGTGTACTAAGGTCAACACAAAGGTGCAGGACGGTTAGCTACGGTCTACTAGGGAAAACAAGGGTCAGCCACGTTCCGCTACGGTAACAGTAGTGTATTGAGTGAGTGAGTGAGTGAGTGAGTTGGGTTTTACGCCGCACTCAGCACTATTCCACCTATATGGCGGTGGCCAGTAAATAATCGAGTCTGGACCAGACAATCCAGTGATCAACAACATGAGCATCGATCTGCGCAATTGGGCACCAATGACATGTGTCAACCAAGTCAGAGAGCCTGGACACCCGATCCCGTTAGTCGCCTCTTACGACAAGCATAGTCACCTATTATGGCAAGCATGGGTTGCTGAAAGCAGTGTATTGGCATTCAAGCTAACCGTAGAGATATTCTGAACATGTTGAAACGTTTTTGGTCTAAACGTGGCCAAATGGGTTTGCTGACGTTCAAAGTACGGTCAGGAGCACGTTGGTCTAAGATGAACAACTTTTGAACGCATTTAAGTATGTTTACCTCAGGTCTAATACTGTCTGCCACGCTCTACTACGCTCAGTCAGTGCAGCCAGGCATGATCACAATGAAGAGATTCACGACATGATATTTGGGATTCGATCAACTAAGCTGTTGGACTGAGCCAGTATGCCTCACAGCTGGGGACGGTAACAGGTGGGGGATTTATGAATGACGTTTTTATGTGTTGCTGGATCGTATGTTAGTGTGATCAGTCTGGATGTCTTACATTGGAGGTATTTACGAAATGATACCGTCCTATTTCAAACTGGAAGAAGCTGTCTGATATCAATTCCAATATCGCCCTAGTGATCACAATTTGGCTCCAAAGAGAATGCCATGGAATGTTAGGTAGTGGTGATCCAGTACGATGCATTCCAAGCCTTCCGCATAATTCTTCGTACTCCTTTTAGGGAGCGTATAGGGCCATTATGTTATTGTAATCCTATGCAGTAACTGTGCCATCTGCTTCTGATCAACATGAAGAAGAAATGTGGCTTAAATGTATAAAGCTAATAGCAAACCCTGTTAAACCCTGGCTGTATCAACTAAATTTTGACTGTGACACTCTGTATCCTGTAAATACACATGTATAGGTTACTACCTGTTGTATCTTGGGCCTGGGAGGAAGTATCTCCGAAATATATCTCTCTTACTGTGTCATAGCAAGCACCTAATGGATATCATGACTGGTGACTTGTTGCCAACCAATAATTAATGGCAAACAATGTCTACCCATGAAACCAGGACATGTTGAAATTTAAATAACTAATGGGATTTCAGACTGTATTAAACTTTCAAAACAATATCTAAGTGTCTGAAGAAACTTACTACTTTTGACCAAGGGGCCATTCCAGATGGCGTCAGAGAAAGGGCTGCGACCTCGGGTCAGGGTTGGACCACTGGGAAATAGAGGTTTGGGTCAGACTTGGGGCAATGGAGTCGGAAATAGGCATTGGAGACTTCAACAGAGACATGGGTCAGGGACAAGGGTTGTGGATAGAGGCAGGAGTCAGGGTTGGGGCATTGGAGTCGAGAATAGTGAAATGGTCAGGTTTGGGGTCGAAACCGTTGAAAAGGAGTAGAAATCCTTGGATAAATGGTCTCCTAAAGGCAGCTGGGGACATTTTGATAGTTGGTTTGGGCCGGACCAGTGGACCGGAGTAAGAACAGGGTAGTGGGTGTACCGTTATCGCAGCATTGAGCATGCCATGTATGCTCTTGCAGTAAGTGATATCAATATATATGCCACAGTTCACGTGGTAAATCTCTCTATCGGGGATGTCGATACTTCTTCTCCTTTTCTGGTCACAGATTATGTTGTGGCTTCTCTGCAATAGGACGTTTGACAGTTGTGAATGGTCAGTGGTGTAAATAGGCAGATGCAGTAGTATGAACGTCTTTGATAGATAAATATAGTAGACGTCTCATATTCTAATGAAAACAGATGTATTTTGGCATCAAAGCATATACAATGGGACCATGTCTCCATGACCTCTGTCAACAAGTCCCCTAATCACTAAACATACAGGTTCTCGCTTTTAAGGGCATATGGACCCGTTATGCTCCTGGGGTAGAATAGGCCTTCAGCAACCCATGTTTGCCATAAACGTTGACTGTGCTTGTCGTAAGAGGCGACTAACGGGATCGGGCGCTCAGGTTCGCTGACTTGGTGGACACATGTCATCGGTTCCCAACTGCGCAGATCGATGCTCATGTTGTTGATCACTGGATTGTCTGGTCCAGACTCGATTATTTACAGACCGCTGCCATATAGTTGGAATGTTTCTGAGTGCGGGGTCAAACTAAATTCACTCACTCACTATAAGGACGTATGCATTGTTTGAAATATTGTCTGAATAAACATTATTTTTTATGAAACATCTTTTATTTTGGAAACTCTTATCAGTCATCTCCACTACCCAAAATCTATTGAGGCGAAAGAATGAAAATGATAGATTACATGGAGATGAGATTATTCAGGTAATATTCACCGAAAAACCCCGAACTCATTTTAGAGAATTTAGTGGACTCATGGGCGATGAATGAGTTTAGTTTTACACCGCAAGCAGCAATATTCCAGCTGTATGGCCGCGGTCTGGATCAGACAACCGAGTGGTCAACAACGTTATCGTTCTACACAAGTGGATACGATGCCATACGTCAGTCAGGTCAGCAAATCTGACCACGTCATCACGTTTGTCGCCTCTTACGACATTGATGGATTACTACAGACCAAGTTTATCCCAAGTCTTCACGGGTTTCACAATGTTCAAGCTGAAGGCGTTTATTCTTCCTTGGGATTTCTCATTAGCAAAGTTTTTAAGGTTGCAATGCTTAACAAATTGGTTATACTGCAGAAAAGAATCCAAATGTGATGCTGGACAGTTTGAGGCAGTGTTTCTTCAAAACTGTCAGCAATGTGTCTGAGAAGACATTCGGACCTATCTTGAGAAGAAAGTTGATTGGATTGTGGGTGTTGTATATGAGACACAGTTGCCTAAAACTTAACAAATATGAGCAGAGATTCCAAAAGTCCCTGATTTGAATCCAAAATTATTATAGTACCTTTAAGACCCGTTTTAACTTTCATCCAACATCACGCCGTGATATGATCGAATTACTGCTAGATGGACTGTCACTCACTCACTCGCTCACTCGCTCACTCACATATCTCTTTATACTCCAGTCATGCTCATGTTGTTGATCACTGGATTGTCTGTTCTAGACTCAATTATTTACAGACCGCCGCCATATAGCTGGACTATTGCTGGGTGTGGCGTAAAACTCAACTCATTCACTCACTCATACTCCTGTCATTCAGTCGGATAAAGGCAATATTTATAGCACCCCGATTCCAGACTAGATATTTCACCTTAAACCAGATCATTATACGTATAACCCAAGCTGCCTGTTAGAGGGATAACAGTCTCACGACTTATTTCACCGGGTACCCATCTTCTGCTGTGTGAACAGAGGCAGGTTTGAACACCGTCATTTGCCTAAGGTGAGACGACATGCATCATGTGTGCTCCACTGTGGTGCAGGAGTAACGTCCTTGAAACTCTCAAGAGCCAAGCTGTCACACGCGGGTTACTCATCAAGCATGTGTGGTGCAATAAATATTTTGGATCAAACATATCAATAAATGTTTGAAGGCTAGATTACCTGAACACATCTGGTACACACATCGCAGGACTCATTATTGACAGGTGCTCAATAAAACTATTCACTGACAATTTATACGTAATGTGTGTTTTGTTTAATGAATTATTTCAAGGGCACCTACATTGAAATGTTATCATTTCAATATGAAACTTATCTTATGTAATGTAACTGAATATGTCAAGTTCGATGGGGGGTTAACTTCAACTCACACACTTTAGTCTGGGGTAGATCATGTTCACCATATCTACATGCTATTGGTAAAATGTTTCAGTAATACATATCCCATAACAGTAGGGTGCACTCGCGAAAAACATTCTCCTCGTGGTGAGTACTGAGTAAAACTAACAGCTCTTCCCCTCCGTCTGGTCGTCAGGTCATGATTTCGATGAACACTACGTTGACGAAGACAAATGAATACGTTGGTGAAGACGAAGGCATAGTTTAGTAGTTCAAACTTCTTTAGTTGGTTTCACAAGACGTGACAAACAAGTATACATGAATGAGATGAGCGGACTTCCAGCTCAACCGCAGGGCCTTTCCTGCGAGCGGCTTAGTCCTGGTGGCAGTCGAATAATAATAACTAAATATCATATAGCCTGCCTACATAGGTTTTGGTCTGTAGAAATATTTGGACATGACTGTCCTGAAGTAGATACTATAACAACTTCCCCCTGTTCCGTAAAGTTTGGACCCAAAGCTTAAATACATTGAGTCCAAACTGATAGGAGTGAAGTTGTGTAAATACCAACAGTGCGAATCAGTACACATTCACAGTAAAGCAATTCTTCATGTCGTTGACATGCCGTGCAGCAAATATATCTATGTAGTGACGTTAAGAGAATGATCATCTTGTCAATCTGACATCAGGAAAATAATCAAAGGATCGTTGCAATGTACATTTCACTTTCAGGTATTGGCTACTTCGGACAGATTATTTCAGAGAAAGTATCTTCAAATCAGGAGTTTGGCTTTGTGGTGAGGCTCAGTGCCACATAGTGATAATGATTAATGTCATAAAAATATACATTAACATCTCAGCAAATATTTCACATAAAGAAACTTGAAACCAGGAGTCTAACTTTACCTCGTGACTCAGACGGTACTTGTGGGTACTGTTGCCCTTTTAAATATGATGGGTGCTCTTCCCGTGTCTGTGACGGAGCTTGCCCATATAGTGCGGGTGTTATGCCCAATAATGAAATAAATACTCCTACAATGGGGGCTATTCCTGCGTCGTTGACAGAGCTTGCCCATATATTGTGGGTGCTATGCCCAGAAAAGAAGTATTAATAAAAACTCTATTCTGACTTCAAAATTCTAAAATGCTGAATATTGCTTTGCTGTTAATATCTTAATATTGACACATTATAAAAATGTGGTTATGGGTATCTGGACAAAAGAATATTCCCAGTCTGATTTCATGCTATATCTATATAAGTAATCAGTGTTCACATGCACGAAATACAATATGGTATAAATATACGAAGGTAGTAATGTACTGGTCTATGATCAAACACACCTTGTTGCACTTGTCAACAATAACACATTGTATATCCTGCACTCAGTACATTTACGTACACAGAGATAACTAAGTCCTAATGAGCTGTCTTGTACACAATGTCCATCTTGGAGATGTCCGTAAGGTGGCGTCTGTATGAATACACGATATCCATGTTGATGACTGTGATAAGATCTCTGTGGGAGAGACGTACCTACTTGCTTGGTCTGTAGTATCTCGCTTCCTCCTTAACTTGTAGGCTGTCCATTAGGTAGTTGCTGTATGATCTCCATTCAAGATGGCAACTGTGATGATCCGTGTTGATCAAGGCGCTTGAAATCTCTTCATTTTGACGTAGAACTTGTTACTGGTAGGCACATAGAGAGGTTTCAAGATCGGGAGTAAGCTAAACGTTACTCCAACCGGATTCAAACACCAGTTGTCAACGCGTTCATTATATGGTTGGTGCGTCGACTGGGGATCGGCTCATGGATAGGATGACTGGAGAATTACCTCGTGATTTCAATGAACATTACGTTGACGAAGACAAATGAATACGTTGATGAAGACGAAGGCATAGTTTCGTAGTTCAAACTTCTTCAGTTCGTTTCACAAGACATGACAAATAAGTATACATGAATGAGGTGAGCGGACTTCCACCTCAACCGCAGGGCCTTTCCTGCGAGCGGCATAATCCTGCTCGCGGTCGTCCCTACAAAGACAGTCGGAATGCCGGTTTCTACATCTCACGTTCAGTATAGATTTGAGCATACATACATATAGGTTTTAGCAACAGTAGACAGACAAAGATTCAACAATGGACAGATAGGAAACAATAGCACTCTCTTCTACAGTTGATGTGATGACAGACACAGCCAAGGGGAATGACCAATGAAGGTCATAAATGTCATATACAGTAATTAATGGAAGTGACAAAGAGGAACAAGGTAACTGACAAAACAATGTACTCTGCGGTAGTGATAAAGATCAAGATAGCAGATTGAATAATAATAACTAAATATCATATAGCCTGGCTACATAGTTTTTGGTCTGTAGAAATATTTGGACATGACTGTCCTGAAGTAGACACTATAACAGCACGAATGACCATTTGTCTTGTCTGAGGACGACTGAGGTCTTTCAACATACATGCATATACTTACGCTTTGGGGCGTTGTGTCCAAGAAAGTATCCATTGTGAAAGATTCAGGTTACGATATGTCATTGTAAGAGCAGCGACCAAGGGTTTCAAAATTATCCCGTTTTGAAAACTAGTCCACACTACCAGCGATATATAAACATGGAGCTTGCCAGTCCGCACAACATCTGGTCCAACCCCGTTTCTGTTGACTCGGCTGGAGCACACGTGGAGTCTATTGACTGTAGTTTCAGCTGAAATTACCGTCAGGGTGGGGGAGAGGGAGGATATACATTTGCAGTACTCTACTGGTGTACACAGCTTTAGTCTGTATATGTAGGTCCACTGATCTTCTCAAGGTTAATTTGTACGCCTACAGTATTTCACTGATCTTCATATGGTTAGTCTGCACACCTATATTGGTCCACTGTCACTGTTCCCATCAGGGTTAGTCTTACATCTACAGTGTTCCAAGGATCTGCTCGGGGTTAGTTTTCACATCTACAGTGTTTCACTGATCTACCCAGAGTTACTCTGTACGTCTACAGCGTTTCACTGATCCAATCAGGGTTAGTCTGAACATCTATAGTGTTCCACTGGTCTACTTTGGGTTAGTCTGTACATCTACAGTCTTCTACTGATCTACTCAGAGTTAGCCTGCACGTCTACATTGTTCCATTGATCAACTGTTATTCTGTCCACCTACAGTGTTCCACCGATCTACTCCGGGTTAATCTGCACGTCTAAAGTGTTCCATTTACATATCCAGAGTTAGTCTGTACGTATACAGCGTTTCACTGATCTAATCAGGGTTAGTCTGTACGTCTATAGTGTTTCACGGGTCTACTCAGGGTTAGTCTGTACATCTACAGTGCTTCACTGATCTTCTCAGGATTAATCTGTATATCACCAGTGCTTCACTGATGTACTCAGAGTTAATCTGTACATAACCATTGCTTCATTGATGTACCCATGGTTAATCTGTATATCACCAGTGCTTCACTGATCTAATCAGGGTTAATCTGTATATCGCCAGTGCTTCACAGATGTACTCATGGTCAATCTGTATATCATCAGTGACTCACTGATCTAATCAGGGTTAATCTGTATATCACCGTTGCTTCACTGATGTACCCATGGTTAATCTGTATATCACCAGTGCTTCACGGATCTTCTCAGGGGTAATCTGTATATCACCAGTACTTCACTGATGTACTTAGGGGTAATCTGTACATCACCAGTGCTTCATTGATGTACCCATGGTTAATCTGTATATCGCCAGTGATTCACTGATGTACTCAGGGTTAATCTGTATATCACTATTGCTTCACTGATGTACTCAGGGTTAATCTGTATATCACCAGTGCTTCACTGCTGTACTCAGGGTTAATCTGTATATCACCAGTGATTCACTGATCTCCTCAGGGACAATTTGTATATTACCAGTGATTCACTGATCTAGTCAGTGTTAATCTGTATATCACCAGTGCTTCACTGCTGTACTCAGGCTTAATCTGTATATCACCAGTGCTTCACTGCTGTACTCAAGGGTAATCTGTATATCACTATTGGTTCACTGCTGTACTCAGGGTTAATCTGTATATCACCAGTGCTTCACTGCTGTACTCAGGGTTAATCTGTTTATCACCAGTGCTTCACTGCTGTACTCAGGGTTAATCTGTATATCACTATTGCTTCACTACTGTACTCAGGGTTAATCTGTATATCACCAGTGCTTCACTGCTGTACTCAGGGTTAATCTGTATATCACCAGTGCTTCACTGCTGTACCCATGATTAATCTGTATATCACCAGTGATTCACTGATCTACTCAGGGATAATTTGTATATTACCAGTGATTCACTGATCTAATCAGGGTTAATCTGTATATCACCAGTGCTTCACTGATGTACTCAGGGTTAATCTGTATATCATTATTGCTTCCCTGCTGTACTCAGGGTTAATCTGTATATCACCAGTGCTTCACTGCTGTACTCAGGGTTAATCTGTATATCACCAGTGCTTCATTCATGTACCCATGGTTAATCTGTATATCACCAGTGCTTCACTGATCTACTCAGGGTTAATCTGTATATCACCAGTGCTTCACTGCTGTACCCATGATTAATCTGTATATCACCAGTGATTCACTGATCTAATCAGGGATAATTTGTATACTACCAGTGATTCACTGATCTAATCAGGGTTAATCTGTATATCACTATTGCTTCACTACTGTACTCAGGGTTAATCTGTATATCACCAGTGCTTCACTGCTGTACTCAGGGTTAATCTGTATATCACCAGTGCTTCACTGCTGTACCCATGATTAATCTGTATATCACCAGTGATTCACTGATCTACTCAGGGATAATTTGTATATTACCAGTGATTCACTGATCTAATCAGGGTTAATCTGTATATCACCAGTGCTTCACTGATGTACTCAGGGTTAATCTGTATATCACTATTGCTTCACTGCTGTACTCAGGGGTAGTCTGTATATCACCAGTGCTTCACTGCTGTACTCAGGGTTAATCTGTATATCACCAGTGATTCACTGATGTACCCATGGTTAATCTGTATATCACCAGTGATTCACTGATCTACTCAGGGGTAATCTGTATATCAACAGTGCTTCACTGATCTACTCAGGGGTAGTCTGTATATCACCAGTGCTTCACTGATCTACTCAGGGGTAATCTGTATATCACCAGTGCTTCACTGATCTACTCAGGGGGTAATCTGTATATCACCAGTGCTTCACTGATCTACTCAGGGGTAGTCTGTGTATCGCCAGTGTTTCACTGGTGTGCTTAGGGTTAATATGTATATCACCAGTGCTTCACTGATCTACTCAGGGTTAATCTGTATATCACCAGTGCTTCACTGATCTACTCAGGGGTAATCTGTATATCACCAGTGCTTCACTGATCTACTCAGGGGTAGTCTGTGTATCGCCAGTGTTTCACTGGTGTGCTTAGGGTTAATCTGTATATCCCCAGTGCTTCACTGATCTACTCAGGGTTAATCTGTATATCACCAGTGCTTCACTGATCTACTCAGGGTTAATCTGTATATCACCAGTGCTTCACTGATCTACTCAGGGGTAGTCTGCCCATCAATCTGTGTTTTACTTAATTCGTCTTCCGAAGAAGTTGTTGGTTAAAGAAACAAACCGTATGGCAAATAAACTTACCTGCTTCGCTTTGTATACGTAATGACGTTCTTCAGGTCGACATCTTGCGTCTTCCGTTTGATAAGGTAAGCATAGACATGAACTATAGTTTAACTGTAGTGGATGTTATTTGCCGTTGCAAAAGGGTTGAGCCAGTACCTACGAAGACTTAACGGAAGTGGTCAGTACGCTGGAGTTCCATGGTCATATGTTCGCCTTTGTATTGTCTGTCCCCAACAAGGCCGAGGAGCCTTATGGTAGGATATTTGAATATCCGAGTAACACGGCACATCAGCTGAACCTTGAACTAAACCCAAGATCTTCCCCAAACACCAGACATCAGATAAACGACAACGTTGAAAGGCAGAACCACAAATTAATCAAAATAGCAAGAAAGAGTCACCCAAAGTATATACGAGGTGATCCAACTCTTCCAGTTCGAGCAGTAGAACACTGAAGTTGCCATCTGGTGTATCGATGGACACAGGGCAGAACCAGCCAGACAACGCAAGTAACAGAATATTGACGCTCGGCTCCAGTCCTTGAAGAATGGCCTTGTCAGCTACCAGATTGGCGAGGGTGATTACACTGACATTGCTGCATATCGACTGCACTTAACGCGACAATGAACATGATTTGCAGTGAAATGGTTTGTAATATATAATATGAAATGTGTCAGTTCAGACATATGCTGTATCAATAATACTAATGTATTTATATTTGTAAACAAGATCGTTTCTGACAAGCACGTTGTTGACATTGACCGTTACAAAGCACTGACATGTTCTAAACAAATAGCGTAACGTGATGGCATTGGCAAGTGATTATTATACAACGGCAATACGTTAAAATGCTCAAAACAACATGCTCCTTTCCAGTGACATATTTCTTATCAAAACAGATTTCAAAACTTTGAATTTGGTGAAAACGAGGCTGCCAATAACACTCGTATATTGTTGCAAATCTAATTACAGGGTTATCATAATAACAATATCTGCATTGCCATAAGCTGTGAAAATACAAATAGGAAATTATTTATAGCTTACGTAACTTTATATATTGTGCAATTAAAATATAGGATACGAAAGTAAGATTCTTTATGGATAACATCTTATGCGACTGTTCTCTACATATTCTTATATCGTTGTCAAGCAAGAGATGCCGCTCTGGATATGTTGTTACCCACAAAGAATCTTACTTCCTTATTGCTAACCAACTTCTAAAATGCCAATGGAATAGATAAAATACAGGAACAGTTTTAGAGTCTTCGTGATGGCCATGGCAGTGGGAAAGTAGCCCATCGGTGTCAAGTGTTGTTGAAAGATCTCCTGCTTGACAAGCATTAGATGAACCAGCGCAGTGAACGCGTTTTTGACAAGCAGGTGGGGCAAGTAATCTGGACGAATACACTTGGTTGCTACAGGTACACTGGCCAGGGTTCAAAGGAAAGTTTTCGAAAAAAATCCTAAAGACATGGGGTTTAGGGGGCAAAAAAAAACCGCAGTCAAACCGTAAGGATTTAATGGAACGAAATGACATCGCTGCAAACCGTTGTAATACGGAAGCGTATTAGGGCCACGGTGAAAAAAAATTTTGGTGTCACTATCTCCTTCGTATGACTTAATATCTCCTACGTAGGAGTTAGTATCTCCTGCGTAGGACTTAGTATCTCCTACGTAGGACTTAGTACTTAACAGTAAGGAGATAGTAAGTCCTACGTAGGACTTGATATCACCTACGTAGGACTTACTATATCCTACGTAGGACGTATTATCATCTACGTAGGACTTAGTATCCCCTACGTAGGACTTAGTATCACCAACGTAGGTGATACTAAGTCCTACGTAGGAGATATTAAGTCCTGCGTAGCCTAAGGTGAAAATCTTCTGGATTCTTGTTGTATGTGGTTAGCATGGAGTTGCTTAATAATATGGTGACGCTTGTTTGCTTCATTTCATCTGTAAGCATTCTTGGCACCCATCTTGCGCACACCTTAGACATGACGAGATGTTCATGAAGAATTGTCTCGATGGATCCGTGTGAAATGCCTGTGGTCTCCTCTAACTCGTGGAGTGTGATTCGACGATTTTCCAGCACAAGTCTATGCACTCTGTTAATGTGTTCCTGACTAGTGCTTGTTGTTGGGCGACCTGGACGGGGGTCATTTTCAAGACTCTCTCTACCATGCTTAAATTCATTGACCCATCGTTTGATGGTAGCAGATGAAGGGGAAGACTTCCCATAAACTGCTGAAAGCCTTTCTTCAATGTTCTTCGCCTAGTTTCCTTCAAGAACTAAAAGCTTAATTACTGCTCAACACTCAATTTTATTAATTTTTACTGCCGTGAGAGGGGTCTCTTTCTGTCAATGTGAGCTGTTTAATAACTTCTGAGAGTAGGATACCGAAACTTATGTATCACATCAGCTACACCCCAAGGTTCAATGTCGTACCATAAGGCTGTGACACCTGGGTATGAAAACTGCTCAAGGCTCAAAACTTACTGACATCCCCTCGTAGTGATGTCTTGTTCATACATAACCCATAAATCCTTAATTTGTTTTTTCGAGTGGTCAGACTCGCTGACTTGGTTGACACATGTTATCGGTTCCCAGTTGTGCAGATCGATACTCATGCTGTTGATCACTGGATTGTCTGGTCCAGACTGGATTATTTACAGACCGCCGTCATATAGCAAGAATATCGCTAAGAGCGGCATAAAACTAAACTCACTCACTTTTATTTGTTTGCTGTATACTAGTATACATCTCTTAGTTTGTTAGCTTATGGTAACGTAAAGAAATCAACTTTTATGTGCCGTCATATGTAGAATGATCTACTTGTTGAATCTCTTTTACTTATCACAGAAAATGATTTTCACTTATCCTTCAGTGCAAATCCGATAATCTGTTAGCTTCTGATAATCCGAATACTTCTGATAATCCGAATACTTCTGATAATCATTTTCACTGACTATGACATGCCCCCTGTAAGCACTGGGAGCGTTGACTGAGTGACTCCTCTCATGCATTTCAGGAATTAATGATCCGAAAATGTAATTAAAAAGGAGACGGTGTGACTTGTCTAATTCACCAATAATAAACGTCCTTTCACTGCAGTCACTAACGCTAGGATTCCAGGCACTGTATCGCTTCGGTAACTCAAGACCAGGATCCGGTTACAGTATTACGTCATTAGACCCACCTGAAAATAATATCAACATCAAACACTAATAATGTGTTACATTTATTATTTGGATGAAATATGGACGATATGCATACATGTCGTCCTGTAGAGCGGTATGCTTTCAAGGTGTTGCGGCACGTCGATCTATTGAACACGTGGCTATCTTGCGTACTGCCTGTTCATCTCGTCATTATGTCCGTACATAAAGAAGCAAAACTGTCAATTTCAGTACAATTACATGTCGTCGTTGAATCAGATGCACCCAACAACCGAATTGCCAATAATACATCTGATTAAATATTAGCTATAGTATAGGAATGCCTCGACCACAGTATGTGGTGTCAGGATAATGAGTTTCTACATCGTTTCAAGTGTTTCAACATTCAGCTGTCGATACGTTTTCACTCTTCATGACAATATTGCCTTTTCTTTGTTCATCTTGACAGGCGGTAGTTTGGAAGCGTCAACTATTTCACAACACACGACACACGACACAATAGAGGAGCTCCCTTTTCTATAATGCTTCACGGAGGCGTGATATATCGGAATTTAGGAATTTAGGTTTCTCTTTTATCCACACACGCACGTACGAACACACTCATACACACACATGACGTCATGTACCAGGTATACTGGTGGATGCTTTCACATCGTGTGTCTTTGACAATCAGGTATTGACATTCTCATTGACATTGAAATTGGCTTGCTCTCTGTTTTCCTTAATCCTTTCTGTCATAAATGTATACGTCACCTGTGTGTCCTATAGCGACTCAATTCATCTTGTATCTTTACAGTAACTCTCTTTATTACATCATGCATGCATAGTCTCCGTCTGGTGACGTTTCGATCAATTTCTTTTCCATAGATGTTCGATCGGGTTCAGATTCAGAGGACCAGGGAAGGACACAGACGTTTGCACTGGCGAGATGGGTACCTGTTACACGATCTATGTGGGGTCGAGCGCTGTTATGTTGAAATAGATCTCTCCGAGGGTAAAAAAGCAGGAACGCCGTTCGGTGCAAAACATTCGTGTTGGCGTCGTTAGACAAGTTTTCTGCCCATCCCGTTGGTGAACGATTGGACACGTCGTTGTCGATATTGTCGTGTTGGACAGGTCCAACGTTTGCTCGATATGCTTCGAATTTCCTCTTCTCTTACATGATTTCTGAAGTCTTGGTAGCAATTTCTTCAAAGACCAGACTCCTGACCAACAGGGTCCGTTGCTCTAAGCAAATCCGTGACGCAGATGAAACACCAGGATGAATCAGTCCTGAGAAGGAGTGGTCACTCTTGGTCTTGCACTTTTGGGACGATATGGGATGGAAGCGGGTCTATCGATGTCATGGTCGACATATGGTGATTTAGTGTACGCTGATGCTTTGCAACGGCAGACCGGGACTACGTGTTTCCAAACGTCCAATGGAGACATTTCGGCTAGCAACATTCAAAATATTGTATCTTCGAAACATCTTTCGAAATGAAAAGATGAATTGGGTTTGGCCTTTTATAGTCGATGTTTTGCGATACCGTAAACGTGCATTACACGGAAATTCCGCTCATTTTATGTATCGTTTTCATGCTTTACGACAAACATTTACAAATACATTTTGGATGCGTTAGCGTGCAGTACAGGTCCGACATGATTAGCGATATTCAAATGTCAAAATACGTCATAATGAACTGCTGATAACGTCTAGGATTTTCTCTACTAAGAGTGCTAACTTGCATAATACTGTTTTTGTTTTGCCAGGCTGTTTTATTGATAATATTAAGCAGACATACTAAGATATGTAAAATCAGCTTACATGAACCAAGTATTTCACACGACTGAGTCAAATGATGACCGTGTTTGAACATGAACATGGAAAACAAACGTTCGTATACACATCCTTGGTACATGATATCTAAGCTGAGTAAACATTTGGAATTGTGAAAATGTATTCTGTATATGTATTTCCAAACTTTAGGAAATGTGCTTAAACGTTATGACAGGGCGAAAGTGTGCTATGCTACACTATAAATGGTGGTAGATCGAACGATATTTTTTTTCTAATTGACAACACTGACATATAGCTGTGATATTGCTGTGTGTGGCGCAATAGTTACTAACACACTCTAACCCTGATGGGGGATGGAAGGATCCCCTTTTTGTCCTGTTGGTTTATTAAATATTAAATGACCATTGCTAGCGGATTTAAATGAGTGTGCGACCCCTCTTTCTCGACAAGTTGTATCCGGCGTTGCTGATGCCATGCAGACTTAGCGCTTCCTTTTCTTCATGATGTGTATAACTCAATTCACCAAATTTATTGTCAGTGGAATTTCCTTAAATTATTTACATTGGGTTTTTCGAACCCCATGCAGTGCTATACAAATATATGAAAAAAAAACATTCACTATAGTTCGTAGTGAAAGTATTCTCTATCATTATAATTCATACACAAACGATTATTCCGACAAAAAAATCTTGCTTTTCATTCATCAGACTATGAGCAAACGTGTCTCCACAGCTGATAAACCGTTTTAAAATGATCTAACACCAAAGATAAGGTGAACAGTCATCAGCAAACCCCGGAACATACCGTCTTCAATTGTCTGTGAAAATGATTTTCGGTGTCCATCGTCATGATATTGCTGGAATATTGCTAACAGCGGCGTAAAACCATACTCACCCATTTGACGATATATGTGATATACAACGATGATGATTAGTCTATAAACAATGGGTGAGGAGGTCAGTTGTCAAGGTAGTTTCAGCTTTAGATATACACTCAGTCAAAAGCCTCATGGAGTTCCAGCTTGCAATGAAGGTAATATATTGCAATTTCTATGATTTTCTGCCAATCACTCAGCCTAGTGTTCGATCTTACACAATGTTTGATTAATTGCACGACCAGATTCCTTATCTGTCAGTGTTAATACACGTGTCAGTATTTTGACAAATTATGATCCATACACACCTCTGTACGCTGTTCAGAGGCGAATACATTTCATGGCTTAGGTCATCTCTAAGTTTGCAGCTTGTAACCTAACCTGGCTAGGGACACGTGACACTGACAACAAGGTGTGCATCGGAATGTGTTCAGATTGTTCAGGTTCGAACGTTCTTATCTTCATGAATCCGTGAAGGTCCCGGGGTAGAATAGGCCTTCAGCAACCCATGCTTGTCATAAAAAGGTGACTGTGCTTGTCGTAAGAGGCGACTAGCAGGATCGGGTGGTCAAGCTCGCTGACACATGTCATTGGTTCCCAATTGCGCAGATCGATGCTCATGCTATTGAGGACTGGATTGTCTGGTCCAGACTCGAATATTTACAGACCGCTGCTATATAGCTGGAGTATTGCTGAGTGCGGCGTAAAAGTGAACTCACTCACTCATTTATCTGGTCTCGATTTCGACAGACCAGTCATGCAGTCACTAGCTCTTATCTTCATCAATATATTTCATAAAAAAATAAACCGTACATGCTGACAAGGTTCATTTACAAGTCCCGTTATGCACGAGGAAGAGCAGTACCTTCAGCTGACGTACGACTCTGTATGTGAAAGTGTAACATCGTGCAGTCGGATACTAACATACACGCAGTTTTTTATATAGAACAAGAGACTGTGAATGTACTGCACTGAAAAACTCAGATGAAACTACTAACCTATTGCTCGATAAATGCATCTATTTTCAAAAGTCAGTTTGATACCTCATCTATGTTTGAAAGTAAATTTGACAACTCAATGTTTGAAAGTAAGACTGAGATATCGTTTTGGTACGATTGTTATTATTAGATCTCAGATAGGTATGAATGCTGATTTGCGAACTCAACTACCTATGAATGTTATTGTTTGCATATATATAGAATAATTACTTATGTATTATGCTACATACATTCATTTCTTAAGCAACATTTTTATGCACTAAATGATATAAGCATAATAATATGAATTACGTCAACTTGCCCAACTTGTGACTAGAGTTAAACGCTATTTAAAATGTTGTTTGTGTCATACTACTTCATCAGATTCACCTGTAGGGATTCCAGGTAAGAACATAGGTCATAATGGTTGATTAATTGTGTAGGATATTCAGGCCTACTGACTTGGCTAAGGCATATCATCATAACACACTTCTATAGGTCTTCGTGATTCACACCTACTGACTTGGTTAAGGCATATCATCATAACACACTTCTATAGGTCTTCGTGATTCAGACCTACTGACTTGGCTAAGGCATATCATCATAACACACTTCTATAGGTCTTCATGATTCAGACCTACTGACTTAGCTAAGGCATATCATCATAACACACTTCTATAGGTCTTCGTGATTCACACCTACTGACTTGGTTAAGGCATATCATCATAACACACTTCTATAGGTCTTCGTGATTCAGACCTACTGACTTAGCTAAGGCATATCATCATAACACACATCTCTAGGTCTTCGTGATTCACACCTACTGACTTAGCTAAGGCATATCATCATAACACACTTCTATAGGTCTTCGTGATTCACACCTACTGACTTGGTTAAGGCATATCATCATAACACACTTCTATAGGTCTTCGTGATTCAGACCTACTGACTTAGCTAAGGCATATCATCATAACACACATCTCTAGGTCTTCGTGATTCAGACTTACTGACTTAGTTAAGGCATATCATCATAACACACTTCTATAGGTCTTCGTGATTCAGACCTACTGACTTAGCTAAGGCATATCATCATAACACACATCTCTAGGTCTTCGTGATTCACACCTACTGACTTAGCTAAGGCATATCATCATAACACACTTCTATAGGTCTTCGTGATTCAGACCTACTGACTTGGCTAAGGCATATCATCATAACACACATCTCTAGGTCTTCGTGATTCAGACTTACTGACTTAGTTAAGGCATATCATCATAACACACTTCTATAGGTCTTCATGATTCAGACCTACTGACTTAGCTAAGGCATATCATCATAACACACTTTTTGGTCTTCATGATGACAACATGGATGCTGTAATCGACCACTGTCAAATAAGTAGAAGCTATTTATTGTTGACAGTGGCATTTAAAACAACAAACGAACAAAATTGCCGCATTAAGTTAGCGAGTTAAGGTAGAAACTTATCAGTATTTTTCTAATCGGTTGTAAACAAATAGGGTTGTGGGAGCCTCTTGGTTAATTCGTTTGCGTGTTACGCCGAAGATCCGGGTTCAATTCCCCACATGGGTACAATCTGAACAGCCCATTTCTGGTGTCCCCCGCCATGGAATATTGCTAAGCGGCGTGAACACAAACTCGCTGTACTATACAGACACATTTTGTCTTAGAAATGAAGCAACTACCGATTGCAAGACTGCATGGCTGTACTTCCAGTTGGTTTTGTGAGCATTGTGGAAAATGAAATCTCACAGCACTCCCTAAATATGCTAGGAATGACTATTTATGCAAATTCTACACAATCCATCAATATCAGGGCCGCATACACATATGTACATGTCCATTAACATAAAGACAATACCTACATCTGACCTAGTCCTTGTACCGTAGCTATTGTAATAACTAGATGAACAGTTTATGTACATTTGCTGTACATGTTAGCTTTACTTGTTTGAATGCCATGAGCAATTAGCAAGCACTGATTTTGCTGTAATATCATTCTTAAATGAAAACATAGTCTGGTAGTCTTCCACTAAATGCGTTATGGAATGAATTACGACCTCATTGAAATATACATCTTTGAGATCGTGGGTTCTCTGTTGATGTTCAACACAATACTGAACATGTTTCATTCATAAATAGTACCTCGATTTCAAGGCATCGATCAATAGTTTCGATCAAATTGTGGGTAGATGCATAGTGAATCTCACCCAAGTGTCTAGTGATATCAATTATTTCAGCATGAGTTGATAAAGTTAGAAATATCAGCTGCTATACATTTATGAGCGAGTGTTGATCAGTAGACACGATGGTGAGATGTTATTTATCATAAAAAAGCACCCCTTTGATGAAAAAAATATATTTATGAACACCGCAGTACTAGTAGACGTGGATGGCAGCGACGTCATAGCATTGTTACGTCATATATAATCATAATAAGTTCATGACGTCATGGCAGTCTCTCAGATGATATCGTTTGATCTAACACAAACAATATCTCCAGTGGAACACAATTATGAATGATACATACACACGCAAGCACGCACGTAAGCACGAACGCACGAACAAACGCACGCACACACGCACATACATACATACATATCTTTTGAACTGATATATAATAGGTTTTTTTGGTCTGCAATAATTTGAAATATTACATGTGTATTTCAAAGGTGAATGTATCAATAATGATATATAATATTGACTAGAAATATACAGGAAAAGTTGATCGAAAAAGTTGCCAAATTTACGCCCACACAGCGACCATACATTAGGTACAGTCCGGTAGGTAACATCATCTCGTGTCATCTCCCAATTCTCGACCTGTGATACCTATCAGTATCAGGATCACTGCGGGCCTAAATACTCGCCCTATCTTGTTGCTCACTAGTTCATATCGGAGACGTCCTCGGCATCAGGCTGTAGTTTGTTCTTATCTGCACAATAGACTCAGCTGAACGGGGATAATTGATGGTGTGGTGATTAAGCCTGTCTTCATTGCTGTTTTATTTCTTGTTGACATTTGTTGACAACACAATGTTGAATCAGCCTGAGAAAGGAGTAAAGAAATCGGGTTACTTAGAGATCAAACAGTCTTCTAAAGTGAAGAATAGGAAACTGAAGGTGAGACAAAATGCACTCTTTGTAGTTACTTGATCGGATTTCTGTTAAAAGATTCTATAAAATTCAGTCGTTATATTTTTTCATTTGAATTAGATTATTTTGTTTGCAAAATTTGATACATCTGTGATAACACTGATGTCTGGTGAAAATACTCATTTCATCGTTAATTGATGCTGTTTCCTTGTCTTTGCATGTGTTTGTGATATGTGCCATCGGGGGAGCAGAATACGTTTTGTGTTGCTGGTACGGTCATTATTTGATAGTGATTCGGTCTACTAATGTTTCAGCAAACAATTCCTATGAATGTAGAAATGGCTGTCTAGTGTTCATTTTGTAATAAGATGCAAATGATGCGGTGCAAAAGACTAGGCGAGAGTAGTCATGTTGACCTGTGATGTTAATATATGTCAGTAGCATATGATCCATTGCTAGAGAAGTACTGCATGTTTCTTGTGCTCATATTTACTTACTCTACTAAAATTAACAATTAATTAATATCAGTTATTTACTATCACTTTCTTTTCTTTATCATTCACTTGATTTGACACTTAATGCCATATTGTACATACTGATTATGATCAGAACCCGTTTTCGCACAAGTATGTTCCTCTTTATGAAAGAAATAAACATATCACCGTCAAATGTAAATAGTACATGTTTACGAAGAGTTTGTTTCTTTGCCGATGAGTTGATATGACGACTACAGCAGTGATTTGAGGAATTCATATCTATGTATTAAGTGGTTGGTTTTAATGATCTGAAACAAACAAACAAACAAATAATACTAAATTAACGACGATTAATACTACATGTGTATATTACACGCTTTTTATCTGTCAATACGAGGAATGCATATAAAGGATGATAAGTTTAGTTTTCTTGTTTGTTTCATAAGCAATGAACTATGGAAGATATTTCAGGACAGAATCAATATCTCTAATGGTAGTTGTGACTGAACCAAAAAGACCTAGGTGTCAATCCCTTCAAGGGGGACTCTTCCCCTTGAAATTGTACATATGTACAGTCTTTGTCTAAACCTTATAATTAGTGCCGTGTTTGAAACTGATATCGACTGTCCACAATGTGTGTACCAAAGTGTTCGTGTGTAAATATTATTCCACGAAATTGTTTTGCAATTGAGATAAACACATCATATGTCACATGTGTTCATTCTTTGTTAATTGCGAAAGCAGTACGACGCATGTCAGTGTCGTCATCACGTTTTGTCCCCATGGCTGTGCAATCACTGAACAGCCTGACGTGTCGTGTCCAAGATAATGTGCATGATGCGTTGCTTACATAAAGAGCGAGTAGGAGGATTGCTACAGCGCTCTTTGACATCTTTATACTATCAATGCATGGCGTCATCAGTTGGATATCGCTGCACATGGGGAATACGACACATGGGGAATACAGTTCTGCCATGTGTAGTTAAAACATGTTTAACAGTTAAATACCATTTATCGCAGTTTAATGAAAGGATGAAAACTAAGAATTATATTCCCATATGCAATACAGGAGTGTGTACATTTCTTAAGCCTATCGAGATAAAACGTATGCTTTCAGTTTTCTGTCGGTTTGCACAGTCAGTCATTACTACTATAAAATCAATCGCTCACTACCTCATTTGGAATCCGCCGTGTATTATTTCGTGGGGGCTTGAGCTGTTTAGCAAACGTTTTATTTCATGAAACACAGCTCTTTCACACGATTAATTTCACTCTGAGCGAACATTTTTGTTTTAGTGCTTAAAAGCAAAGGCAGTATTATTAACTGTGATGTTTATGATATGTTAAAGTACCTAATATTATAAATATGAATAGAGATCAGCGCATATCCTAATATGATACTATGACAATACTTGATATGCACTAACAACAAATCCCTCAGTGTTGATCGTGACGTATAAAATGTTGCCTTAATGTCTAATGACAGTGTACACGTATAACTGTGTCCACTCACACAACACCTTCTATCAAAGCACTCAGCAATATTCCATCTTTATGGCGACAGTCTGTGAAACATTGATCCAGACAATACAACCCTGTGACTATAAGGATCAGTCAGTTCTTCCATTAACCAGTTCAGAGTGTCAGTATGTGTATAATATAAAAAGAATGTTGACATTTGATGCAATATCCAGATAATACCTTTTCGTCACCACTACTTCAACAGAACATATCCTTAACCGAGACATATATTTTGCCCCTACTAACTTGCAAAACGAACATATATCTAAAAAAGCGTGTCCATGCCATACACGCTAAATGGAATAGTTCTGCAGACAGCCGGAATGTTGACATTGTATATTTACATCGACACATTGGGTACATTATATAAACTTATTATTACAGACTTTAAATGTCCAGTTATCGTCTCCTGTACGAGTCAGTGAGTACGTGTACCTGTAATCAGCGGCAAGGAGACAGGTCAACTGCAGTCCTTGATAAGCAGAGCCCGAGCATACGTTCTCCGACACTGAATCTTAAGGACAAAGTTTGCTCTCAATCACTATCATAATATCAATTAGGGATGGACATCCATTGATGGAAATTTACCATGTAAAAATGCTGCAAACAAAATAAGTCATTTATAGCTTCTTCGGGCTAAAGAATAATAATTACTGAATGTATTTTGATTTTTGTAAGAAAATATAAAAAAGTCAATAAAAAATCATTAATAAATCATCGCTCATCTGCATCTGATGAACTGACCGTTTGATGCTGTGAACCAAGATACTGTTTTGCTGCAACATCTCCTTCCGTTGCTTTTGCGGTAGACAAATTAATTTTTTTAAAAGTTAAGTCCAAGAAGCATAGCAATTTTCCCATGTTTTTTCTTCAAGTGTTTCTCAGACTTTTGCTTAAGGATATCATTTGATATTTATTGACTGTATCTTTTATCAAGCAGGTGTTAACGGTACAAGCAAATATACCCTGACATTGCACTGAAGGAATAACGAACTGCATCTAAACATGTGAAATATATCTGAAACGGCACCTATGAGCTGGATCTGAAACATCGCTTTATGTCGCAATATGACGATAGCAGATAAGTATCTGAATATAGACTGACTGATCGTGACTTAGGAGCGATCACTGACTTAGTGACCAACATCACCTAGATATCATGTCCACGAATGGAAATAGGTCACTCACCAGCATATTTAGTAAAAACATATATCATTGAAATGGATTTGCTGTTTTCCATTATCGTTAAACTCACTGTGAAAAGTAACACTTTCACTTTTATGAACAGTTAAGACGATTTATGCCACAGAGAAAACATATTTCTCAGTATCACATAGATGTAGACGAGTAGCACAGAACAATAAACTTTCCCTAAATCAAAAGATTTATCGTCAAGCACGGTGGTTCTCTAACACTGATGATATTCATTGGACAGACCCACGGTAATCAGGTGTTCAGAGGATGATAGTTGGTTCAGTGTATGTATGCCAAGGTTGACTGCTGGCTGTAATCGATAGTTTAATTGGATGAGGTGATTAACATGGTTGTGTGTCCAGAGCTGACGCTGTCACGTCACCTTAAACCTATATGCCCCTGACCTTTGTTGGATGTCCATGCGTAGCTGTATCATGCCTTCTTGCACCTATATGGCCGTAGCGTTTGCTGAATGTCCGTATCTAGCTGTGTCTTGAGAGTTTGAACCTATATGACCCTGGCCTCTGCTGTATGTCCATAAATGACAACGTCTTGTCAGTTTGAACCTGTACGCCTCTAGCCCTTGTTGTATGCCCGTACTTAGCTGAGTCTTTTCAGCTTAATAAAATGTCCAAAGCCTTGTCAATGAATGCCCTTCTTAGTCGCAGACAGCACATCTTCTACAACCGTCTTAGCATCAGAAGAATTTCAGGCAACAAACCTGATCGTGTCCTTTTTGTAATGCTAGTGAATTGTTTCACTGAATTTTCTGCCCCCATATGACAGCAATGTGATTGTAAGGATACGTATGTGGGGCCTTGTATTTGAAATATCTTTGAAATAGCTGTGGTGATGCTACGCAAATAAAGATATTAATTATACAAACACAAAATATTGAGAGGATAATAATGGTGGTGAAGGTAGAGATGTTGATAACGACGACGACGATGATAACAATGACGATGACGATGACGACGATGACAATGATGATGTAATATTGGATTCATATCTCACACGTTGTCATGGCAATAGATTTCTTGTTTCATTTCGTCAGTGACACATCATAAGACCATACTAAGAAGCACTCACGTTATGACAAACTGAACCGTCCAATACCTATGTTCACTTGCCTTTACATGTTTGTGTATAGGTCCATTCTTGGATATGTTTACCACAGTATTATAGATCCTAACCCATATCATCTTTCCAGCCATTTATATAATACACAAACCATAACTGAAGCAAGTCTTCTTTTCCCTTAGGTCACTTACACTGGACATTTTATTTTGAAATGAAGTTATTTCTGTGTGTCAAAATTACACATCATGCAAGCTTTAAGTGACGCCAACCATTTTACAAATACCAAATTAAAAGAAAAACATACCAAACAACACACACACAAAAAAATGTGGTCCGCCAATTAAATCTGCGATTGCTCTTAACTACACTACAGGAAACGCTACTAACTGTAAACTCCTTATGGCAATTCAAATTATAGGTAAATCATCAATGCTATTCTTTAAAAAATAGCTGCAGCGATTACCCATGAGAGGTAAAAAAAGTTGTCATTGAAAAACATGTATCATAGATGCATTCACTCATGACTGAACATTCGAGTACTTGAGTGCGTGCGGATTGTATCTAGATGTTGATAAAAATGTGATAAGGCTCGAACTGTCACACAAACCGATTTCCCTTATCAGAGTCTGTCCAATAGCAGCGGAGAAGGTTCAGTTTCCGCACGCTGACTGACGCGTGCTATTATGTAAAGATAAACGTTGTAACAATATGGCCTTGAACATCAACATATACCAGTGCACGCAGTTCGCTAGTTATCGGTGAGGATTCAGGTTACAACTGATCATTGACTATTCATGCTAGCTCTTGGAGGCAACAAATGGGATTGGGTGGTCAGGCTCAAATGGTTTGACTGATGTTGATGTCATATGATAACTCCCATGGCGTAGATCAAAGTTCATGATGTCAGTCACTGAGTTCTGTGGTCCAGACACAGGCCTGGTATATTACCTCGAGCGTAAACAGTAAACAAACAAACAAACAAACAAACAAGCAAGCAAACAAACAAACAAACAAACAAGTACGGGAGTAGACCATTGAAATTCGATGGCACTCCTTTCAAAACATGTTTTAGAATTTAATAGAGTTGTTATTGTAATCAACCTTGTGCATCAAGCTTGTGCACCGCTGTCATTTGCTTCAAAAGTTCAAAAATGAAACATGCAATTGTATAGATGACAGCTTTTTGTCTATTAGTGAGGCGTTATGATGTAGGTTGTTACATCGTTATCAAGCTACGAGTGAACACAACATGATAATGAGAGCTATATACAGCATGAATAACAATATATAACTGAGTAACATTACATGTACAGCTGGTACATTTTGAAGAAGCCAGTGGGAGACTTGGAACAGCATACTCTCTCATCATCTGGTTCTATTCGCTTTTGCTTGATGCCGATGTACGAACTTACGTCGAAACGTCTATCTTTGCAATAAATAAGATGTTGTCATCCGTAGAGTTGCGTGTTTCATTTTCACTGCTATCGTTGTTCTTGATTCATCCGAGTCTCGTTTTTCAAAGCAGTTTTAGCTTTATGTGGTCGTTGTGTTAAGCATATTCTAAAATTAAGATCACCTTAGCGCTGATATCTCCATAGAACGGGACAGTGATCCTGGAGGGAGACCTCTTCAGATTACACAGTACAAATTAAAATATTTTGCTCCAAGATTGTTTAACAACAGCATATAACATACACCTAAACAGCATTTGAGAATTTGTCTTTCTCCGTAGTCATGGAAACGGCGCTGGATTGTGGTACACCAGATGAGCGACCTCACCAGCGGTACTTACGCTGCAAAGGTAGAGGTGTACACTGACGCCGAAACAGCCAGTCGAACACCAGGAGACAGACAGACGTTCATTCTGGATCACGTGACCGATGTTCAACTCGCGACGTCAAAGACACGTCCCTATGCGTTTGAAATCGTGGAGACAGAACCAGTTCTAGTCTTCTCGGGGTCGTCTCACGATGAAACGTTGGAGTGGATGAACGCCTTTAAGAGAATCTTCTATCCAGAAAAACCAGGAGGAGAATACGGTAATGTTTTACTTTAATGCAACCCGTGAATGCCTGGGGTAGAATAGGCCTTCAACAACCCATGCTTGCCATGAAAGGTGACTGTGCCTGTCGCAAGAGGCGACTAACGGGATCGGGTGGTCAGGCTCACTGACCTGGTTGACACATGTCATTGGTTCCCATTTGCGCAGATCGATGCTCATGCTGTTGATGACTTGATTGTCTGGTCCATCTGGAATATTGCCAAGTGTGACGAAAAAACTCACTCACTCAGTCACTCACTCACTCACTCACTCACCTACTCACGTTAATACACAGAGGAAACGAAGGGAAGATTTATGTACTAATTATCTCGGAAAGAAGTCAACGTGGGATTTGATTAAGGTCAGAAGCAGTTTTGTTACTAGTCATGTGACATTTTGTCGACTTATTGTGAGAGAAAACGGCAATATTGTGCAAGTCATAAACGGTAGCCAGTGAGCACAGGCAAACAATATGTCATAAGATCGAACAATGTGAAATTCGAACCCAGGAACCTATGATGGTAGGACGGATGATGGACGCAACTCGAAGCAGGCAAAATGAGTATATAACAACTTTGGTGAAATTGCAAATTAAGATAATGATAAAAACGTAATTGTTTCGTGTAAATACATCAGTTGTACTCATGGAAACGAATAAGGAAACACGGGAAATTGCAAGTGTTCCTGTATTCTTTTCAAGGTTTATTCCCAAGGTATATATTGCACTGCGAGTGAAATACTTGAAATAAATAAAGGAACACTTGTACGTTCACGTGTTCCTTTAATCGTTTCTAATTTTTACTTCCAACACATAATTTTCAAATTACGTCTGTCAACAGGCAAGTACGATGTCAGTATCCAACCCAACACTCACTCTGCACGATTAAACCTCGATGGAAAGTACACGCTGTCAGTGACCACCAGTGACGTGTCCATTCAGTCATCAGATGGTGGTAACGTCATTAAATGGAACCTTGGTTCCCTGAAGAGGTTCCACCTGGACACAGAACCAAACGCCAATCAGAGAAAGGTGTTGGTCATAGAAAGTGGACCGTAAGTTATTTTTTTAACCCTCCTTCGCTGATTTAAAAAATGTGTTCGATCTAACACTGTAATGGCGGTGTTCGGTATTTGGTTTTAAACTAATTATGATTGACCATGTCCATGTCAGAGATTTTCAGTTTAATTGCACAAAACATGACAGATGAAATTTTAAGGGCAAGTCATGCTGGGATAGACGACGTATGTCTTCAGCGTAGTGTGTTTGTGTGGTTTTACATCAATACTAGCACCGTTTCAACAGTATCACTTGGGGGTGATTCAAAAGATGGGCCTGGCGAATATCACCTATGTGAGGAATCAAACCTGAGTTCCCTTGTCAACATTGTGGCTATAAGTATACATGCTGGTTACACCTTTGTATTCCAGAAATTCCTACACCGGAGAAGGCACATTCCGCTTTTTGTCCAGTCGTGCAGAGGCTATCCTCAGTGCCATAAGAATGTGCATCAAGGAAGCAATTGCTCTAAAACAAAAGCAACGAGAGTTGGTACCTCCGGATCCCAACAGAGACAGGGCGGTGTCATTCACCGCCAGCGAGAAGAACTTCTCTGTGTTACTTGCCAGTAGCAAAGAGGACCGATCAGGGTCGATATTGTCATCGTCCTCGAAGGGGTCTACTATGCCTTCCCCACCATGCTCCCCAGCGTCCATTTCCGACAGTCCACCTGTCTTACCAGCTCGTACAGTAGGGGAGCCGAGGGGGATCCCTAAAAATGCAAGTGTTCCCAATATGGTCGGACATGGTGAGGATACGGGGTACAGCCATATCCAGGGCAAACTTAGAACCATGTCCCTCACGTCTCGCACTTCCGTTTCATCACGTGATTCGGGAGTAGTGTTCCCTGAAGCTGATGGAAAGGGACCCGCGGAGAGAGTTCGGAAGGTTTCTGTGGAAAAAAGATGCTTCAGCAACTCTTTCGATAGTGCCGTGTCCAATGGTTCTTTTGAAGAGGCCAAGCGGAAAATCAGTGACGTTGAACAGTCCATAGAAGAAGAGAGCCATCCATTACCTATATACAATGATATTGACGAGAAACTCGTCATCAACGATTCTAGGAACAAATCCACGGATGGGAAACAAAGGAGGCATTCTACGGGTACGTGTAAAAAGGAGAACGACTATGAGGATTTAGATAAGTTCAGGAACAAAGATAAGGAAAGTGAAGGAGCAACAGCGAAGAAGACACAAGACATCCCACCGGCGTTACCAGAAAGGCCTCTTATCCTTCGTCTACGTCAATCGTCCAACGAAGAGAGTCCATTACAAAGAACTGGATCGGGCTCTAAAGCGTTCAGACACAGCTGTATGGCCAAACTTCCAAACTTTGATCAAGGACGAAGAAGTTCTTCAGCTGACGTTACGAACGAAGTCGGTGATAATACTGACCTCTCAAGATCAAGCAGTAAAGACTTGTATGCATCAATTCCAGACTTGGGTTCACGAGACAGCGTGGTTTCTGATGCGATTCCTATACAAGAAGGTAAAAGGCAGGCTTCTCCTCCAGGAGACGTCAATGATGTCTGTCTAAACATCTTTGCCCCCTCTGTTGGTGACTGGAGGATTTCAACAGGAACATCTCCACCTGAAGTAATCTCCAGATCATTGCCACCTACCCCTCCAGAAACAAAACCTTCAAACCATACTCCAGTGGAAGACCTTTTGGGCCTTGACTCTCCTCTGACAAACACAGATCATCTGCATGCTCCTCTTATCGATATTACAGAAAGCGAGGACATGACTGTGACCAAACCAGCTGATTTGTTGAAAGATTTTGATCCTTTTGATAGCAACTCAATGAGCAATGACTTATTGATCCAAAGTGATTGGACGTGTGCAGTAGCCGATAATAAGACCGATACAGGCCAGGAAAACCCTTACTTTGACATGAGTGGGAACAATAAGGCCGAAACAGAAACGGAAACAGAACTAATTTACGTAGCGCCCTCAAAGGAATGAAGACATGAACATATCACTCCGCCTTGGGCGCATGTCAGTTTCTGTATTGAGGAGGAAAACCGGCACTGAGGCTGCTTATGCACGTTCAGACGATGATGGTGCGGAGACACCTGGGATGACACCGAACGAATCCTGAATTCGAACCCGTGATCAGCAGATCCTGACACAACAGTGGGACATAACTCTGCACAGCACTCGTTCTCAAGGATTGTTGTGCTGACATTTAACATAAGACTAACTGTAGATATAATCAACACTCAATATAATGTGTCCAGAACTATCATTACGTCATTATTTATATGTAGTGATGTGATAGAAAATAGATGATAATGTGCAACCTGAGACAAAAAAGTGCAATACTGCGACATCTTCCAGAAACTATTGGAGCATCTAGCTTTGCCTGACAAGAATATTTCCTATGGAGAATTTGTCTGAGGTCACCGTTGATGACATTATTATGACAAGGTACACTTGTATATGCTGTTCGTCAAAATATGTCGACGATATTTATAAACAGACGTCGGGTCACATTGTGTATCACAGTTACCCCAAAATCAGTTTTAAACATGAACATGCCCAAATATGGAGTTAACCCTTCCATATAAAGAAATAATATAAAAGTACATTGCAGTGGCTATGTTTAAATCAGTAGAGAACATAATGCTCTTCAGTATTATCTAAGTTATTTCGGTCCACTCTGTCTTCACACCAGTTCCAGAGCATTACAAGTTGGCAGAACATCCAGACATAGGACTTCTTCCTTTTATTCTGAGTGTCTCCAAATCTTGTCACGACTTACAGACATACATGGTGAAGTCAACGTGACCTTACATTTTTGTCACAGCTACTGGTGCCTATAAACATAACTTACAACGTCGACTCACTGTTGGGTGTGAATCCGTTTATTGAATCATATCATGGGAAGACGAATACCCCTTCTATAAGACGAATTTACCCTTAGACATCTGGTCGATGTGAATAACACTAGGAACATGTGACTAGGTGATACAGCTGGTGACTGCTCCTACTCAACCTCACATTGTGAGCACTCAGAACCCAATGTCAACCACAAGACACGAGGTATGATCACTTTTAACCAGATAATCCATCCAACCAATCAAAATCATCCGTGTTATAACAAAGATTCCCATAAATATGGAATGCACGTGAAATGCTTATTCATCAACTTGGCCTACCCAGAGCAAGCACAAATACAGTTGGTCACAAAACTGAATAACATCATGAAACGTTTTTGTATGATTTTTATTGACATTTTAAATAAAACAAAATATAGAATACAATGTGGAACGTCACTGCTACATTTTATTCGTACGTGTATATAAATGTAGACCCAGTGTTATTGTATTGATACGTCATCCCCATCAACGTTTTCAGCAACATCTCAATCACCTCTTGTGTTTCAGAGAATGAATCAGTACAACAGTACAGTTTAGAATTGCGTTACAATTGATCTTCGGTAACTCACACCAGCCCCTGGAGGCGACTAACGGGCCCTTTGGTTGAGACATGCCACCGAATCCCAATTGCGTAAATTGATGCTCATGCTGTTGATCACTAGATTGTCTGACAAATATTTTCAGACCGGCGTCATATAGCTAGAATATACTTAAGAGCGATGTAAGAAAACTAACCAAGCTAAACCATAGTGCCAGAACGCTCTGACGTTAAACAGAAAAATTCGGTTTGATTAAAATGAAAAATCAGTGGTCGTTTGAAACATGGGGTGCAGACGTTGTAATATAACTGCGTGGAGCTCTTTGTCAGGATTATCTATCATAATTCACCTACCGTTACACTCCGAAAGAAGAATAAAGTTTAACATTGTGCTAGTGACGTATACTACGAGTAGGAGAAGGAATTGTTATTTTTTACCTGGAACATCTTGTGTCATCACTGAAAAGCAGCCGTCCAGCCATATACTGTCATATATATGTTGCCCTTTGCGCCCTATGATATTTGAAAGTTTGGCATGAGGACTGTCTCTGTCCTTACCTTTAGATGATTAAAATTATAAACGAACACTGTACATTGTCCAGATTGCAAGATGTCGAGACAATCGATTCTTCGAGTAATTACGACTGTACTCACAAATAAAGGGCATTTTGAAAGCTTTTCTGTGATATTTTGCTGAAAAATATTTTTCTGTAAGTGATGACACTTGAATACTTTAGCCGATTAGAAGACACCCTCCCCCCACCACCCCCCCAAAAAATAAATAAAAATAAAAATAAAAAGGAAAAACTAGTAAACAAATGACCCCCCCCCCATATAATAATAATAAAAATACACAAGATATACACGCTGTTTGTTTATGAAGTGCCTTGTTGAGCGACTTGTACATAACTATTTGTGTTGCAAAACATTTTACTAGATGCTAAACACACACTATTTGTTTATGAAAAACCCAGTTGAGTTGCACATAGCTGTTGTCATAGTTCCGCACCTTTTGACCAGTTTCAAAATACTGTACCAGAGGAGATTAATTGATATACAACCACATGTTAGTTTTTTTCTAAGGATAGACCAATTATCAATCAATGTATCAGACGTCATAATGAAAATTTTTAATATGTATTTGTGTATCACCATGCTCATCAATAAAGTGCTATTATCCTACAGCTGTTCGTTGTTGTTATGTGACCATCTGTCGGTGTAGAGGTTAGAGCGTCCACCTGGAGAACAGAACATCGCGGGTTCCATCCCCGGCCGCGTTATGCCAAAAGAACTTAGGTACTTGTTGGTCCCTGCCTGGTGCTCGGCATTGGTGGGTGAAACAAGGACTCGGAGTCAGTATAATGTGTATGAGTGAGCTGGCTCTACAAACCTAGCATAAGTCTGGGCTAGTACAAGCAGCCACACATTCACACGCATGCACGTCGCCATTTGCACGAAATAATCATAACATGACGAACCCCATTTCACCCCACCTAACGTCATTATTCCCCCCACCCCCTACACACACAGACACAGACACTCACACCTCAGATTAACAGACACACAGGATTTCGACCAACAGCGTCATGAGTCCTTTCTGTAAGTATTTCGTGCATGTGACTATTACATCTACCTTCCACTGATTCCAATGACGAAATGATGTTAACAAAAGCGGCCAGTGGATTAACAATACTTTCTGTTTGTAAGCGGGCTATAGCTTGTGGAGCTTGTCTGATATCTGAGCAATGTTTGGGTGTGAAACAAATCATAGAGAAGATGAGAATAATATGAACAGGCCTGTTGTTACACTACAACTCACACAATGCAAAACAATAGCAAACCAGACACTATTTCAGTTGGCTTTTATTGTCCAGAAATGTACCTTCAAACTGTCTTTCCTAAAGACATACAACATTCAGGTGCAATGACAATGTTGCCATACTATAATTACACATGGACGTACGATAACACTGTACAGTCATTTCAACAGGGTATAATAGATTTGATCACTACCGACCTGTTCGTCAAATATCTTCCACAGGGATCAACTCATTAGATCCATAGAGGAGGTGCAGGGGTGTGCACCCCTCATTTGTCCTCAAGACTCATCAAATAACCACTGAAACTTGTCATGGTAAAAATGAACAGTGCAGACACCTGTGCAGCTGTATCCACTCATGTACATGAGCCTCTTTCCAAAAGATGCCTATTCACCATAATTTAAAACTAACAGAATAAGCATATCTTAGCAAGTCTTGTAAGTAAGGTTCGGGCGGCTTCTGCATCAGCAATAACACCACAGTATATCTGGTGGGAACACAAAACATTACAGTATATTTGGTGGGGACACAAAACATTACAGTATATTTGGTGGTAACACAAAACATTACAGTATATTTGGTGGAAGGACACAGATAAAATTGACAGGACAAGGATACATCTCCAGAAGCTTGCTTTGGTCAGTACGGGCGTGGAAGTCAATACAAGTGTTTGCCATTTATCACTAAAAATATGCAGTGTTGGCAGATCTGCAGGGAAAAAAGTTTGGAGATAGCTTTGTTGGGGTGAAGTTGATCTTGAATTTTTTCTTTTCTTGCCCACACAGTTTAACACAATGAGTAGAGTGTTCTGCTTGAGGCTGGTTTAGTTGACAGGTAGGTAGTACCCCTACAGCTGCATAAAAAAAATACATGTTTCTCGGGCACATTTTTTCAAAAGTGGCAAGAGTGTTAGGGCTTTTTAAATTTTTTTGAAAGAATAAAAGAGGTGCGAGTGGAACACATTTTTGTGTTTTTTTTCTATCAGAAATACAGCTTAGGAAGTTCGGCATGTGTTAATGAACTGTAGATTCAGTCACACTCATTCTCAGACTCTCATCCTGATAGTGGACAAATGGATGATCAGGACATGGCAAGTCAAAATTATTTTTTTCAAATAGCAATAAAAAATTGTTATGAGCACAAAAAAAAGTGACGTGCTGATGCTTGAGAAACATTTAACTTTTTCTGTTTAGCCTAACCAGTGTTTGAAAAAGAAAATAATGCAAAGCTGTTGTCACAATCCATAGATTTTAAACGCAGGTCTTGATTAAGATTGTTCAGGTGATACATAAACACTCCATAAACCTGGAGCTTATTTCACACATTACATGCACATAACTTCACTTTTGAGCATAAAGGCACATGCAATTGTGAAATTACCTGCTGACTTCAAATCTGTCAGGAGCCTGAGGGGAGGCTTTGATTTCAACTTTACCATATTCATATTTCTAAAAAATAGCTGTAGGAAGCAGTTTTTATGCTGTTTTCAGCAATATTTTAGCAATATAACAGAGGGAGACACCAGAAATAAGTTTGACACATTGTTCCCATGTGTGAAATCGAACACAGGTCTTTGGCGTGATGAGTGAACACTTAAAACACAAGGCTACCCCATCGCTCTATCATGGTAGTATCATTAAAACCACATATATGTACTGTGGGAAACCTGTTTATTCTGGATCTCAGTAATCAGAAAAGAGGTCAACCTATTACATGATTACTTTTTGGAATGACAACACATAGAAACATGTAACTCTCTATCCTTGATTTGACAACCTGGGTGAGATACATCATTCTTGATTAACATACTTTTCTTAAAAGAAATTGTAACATATACTACTCAAAGGAACTTAGGAACACTGGATTATTTCATATTATTACATCATGTGTTCTCAAGCTTCCAATAAACAATATCTGTATTAATCACAGCTTAAAATATACCAGTTTGCATTACTTGCAAAATCTAATTTTGAAGATGCTCAATATCACTTGAATTATTTACTTCATGTCACTAAACACTGACTAAGCTAGTCTATGAAATAATGGCGGTGGGAGTTGGTGATATGTTAGCCATGAGTGAATCAGTTGAATAATCACATTATTACACTGTCAGCTATCTACAGCAAATCTTACTATGGACTCTAGATCTTCTTCATTACTTGATGAATATCAACCATACAGGCCCGACAAGCATTCATGCTGTGTGTGAATTACATATATGTAGAATTAACATAAACATGTACCCTGAACAGACTTTCAAATGAAAGAATTCCTCCCATTTTTAAGAAAAGTGGAGGAAACTTTAACCATTTCGTCAGTCATTGTCATTGGTCTAGTCTGAACAGACATTCAGTTGCATCAAAATGTGTCAACCAATTGAGGCGGGAAAGTGATGCAAATCTCATGCAAATGTACCACGCTGGTAGAGTGAGTCATGCCACTTTCAGCAATATTAAAGCAATATCAAGGCAGAGGACACGAGAACTGAGCTTTAAACATTGAACCCATGTGGGGAATTAAACTCAGATCTTTCATGTGACAATCAAACACTTTAACCACTAGGCTACCCCATGAATATATTGTTGGAACCACAAACATATGGGTATGGTACTAATATACCTAGAAACATGATTAACTACCCTAACCTATAGTTCCAAGTTCCTTGACAGCACAAGGGAATCAAGGAGCAAACTGTAATGTCTTTGATAACTTTGCCATCAGTGGCTACTCTACCACTTTAATATGAGCAACAGCAGAGCCAATTGCTAAATGGTCATGAAGTCTGAAATGACACACTGTAATCATTGTGCTGAAATATTGAGGTTTAATATCGGATTCTTAACCTGATATACAGATCCTGAGAAATCCAAGGGAAGCAACCCTGCATAACAGTATATAGATATGATTCTAACAAGAACATTAAAAATAAACGTTTCCTTGCTCACAGCAAATGATCATGAGAGAAAGGATTCAACACAAATTATTTTCTGATGGAGCTCAGTGAGACAACCTCAACAACCTTGCACATTGACTGATTTGAAAAGCTGGTGCAAAATGGGGACTGACAAGCATGACAATGACTGGTTATACAGACTTACATATATACAGACAATGTACAGTAGAATGTTCATCAGTCAGGGGGAATTTGTGGTTGCTATGGAGACTATCAAGGTACATAAAGTATTTTATACATAATGTTGCTTTCCCTCCCATCACAACGTTAATTTAAACAACACTCTTATATTTTGTCACTGTGTTAGCTAGGGTTTTACGTTTTATTTATGAAAATGATTTTTCATTAAATGACATTTGTCCTTTTGGGTCTTGTTAACCAGCCAAATCAAATACTTATTCTTGTCATTTCTGATTGGCATTCTTTAAGTTGAGGAGATGAAGAATGAGAACAATTTTGTGTGGATATACAGCTTCTCCATTTTGTATAGACAATGTTCCCACATAGATTTCTAACTTGCTTCACAACGACATTAGAATCCACATCGAAATGCCGCCTATACAGAATAAAAAGGTTGTATGTCCCTAAACATTGTCGTCATTTTACTTTTTCTTGTGTTTACTCCAGTTGAACTTGAAAAAAGAAATTGCCCATGAATATTTCCTGCTTGTAGTCAAATCTGAGATTGTTTGAAAATATGAAAGCCATTGCCAAACCTTTAACTTGATTCAGACAAAACATTCAAGCAAAACAATCATAACAATTGGAGTTGTGATTATTATTGCACTTTCAGTTATTATGAATAATGAGTTGTAACTCTGTTGGAGACAGCTCTACCCTCCTGTCTTCATTTAAAGCATCTTTGAAAATTTGATAAACTTCTAAACAATGTTAACATTTCAGGATGTGAAATGGAATGTGATTGTTATAAAAGCTATACAATCCTTGGAATGAGTTGAAACAAAACGGAAAGGTATTTCCTTAAATATTTTGCTGAATTTAACATGATCATATTGAGAGCAATATGCTCAACTTGTATAAAATTTGATAGATGCAAGCAGAGATCATATAATAAAATCACATTCTCTCTGATATGAGCCAGTATCTTAGATACCAACATCCACAGTGTTATACCTCCATGTATGAAGAGTTATGAAGGCTGTTCCAAGTTGTCTCCCTTTGTACAATTTTGTGAGCGCAATCCAATCAAATAGTTGAATGTGCATCAGGCTGGGCAATAGCCTTTGCATCATTACTAATAATAACATTAATTTGACAAGCATTGTAAATATTGTCAGTAAGTAGTTCATAGCATATAACATAAACAAACCAATAAATATTCCATCTTGTCCTGTGATATGATACATAAAGAAGGCTTGTCAACTGCCAAGAGTCAACAATGCAGTATCTGTCAGATGAATTTGTTTGGATTTTTTCAATACAAAAAACTGAAAAAAACCCCTCTGAATATAAACTATAAATATTAAACATATTTGGTAACATTTATTTTGATGAAAATGCAAGGTGTTTGACTTAGCTCAATGAGTAAAAGACAAATGGCAATAACAGTCTCACCCACTCCTTCTAATAAGAGCCCACTTACTCAGGCAGGGGTGAAGAAGGAAAGAATGAAATATGATCCAAGATTTCCCAAGCCATAACTTCTCTTAAAACAGCTTGCTCTATAAGGTCTGAGTGAAAGCAGAAAGTTTTAAATAAACATTGCACAGTTTCAAGTGACAGTTCATTTCCAATATAGTTGAACATCCTAAACATGCCGAAGTATCCTGTCACCATCTTAAATAAATCAGTGTGTTAGTTAGGTTTCATGCTGCTTTTATCAATATACCAAAAATGGGTTTCACACATTATACCCATTTGAAGAATTGAACCCTGGCGCGACAAGTGACAGCTTTACCAACTAAGCTACCCAATGCCCCCCAGATAAAGACACTGGGGGACAAATGTGGATAAAAACAAGGTCTGTCCCTAGCAAGGTGAAAACAGTAGAATTATGGGCCTTGGATCTCAACAGTGGGAATACATCCACTGTTTGTGTGATGAGCAAGACTGACACTGGTAATCAATGACAAGATATATCTACATGTGTACATCGACACACGTCAGTTTTTATGTGACAACATTTATCTGTTGCATGTCATTCTCAGTATTATTCCTGCTATATGACAGAGACAACTACACACTCCATTTGGGACCAGGCGAAGGGTAGCCACTTCAATCTTAAGCCGAACAAATGTGTTTTTCATTTTGGTTTGAGTATCATTTTTAGTAAAAATAGCGTGATTATGAACAGGAAATTGAAAGACATTCACCACACATATGAAAAGATTTTACTGTGATAAAAATATAATTATCAGGAAGTCATATTGTTCATGATATATCAATGATATTAGCTTCAATGTGAAACTTATCAATACATTTCCTTGTCAACATGGCTCAACACAGGACACCTTATGTCGATAAAACATGCACCAAATAGCACAGATGTTTCATTAACTGTACAAACATGGCTGAACAGAAAATAAAGTCTCTTTGATTATAATTAAAAACAAAAAAGCAAGCACAATAAATAAAATAACATATCTACAGGTTATGCACACACGTTCATGGTGAAAGCATGGTCAAGGCTACAGTGTGTTCAAAATATATACATATATATGTATAAAACAAAACATGCACAGACAAAGTTACTCTGTGTGATTACCTTGGTTTTTCCTTCTGCTTAGATGCAAAATATACAGTGCATCACTAAAAACTATGCATTGAGAGGACACCTATTTTCACATGTTTTGATTGTTTTTATTTATAATAATACTGATCAAAAATATATACTGACAGTTTTTAAAGCCCTAAATTAATATTTTACACTACTGTCATCTTCAAAGCTTCAATATTTTCAATATGCTTTATTACCACATTTGTAATTACCATTTGAAAGACAGGACTTTAAAGGAAAAACTCTACCATATATGTTTATCACATCAACATGAGCAAATATTTTTCAAAATGACACTATTACTACTGATAGTCATAGTTTATACATCTCATCATAAAAATAATACATGTACCTTTTGGTGACACCTGAATCTTATTTAAGTAGCCTAAGGTGGGTTTTCAGTCCATACCACGGTCGAAGAAGACTGGTTTCATTATGAAATCTGAATGAATATTGTCCTGTTAAACAAATTAATTTTAATCATGAATTTGTAAAAATATATGACAAGCATACCGTGCAGGTCTCTTGATATCAATACACATGGCACTGCACATGATACGGCACCTTTTCACATTACCTTAAAAGTTCAATCTTTAATAACAAAGCAGGCAATATGCTGAGTCATCAATATTTACTAAACATTAAAAGATTTAAACAGAATTTTATTGAATATGAATTCCAATATCTTTGTGATAAGTCTGTTTGGTGAAGCGACTGAGTGAGTATAATTTTACACCACTTTCAGCAATATTCCAGCAATATCTTGTTACACAGATGGGCTCCACATACTGTACCCATGAGGGGAACACGGGTCTTCGGTTGGATGAACAGATATTTCAATCACTAAGTTACCCCACTGTTCCCCTCTTAATTTGATATTTGGAACTTTCTGCCAGGCATCAACTAGATGATGAAGACAGCAAACTGGACAAATAACTATCACTGCAGAGAAAAAATACTGAATGTGTTGTTTTAACAGTATTCAAAATAAATCATGGCATTTGTGCTTGGTGTATGAGGAAAGACGTTTATTACTTGGGTGAAACTCACATGCATGAGGCAATATACTGTAAATCATGAAATTTATGCATCATGAATATGAGTCTAATGCGAGTACAAGGGTCTAGTCTAAAATGCATCATAAAATTAATGTAGGCCGAGGAATCTGTGTTGATGATAAAAGGTGACACACTGAATCACTGATGTTGCTCATGTCTTTTCACACTTCACAAATATCCTGAACTGAGCTTGTTTAGCAATGATTGGAAATGAGCTGACAATGTTTTGATTACGCTGCCATGTTTAATCAGGTGATTGCTTGTTACCACTTATTTAATGACAAGATTTATAAACATATTTGGAGAATGTCTTTTCTGGCTCGTGTGCTTAAGCGACTTTAAACAATGAACAGTGATTGTAACCAGTGATAATTCATGTGACTTGAGTTACTTGTAAAGAGGAAATATCAATTAGTGCCATGGAAATTAGTGCTCATTTGTCAGTTAAGTTTCTGACAGATGTCTAAATTGTTGCTATGGTCTATATTGTTAAGAGATTTATGTTTTCTGTCTTTTATTAAATTCTCAAAGTAGACATGGTCAGACACATTTTTCACATTAATAAAATGCATGGGTTAATTTCATGATTTACAGTAATCAGAATGAATCTGGGATTCAAACGACTATCACAAGTTCCTGGTATTTCTAAGGGAGGTAATTCATTTATGGACTATGTCAGCGATCAGAGGGTAATTGTGATGTAGGTCTTAAACTTTTAGTAATAAAGGGGGAAAAAACAATCTGGAGTATAATACCAGCGCCTTGAGCAAGCAATAGTTGCATGGATATGTGTGCTATATAAATATCCTATAATAATAATAATAGTAATAATGCTGATAAACACAACTATATAATCAGGATGAATCTTGGTTCCCGGCAAACCTAGGGGAGGTAACTCATTTGGACTGTCTCGATGAACAACAGAATATTACAACAGACAATAAATGTATAGTGCATGGGACAGGCAAGCACGTGACTGAAAGAACATAAATGGAGTCATGCTGTCAGCGCTGACGGCACAAAGGCTGTGTGACTGAAGTGAACATCTAGTTCAACACAAGATTGTCCACACAGCACTAACACTTTGTGATCAGAACTTTCCCTCAGTCATGAGTTTTTCACATAGTCTGCAATCACAGGTCCAAGGGAATGGATCCAAGGGTTAGTGTAGGAATAATGAAATGTGAGCCCTAGGTTTGGTTGTATAAAAGCAAACTTCAGGTCATTGAATGGCATTTAGAAGCAATCTTAGTGCTACACCAATCGTAAGTCTATGTTATGTTCTGGGAATAATGATCACAATAGCACTGCCCTAGTAGGAACTCTGTGTTATGGTACGGGAGTTACGATCACCTTAGCACTACACCAGTTGTAAGTCTATGTTAAGGCATGGGAGTTACAGTCAACTTAACACTACACCAGCTCTAAGTCTACATAATACAATGGGAGTTACGGTCATTATAGTGCTATGCCAGTTGTAAGTCTAAGTGAAGGCATGGGAGCTACGATCACCCTAGCGCTGAGGCTGCTTTGTAGGATGGCACCCTAGAGCAAGATATGGAGTTTGGCTCTCCTAGAGAAACAACTCTGCTTACACATGTTAGATGCAGAGAGGAAGGTTCATAAATATAACAAAAACATTTTCTGTAATATGTTTTGGTTGTTTGGGCAAACAATGTCTAGTACACATAACTCTATTTAATGTCTTCTAAAGGAACGCTCATATAGTCATAGATATAAATTTATATTCTTTGAAGACATGTTGAACCGGCAACACAATACAGATGGGCATGTAATTTGAACATGATACACAATGACGAAAACTATTCATTCACTCAAACTTGTGCTCTTGTGAAAAGGATGACTAAATAATTAAGACTACTTCCAATTTCTTGTGTATAAACAAATTCACTTATTATGAATCATCAAAATGTACATATAGTCCATAAAAAAGAATAAGCCTTATGTTCTGATATCAGTGCAAAATTGTTACATATGTTTTTTTTCATTATCAGCCTGTATTCCTTCTTCTTGGATAAAAGGTCAAGGCCAATGTAAATATTGCATGCCTCGTGAAACATGCCTGAGTAAGCTATACTTCTCGGTTAACAAATAATCCAAAATAAGAAACAATATGTGTATTCATAAATGAAATGACATGGGAAAGACAATGGTTTCCTTAAAGAAGCAACTTTGGTATTAGTGTCAAGTCCCCTTGCTTGACCTTGACCTTGCTCCATCTGCCTCTCCGCCTCCCCCTCCTCCTCCGCAACACTTCCCCTTCTTCCTTTGTTCATCTTTGCGGCGGAGGTTGACTGTGCTGCCATAACGTTGATTGCTGAAGTCTTCTGGAGGCAGCTCTTTTGCTGGGAACATCAGACATTTACGAATTAATACTGTACTTTCTTGAAAAATAATCTAAGGGCCATAGAAATTGCTGTTTATAAAATTCAACTCCCCGAAAAGTATACAACCTAAGTCGCCTGTGAGGAGCTCACCATACCATCTCTTCCTGTGTAACAATTTACATATGAGAGCAGTGAGTGAGTGAGTGAGTGAGTGAGTGAGTGAGTGAGTGAGTTTAGTTTTAAGCTGTACTCAACAATATTCCAGCCATATGGTGGCACTCTGTAATTAATCAAGTCTTGATCAGACAATCCAGTGATCAATAGCATGAGCATTGATATAAGAAATTGAAATACAATGACATGTGTCAATCAAGTCAGTGATCCGACCCCTGATCCTGATAAGACAAGCGTGGGTTACTGCAGATCAATTCTAACCAGGATTATCAAGGGTTGATGAAAGCAGAGATGTACATACGGAATATATATGACAATGTTAGAAGACAGGGTTGAACTGTGGGAGAAGAGGATGGCAAACATAGAGAGGCTAAGATAACACAATTTTTTCGAAATTCTGTGATGGTCTCTATCCTTTACTAAGATCAGATGATTTTACAGTGCTCCACACAGACAAATCACACTGGGACATTTGAGGATCTTAACAACTCTGGACAGGATATTCTTCTAAATCATTACTAAATTCAAAACTTAAATTGAGACATTTGTCACAAGTACAGATAAGTGCAGGTAACATGTTACATGTATGGCAATACAAGACGATGATTGGTTGGTTTGTTCTTAAACGTTTCATTCAGCAATATTCCACACTGAACGTACTAGGCTACCCCACCTATCAGGACAGAATCACAGTCTGACTTACATATGGCATCAAACAGCTGAGGTACGTTGACGGCTGTCAGAGCGCTTGTTTCACAGAATATGGCATTGATGTCTCTAGCGTAGTCTTGGGCATCTGCAAAACACAATAGGTATTGACTTAATTTTGATAATTCATGATGGTGTTTTTTCTATGATTTTATTGATAACACACAAAGCCAGTAAGTCTCAAATTACAGTTTCAACAAATGTCTTATGACATGTTTTCTACTATCTTCTAAAACTAACCATTTTTGAAGTGGCTGAATGCAAACAAAACAACACTTGACAAAACTTATGAATGGGAAAACTTTGTTCTACGTTGTACTAATTATGTTCCATGCTCTGAACATTTTGTTGCAGTCTTTCTACTTAGAGACTAAAAGTACTAAGCTGCAAAAGATTCTAGATTTCATAATTCTAGAATGAGTCAGTTGCTGTAGCTTGAAACTGGCAGACATTGACTAATGGAGGGCAATGTTGGATTACAATTACAGCTTACAAGCAGTGTTAGAAATAGATTCAAACTGTCCCGAGCCAGTGGGGATAGTGATCCAAAAATTTCACTGGCCGTTCAGACACCTCACTGGCCCAAATGATTCAAGGTAATTTGTAGTCAATAAAGCAGTGCATAGAGAACAGTTCAAGCATTCATTTCACAGACTAATTGTTTCAGACTATTGTTTCAAACTCTGAGTCGCTGACATTGATGGGACATACGCTAAGAATACCCATACATTTTCAAACAGGAAGACAAAGTCATCAGCATCCCACACAATGGCCAAATATTCTTTGTGAATATGTCTACTAGTTATGATGATGTCAAATGTTTTGGTGTGTATATAGCAAAGTGGCAGGAGAGTTTAATAGGTTTTTAAGTTCACTCCAGAAAGGAGCACTGCCACCAGTTCATCACTAGATAAGTGTATGTACGAAATTTGGTGAAGAAACAGTGACTGATATACAGGTTCTACTCCAGAAAAGATCATTACCACTAACTGAGACAAGTCAAACATGTTGCCATGGAAAAGCCAAAAATAATTAATTTTATTCAGAATCCCCAAACTACCAAAAGGCACCAATACATAACCAGACTTATCTATGTGCCATGTTTGGTGAAGAAATATTGAACGGATTTTAAGATCTGCTCACAAAAAGACAAATGTGCACACGCTCATGGACAAAGTCAATTTTAATACCCCCACAAGATGCATTGTGGGGTACAATTATCTCCATATTAAATTATCTTAATTATCTCCATATTAAATTATCTTAAGGACTTCAGTCATCAGTGGAAGAATCCTCCACATAATAATTGTCTGCATCTGAGATGCAGCCATCACTATCATTGCAGCTGTCACAGTCAGAATCTTGAGCTGTTTGGGTCTCACCATCCTGTGCCTAATATGCATGCAAATCTATCTGCTCATCTTCTATGACTTCCTAAGATTTTTGGAGTTGGCTCCTTAGTGTTTGCTTTCAAGCAGTGGTGAATTGGAGGAGTCATACTCTGGCACTTCCGAACTGACCAATGATGTTACTGCTTAAGATTCAGAGAGTTTTTGGTAAGAACCTGCATTTGACTATTTGTTTTTGTCTTTGAGGATGATCATTTTGCAAAAATTTGCAAGTCGTGATTCCGGAAACATAATCAGCTCCTAAATAATCACTAGCCATATGGGACAGCTTCAGTAACTTTTGACAGGCCTGAGCAAAGGTCAGCTAGCATTTTGTTACCAGGCTGGCTGTTATTTTGAATACTGGTTACAAGTACAACAACATGATTCAGGTATGTCTGGAAATCAGAAATTATGAATGCTCCTTTTTAAAAATCTACATGTTGTACTTTAACTTAACATACTCAAAACAACATTGTTTTACAAAGATGTCCTCTACCTTCTGATATAAAGCACTCACCCTTTTTCCTAACTTCCCTGAGATCCTCCAAGTCACACTTGTTGCCAGCAATTGCTATGACGATATTTGGTGACCCTTGCCTTCTCAATTCTTGGACCCAACTTTTTACTGATCTGAATGTGGACTGAAATACAAAAAAACATGGTAAATGTCTGAACAAATCATATCAGTAAGTTAAAGAATATTAATAAATGTGACTAAAACATCTGCCCTCAACAAAAAATCTATACGAGGAGAAAGAAACATGCAATACTGATCACATGCTGAAAAGGAATTATCGACATCAGATCAGAGGCAAATACTCAGATACAAATCAGTTTGCAGCAAATGATCATTAAAATCCCAACTTTGAAATTAAAACATCTCCATTCCTTGGAATTAATGAAAGGGGCAATAACAAAAAATAAAATACATTTCAAACAATATTTTTATAAAATTTGCCTGCCAATGTCACTTAGTTTAGAGTAGAAGGCAAGGCCGTAATTTATCAGTCCTCTGTTGAAACTGAAACCAACTCGTATCCATGGAAACCCTAGAAATACAAATGTTAATGTTTCGTATTACAAAGAGGCAATCTTTAATGAAAAGGATTATGCTGACTGGGCTTTAAGCATACACCCCTGTCTAGTTACCTCTCGTGTGACGTCGTACACTATAATGGCGGCAGCAGCTCCCCGGTAGTACATAGGCGCCAAGGCTCGATACTGAAACACATGACAACGTTTGAAGAACAGAATGACAGGAGTGAGTGAATGAGTTCAGGTTTTTGGCGCTTTCAGCAATATTCCAGCAATATCATGGTGGGGGGTAACAGATATGGGCTTCACACATTGTTCCCATCTAGGGAATCCAGACGCTTTAGCCATTAGTTGAATGGATATTGATAGATAATTCCACACTGTAACTGTTACTTTGAAACAATTTCAATGCCACCATGTGACAGATGCACTGCAGATATTATTGACAATTCCTACAGAATATCGTGGTCTACATTCGTGTCGTGGTCAAAATATCTGGCAATAGCTACCTGTGTTATTCAAAACAACCTCGAAACTGCGGGGGGTCAGGTTAAAACGATACATATACTTGTAAATTATAATCTATAGCATATATCCTTTCCAGCTATTCTCCATGCAATTGACATGTTAAAAAGAAACTATATCATCTGACTATAAAACCAGGGTCCCGTTTCACAAAGCTCTCGTAAGCCTAAGATTTCGTAACTTTTGTCGTAGCATTCGTACCCCCGAGTTCGAGTCCTATAGTGTAACATAGAAAGTAGGAATGCTACAAGAAAGTTACGAGACTTTAGGCTTACGAGAGTTTTGTGAAAGGGGCCCAAGGGCCTAGATTTTCAAAGCTCTCTTAGCGCTAAGATAGTCATAGATGCCATACCTTAACATTAGCTTGCGACTATCTTAGCGCTAATACAGCTTTGAAAATCTGGGCCCAGTTCACCACAACTGTATCACACCTTCACAAGGATTTTGTGTAACAGTTTTCAGTAAAGAGATAATACTGTTAAAACACTTATAACTTCCATATACTGGAATGGAGATGGATCACTCACGCAATTAGGCTTTTCTATAATACAGAAACACAACAGGGACTGGGATAAAGAACCTAGGCAATAGGCCATTTTCAGGATTATTAGCCATTTTCTGAATTTAGAATGGGCTACTGCCCTTCTTTCATTAGTAAAGTTCAAAATGTTAAAGGGCCATTTTTTGTTCTAATGTGCAAAATGGCCCATGGCTTCTGCCTTTCCCAATCCCTGCTGAAAAAATAATCATCCTCAAGTGTGAGATATTATGAATATTCAACAGTTAAAGATTAGTTAACTGCTTTGAAACAAACCTCAAAATCCTTGGTTTGTTTATAGGGTTACCATTCCAAAGACCAATGTGTATTTTCTAATAATAATACGCACATAGTCTTGTAAACTCCATTCACCAGGTGAATGCCTATGGTGCTAACATTCGAAGCACAGCACATTATTACCTTCAATAACCCAAGCTGCCTGCTAACTGCTAGAAGGTTAACCGTCACATGACTTATACCACCAGGTACCCATTTTCTGCTGGTCGAACAGACGCAATTTTGAACAAACTCACTTGCATGAGGTGCATGACTGAAGTCCTAGAAACTTTCAGGAGTCCAGCTGCCAAACATGGTCAGCCATGGAGCACTTTCCATGCCCAACATGGCTGAACTTCATCTGCTTTGTGATCTAAGCTCTGTGCACTGGACCATACACCACCACCAATAATTCATCCTTTTTGGGGTGATACTTTATTCAGAACAATTGTAAAAACACAGTATAATATAATAATAATGTGTGAAGCACATCCTTGGCTCAATGCCATTAACTGATTAAGAGGCAGGAAAAGGCCAGGATAGAATGAACCCCAAATCCTGCACCTGTTCATTTACCTTTTCCTGGCCTGCTGTATCCCATATTTGGTACTTGTATGTATTGCCATCCACCAACAGTGTCTTGGTCATGAAGGAGGCACTACAATATATTCAAAATATACATTTATTCAAGCAGCTGGTGGTTTGGTCTTCATATGTTAGGCCAAGACCAATTTTATTTCTTGTTTTACAGATTTTTGTCCTCAGAAAACCCACAGGCAGGAGAGAAAAATAATAAAATAAATAAAATAAAACCACCATGAAGTGTATATGGGGTGAAAACAATCTAAAAAAAGATTTTCTCGTAAGTTTATATTTTTGGCCAATGAAAACAATAGGATTTTATTTTTTAAGCGGGGAAAATTCACTTTTTTTCTAATTCTTGAAAAAATACGGCAGGCGGATCTGTAAGACAAGAAATAAAATTGGTGTGGCCTTAGAGCTGTCCAAAAAAAGTCAGTCCATATATTTGTGCTACAATGATGGTCCAATGCCATCTATATTTGCAGGTAACATGTTATATTTGGGGATTACAATTTCTCTGTTAAATACATCCTCGATAATCTCCAAAGTACATGTTCTGATAAATCTCCACAATACCCTGGATGCATCAATGGTTCGGTGTAGTGATTTTATTACCTCCCTTGGCTGGCTTTTCATCCAATGAGGTGTCTAAGCTGAGGAGCTGAGCATACCAATTCCAACCCACTTTTGATTCTTAAATTATCTTAACTTGGCAACACAAATTTGATGATACTGAAGTCATTAAACTGACGTCCAGGCGATAGTACAGTGTTTAAAGTACTCTAGTAGTATAGGGAATGGGGGTTCTGGACCACTTTCACAAAAAGTCTCTACAACGCCTTATTTACTAAATAAGACGTTGGTGGGCCCCTTAGCTCTTGCTACTATTACCCCTACTACAACTGTGCCTTGGTAGGAGGTAATACTGTGCTGTACGGTACGATCAATAATTCTTCTCTTACAAACCCCCTACCCGGCCCATCCCTCAAGTAGTACAAGTTAGGTTCGTCGGCTTTCATATCCACTTTATCTATGTTGTAAGTTTTGACTGACCATATAGGATCGGTGGCTCACTTACGGCTATCGCCCTCGTGTTCCCCCGGCTGGTATAGATACCTCACTAGGGCCCTATCTGGTATCTGTTTCTCCTTCCCACGCAATGGAGCGGCCGACTCTGCAACTATTGATTTTAGTTTGATAGCGTCTGCCGGTTTCTTACCGGTGAGACGGGTGACTTCATGGTTGATTGCCGACACCACCTTGGGTAACCTCGTGACCCATTCAGTCGATCGTTTTCCAGGGGTGGCCATCTCCCTAGCATACTGATAGCCGAACAAGCGCTCAGCCAAAGTCCTATTAAATCTCTCAACTATGGCTTGGCTGCGATGGGCTCCGGCCGTGCCACGCCTGACCTTTGTATCGTGTTTGGCTAGCAGTTGTGACACGGCACCCATGAACTCCCGTCCGGGGTCAACTTGCAGCTCTGTTGGCCACGTCAGTGGGCTGCGTTTGTATATGCGTTCAAATCCTCTGGCTACCTGGGCCGAATCTTTCGTGGTCAAGGGTTCGGCTTCCTTGTAACGACTGGCTACATCCACTACGGTTAAGGCATACTTGTACCTCTTATCGTGGGGTAGGAACAGTAGGTCTGCCTGGTGAACGCTATTAGGTATGTTAATACCGAACCTCCTTCTAGGCACGTAGCGTGGTGCCGGTAAATAGATCTGCCACAGGGCTTGTTTTTTAAGCCACGCTTTGGCTTCCTCCGGGGGTACTCGCGCTAGTTTAGCTAGCTTATCTACTGCGCTAGCTCCTTTCCAGTACCCACGCGGGCTGTAGTAAATAGCCTCAAATTTTTTCATGTCCATACGCGTATGTGTTTATACCATCAATAGCTATCCAACGTTTCGTGTCCATAGGCGACAGGGACGTCTTGTTTATAGTCAGTCCGTATATCTTATGTCCATCACTTCTAAGTGTGTTCATTTTATGTCTAAAGGTACGGGTCTTGAACAGGGCTTCCTTGAATCTGGCGTGTTTGATGTGTTGTTTCACCACATACTTCTTAACCCCCTTAGCCTTCCGGATCTCACTATTGTCGGCTTTCAGTATGGAGTACATCTTAGGTCTCAAACCTATGTACTCGGCTATGGGCGTGCCAGCACACTCGTCTTTCATCTTACCTAGGACCTTTTTATTTACCGTACTGTGTAGGGTATGGGTCTTAGGGTAGTCGCTGGTGTCGTATAAATCGAGGTGTTTTTTCATGTCCTCGTACACGTCCTCGGTTCGAATCTCCATTAGTAGGGAATCCGTGTCAGTGTACAGTACTTCACACCTGTCGCCGTACTGTTTCTTGAGCTCGTTGTAGTAAAAGTCGTACATCAGGTGTTTGGATAAATCGAGGATGCTCATCCCCACGTAAACAGGTCGGTTGAATTTTATGTGGCTTTTCTTCATGTGTATGGCAACCAGGTTGTCTGTAAATATTTTATTACGGTTGAATGCCGGACTGGCTATCAATTTCCTGAGCTTGTCTTCCTCACTAGATCTAACCAGCTTCACGGTCACGCGTTTCCTCAGGTTCTCCATAGTCTTACCAAACACCGAGTTGTTCATGAGCTTGTAGAGATTTTTCTCAAAATCACTGGTGGCTTTTTTTCGTAGGTCTGTGTTCATTCTGATGTAGGGCTCCATCCATGGGCTCTGGTCGAACATGAGCACCCTGTGTATTTTGGTCAGCCTCATACCCAACGACAGGTACAGCTGTAGGTTGCGATAGTGAACGATGTACTTGGTCTTATTCATTAAGTTAGGCACGAGTTTTTCAACGTCGGTCACACGACCACCTGACAAGTTATGTTGGTACTCAGACATCCAGTCTGGGTTGACCCTCATACGTTCGGGTGCAAGGGGATAGCTGTTGTGCGATGTGTGTAATTCCTTGGGATACTCTAAGTCAACTTCGAGGATATACCCTTTGTTCGAATCTGGTGCGACCCCCATAACATCAACGTGGGGTACCCATTCGAATCCCCCTGTAGGTAGATACTGGCTCATGGCCCAGCCGTACAGGTTGTTTGCGTCGAGGTAGAGAATGTGATTGGTTGGTTTGTTAGGATCGTAACCTTTCACGTATTGATTATTTGCTTTAGCGTATCGTTTGGATGCCATGGAAATCCCACCTCGCAAGCCTTTCTCAATGAATAGGTGCATGTCGTAATCTGTGAGCAATTCCAAATTAACTCCGGTCTTTTTAAGCAAGGCGTCCCACGACAGACCTGGGCTGGTGTAATACCATGCGGGGTCGAGTTTATACTGCTTTAAACACGTCCACCGAAACGTTTCAAACACGTCGGCTAACAGCAGTACATCTGTCCTCAAGTACAGGTCGTGATAATCACCCAGGTTCTTACAACCCAGTTTATTCCATACGTTAGTCGCGTGCGAGTAATCATCTCGTGAGACGGACGCCTCATTCAGCTTGCTATAAAAGCAGTCAATAGGGGGTAGTCTGGTCTCGGTGAACTTGGCCCAACTATCCATGTACTCATAGGGGTACACACCCTTCCTCATAAGCAGGGGTCTAGTCTCGGCGTCTGTGTATCGATCGGTGATAGGGAAGGTATTGTTGGCCTTGACCAGACTGTCGAGTGACGACAGGAGGAACTGAAACGAGTCAATGAACCTAAGTCCGTTTAAACTGAAGGAGATGTATCTCTCCATGTTGTTGGGGATGCACGTTATATTACCATCGATTTTCGCGATGGCCTGCATGATCAAGTGTGAGTCGTACCCTCTCAAGTTGTGAAAGACAACGGGGATGTTTATTGTCTTAGGGTTGATTTTAAGCTTGAGGTTGCACGCGTTGTGAGCGGCGCCTCTATACTTACCAGTTATGTGGCAGTGATCTCTCACCGAATCACCGTTAAGTGGTGAGTCGCACACGTGACAGTTAGTGCTACTAGCGTGAGCTAGCCTGTCGGCTCGGGTCAGACGCATGGGAGCGATTTTATACAATGCATTCCTAATAATTTTTTCTTCCTCCTGCAAACACTTTAGAAACCTTTCAGCCGCGTCAGGCCCCCTATATACTACCGGAGCTTTCGTTTCCCCGTCACAACGGACGACAATGTATCCAAACGAACAGGCTTTATGCTCTTGTGTCTTGTGGGTGAAGCTACCACTGGGGGGTGTGGGGGATTCACCCACAACTAAGGCTTCGAAGTCGGCGTATATGATATAAGGCACAGACATTTGGTTCTTGTGGTTACTGAATTGTAGGATATTTTCACCTTCCTTAGGCATGTCGACTGGTATGGCCGTCTGCCCCACACCTTGACAATCATCCCGGTGGGATTCTAATAAATTAGCTCGACTGAAACCGTGTAGGCATCGTTCACAGAAGTGGGTCTTTTCTCTGTGTGCCGATTGGTCATACAACAGCCTGCTAAAGTGTTTTATCCATGTGTAGTGATACTTGTCACCTCGCTGGATCATGAATATATTGATAACTTGGCGATCCTTCACCGGGCTGACCCTGTGTACTATTGTTGTGTTACCTTCGTGCCCAAAGACATTTATAGCCAGGTTATTCTGTTTTTCTACTTTAGTGATCTGGGATATTGGGGTTGGTTCATCTATACCATCCCAATTAAGCCCATCATCTTGGGGATAGCTAGAAAGCCTATCTGAATGAGTGCCAGCTGGAAATAAGGCTGACCTGATAGCTAACCTCAGGCAATCGTTTCCTCTATTCTTAACGTTTACTATGGCATGTTTGTTCCTATAGTAGGGAGGCAAGGCTAGGTATGACCCGCCTCTGAACGGCACGTAGTTAGCTATGTCTAGATAGACATTATCGATTTTATCTACAGCCCACCCGGACCCCAAGTGTGTGTAGCGTTCTAGGTATTCTCGTATCTGCTGAAAACTGGTATCGATTGATGCGTCAATGGTCTCTGCATGTGTGACGACCTCTTGTTTACCTCGGAAGTAAGGCTGAACATACTCAGTGGCCCCTGTGGAGACCTGCTTATCGAGCGACATTTTCACTGTGATCTGAAACTTGATACTTCCTAGGTTATTTAGTTCCTGGTTGACCTTATCAGCTATCAGAGGCTTGATATCTGTAATGTTTATGTTTCTATCAACGCGCATGCGCCAACCTCTCAAATAATTGCCTACGGCGTGCTCAGTGTGCACGAACTGTAGGTCAATAGCTCTATTCTGTCGTAATAATTCTACAAGCTGTGGTTTCCTCATACGAGAATACCCGCCTAAACCCAAATCGTGTGCCTCGGCTTTCAGTTGTTTTACAGTGGGACGTGCTACGGGGGCATGTGATAACAATGCGGTTAACCCGGCTCTCCCCAGGTTTGAATAACCCGTGTGTCCAAGCTGTTTTGCTTGAGCTTTTAATTGTTTTACCGTAGGAGGGGCTTCTAAACCTAGTAATCTCAACAATGCTGACTTCCGCATTCGAGAATACCCGATGACACCTCTCTGTTTTGCGACCCGCTTGAGCTCGCTTACAGTAGACATCGTGTTTACACCTAAGAGAACTAATGTCTAATTGGTTCACAGTAAGGGGAGGTAACCCTTAAGTGGCTATCTTGAGCAGTCGCCTACGTTCTTTTATGTAGCCTTTTTTATTCTCGTAGATGAGTTGATGTCTGACTACGTTCGCTCCGTGAGCTTTACATAGACAGTAGTGTCCTTTAACCCCGATACCACACACAGAACACGTGTAGTTAGGACTTCCCATATGGAAACAACAGAACCCCTGATTCCTGCATTTCCTACCACAGGCCTCGGTCTTCCCCATAAGTATGTATTCGCATCGGTATGGAGCGGGTCTCATGTTTACTTATATAGGTATTTTAGTTTAATTGCTTCGCAACCAACGCAGTAGCTGCTATACCCAAAACTATGAAGCCCAGTTCACGATTCATTTGTCCCTTGGATGGTGTGTAGTACTGAGCGAGTGTGGGTTTATTGAGCGGTTCCAATCGTTTACCAGTTAGTAGGTAGTATTCTTTCATTGCTTCATCGACATCGTTGAATGTTTGAACGGCATGGTTTTCACGCTTGAGTTGTTCGTTAATAAAATCGATCCTCTGGAGGCGTTTTTTAGCGTACTCAGCCTGTGCTCTTTGTAATTTCTCAGTAGCGAGATCGTGCCGTTTCCTTTCTTCCTGTATTTCAGCCGCGTGATCATCTCGTAGTTTCGAGAAGAGGAAATTACTCCCGGAAAATGCCAGGGCATTCACTAACGCCCCACCGACCATCATAGCTATCGTGGCCATCCCTATATTTATTTCATTATATTATCAGGTATTATTCCTTGTTTTACTAGGATGTCTTTTGTGGCCATCGCCATACCAAGGTTCATTATGAGCATACCCATATCCTGTAGGTTGAAATCTAGCTTGATAGTTGGTTGTTTAAGCACCATTTTAGTCAACCGAGCGTACCCTACGGCTAGACTGGCGACCACTGTGGCGTGGTATGCGTCGTTGACGAACGTTTTCCCCTCAGACATTATGTATATGATATAAAATATTAAAATTATAACATGATATGCGGATCTACAGTGGGGCCTGCCGGCGGCGTGGGGGGCTCACTGTTTGGTGGTGGCTCACTGTGGGAGGGTACCCCCACGTATAACCATGTTATAACCACGGCAGCAGTTACACCTACAGCCAACAACAGTCGGGTTGGGTTGGTCACTTTATGTTGCCACCGTTTTTTACCGGCAGCTACTCTTTTAGGATTCTTCTGCCTGGTCACTTCCCTCACTGGTTCCTGTGAAGGGGTCACTGTTGGGGGTACCTCCACTGGGGTTTCCTGTGCAGCATCCATCTATACTATTATTATTATTCTTTCTCTCAAATTGGCAATGTTTTGCTGTGATAATCGCCGCCGTCACTGGAGCCAACAACATGCCATATTTGTGGTACAGCCCGCAGCTGATAGAGCTCACGGCGTGTTCGATAAAAGGGTCTTTCTCGAGGTCCTCCCACAGGTAAAGTCGGCGCTCTGGTGGAATGGGAAGGAAATGTGACACAATACCGGTGTATATCTGGGTCATAGCCGATCCTATTGTCTTTGTCATTTCTGCTCCGAGCCGGGACTCGTATCTAGCGTACAGCTTATCGATTTCTTCGGCTGACATTTTGTGAATTTTATCAGGAGTGTAGTCTCCAAAGTAATGTTTGGGTTTACTGCCAACAGCCAATGCCACCAGTTTCTCTCGCTTGGGGGAATCCCCCACACCCTCCAACGACAATTGTTCGAGCAATTCCTCACACTCCATCTTATAATATAACAAGTAAGATTTAGTTTTAACTATATAATACCCGATGCAGACAAAACACAGAGAAATGAAGGTTAAGTTGCACACGACAAACACTTCGAATATCATAGCTATATGCTTAGCTTTGCTTAGCTTTAGCTTAGCTTTGCTTAGCTTTAGCTTTAGCTTAGCTTTGCTTAGCTTTGCTTAGCATACTATATATGCTACTGGTTGGTCGGTCTTTAGTACGAGCTTAGCGTGTTTAGTTTCAGCGAGCTGTTTCTTCACCCGTTCCCGTTCTAATTTGCTCATCACATCGTTCTCTCTCAAACACTCCTCGAACGAATCCCTGTCCTTGCAGTGAAATAAGGCCACCCATCGCGTCTGCTCCCTGAGGTCTTTCAACACCGAGTTGAACTTCTGCGTTAGCACCCAGACGCTGTGATTTGCATGCCGGCCAGAGAAGGCCAGGTACGATAGCATGTCTCTCTTTTTTGTTATCTCGCGATTAGCGCTGCAGTCGTCCAGTATGAACAGCGTCGGTTCCCCTTTAAATTTCTCGTGAAGAGCTTTCAACCAGTCCTGCAGGCGTGTTCCAGGGTCGATTTTGTGTACGTCCGGGTCCGTCATCACCCAAGGTCGCGCGTACGTTTTATTCATGCTCAGAGTAGGGCACATGATAACGATGTTATCGAAAACATCCTTGTAGTAACCCTCTAACATATCCAACACGAAAACGGTCTTCCCACAGCCAGTCTGCCCGCATATGATAGCGCAGTGTGGGTCAGTGGGTAACCCCAGGGGGGTGTGGGGGTCTCCCCCACTAGTAGATGGCTTGCACGAATCTCCCATTGTCTATATTAAGTTGCGCGTCCATAATAACGTACAGATATAATTTCAACTTACCAGCGGTTTGAGCCTTCTTAGTAATCTGGATGGTTATCCCTTCGCTGCCGTTATCTATACGGCGCCCGCTACCGTGCAGTTTATCATCATCCGTGGATCGCATGTCCAACCATAGGGCGTACTTGGTGGTCAGGTATTCACCGATCTGCACGGAGCTTAGGTCCAGGTCCTTTGTTATGTAATCCCCCACTGGTAGCTTTTTTATCTCATCCCACTGCTGGTGTGGTCTCATACCATGACTGAACAGCTGGTTGGGCACGCCCTCGATGGTCACTTCCACCTTTTCAATCTCGAGGTTGAAAAACTTCTCGCTGTCCCTCTGGAATGGCTCGTAATCCTCCACGGGGACGACCAGGATACCTTTCATCGATCGCGCCGGCACGTTCAGGTTGATATTCCACACAGTGTCGCTCTTATCTCGCACGACTGATCTATGCCTCAGTACGCGATCGTACAGGATAGCCATCTTCCCAGAGTACTGACTTCGAACCTGCCTGGCCAGCTCCGGGCTAGTGACCATGTCGAACTCCAGAGAGATGTTGTCTATGGCATAACTGGCCTCATCACCGTTCGGCGTACGCACTACTTTGCTATAGTCGTTAAACGTGAGCTCGTATTCGAGCCTATCACCCAGCGCGGCCTGGTAAAACGGCGCGTGTCCCGTGAGCAACTCGAAGTCGAGCGGCACGCAGAATCGATTCCCGTATGCTAGAGCGATGGCTTTTTCACCATCCGATAGCTTGTCTTGCTGGTCTTGCGTGAAGACATACCCTATGCGCGCCCGGGTTGATTTGCTGATGCCCTGGTACACATCATTGACTCGTTCTCCATCGCTTTTCCAGAGATCCTTGTAGCAGTGAAACACGTCGCTGTCGTCGATGCTCAGCACCTCGTTACCGCTGATCTTGACGGTCGTTTTCTTGATGATGGCTCGCCCCACGTTCCGCACTAGCTCGCGTTTATCGTTGTTGGAGGTCAACGTGATATTGAACGCCAGTCGAACAGTGCCTGGTACAATGAGGTCATTCTCACCAAGGTTTGGAAATCTAACCAGCAGAGTTTGATTCTGGTCTATCTTGCTGGGATTGTTGGTGATGGTCACCGACTGACGCACGGCTCTGGCTCCTAATGGCTCTCTCAATCTTCTGAAAGGATCTAATTTTCTACCGTACATTGTTATATAAATGAAATATATTTTTAATACTAATGGATGAAGACATACCTATGGATGATATGTGGGACGATAGTGCCCAGGCATTCGATGATGACCAGGAGACCTCATTCTCGCAAAGTGACGAGCTCCTTAAGGGCGCCGTCGATGATTATTACAACGCAGTTGAAAATAAATCCAAACTCAAACCGTTGGGAAGGAACTATTCCGATTTTACCCTCAGCAATGGCACGCTGCGTTTGAAGTCTCGCCCGGAGATCGATCTCATGAATAAACGCACTAGAGAACCGCTTGCTTTATCAACATTGGCCGGTAAACATGGAAGTCAGTTGGTCCAAGATGAACTAGGCTTCACAGATTACGGTGGCGCGCGACCTAAGCAGTATCCTCCGAAGTTAGTTCAAGGTCTGGAAGGCATCAGGGACGCCACATCAGATCAAAACATGACTTATGATATTAAAAAGGTGTTGGCCGACTACGAGAACAAACCATTCCCAGGGCTCGAATTTACCGTTCGGGAACTGCGGGGGTTGGATCTGACGATGCAAACCATTCGCGGACATCTCGCGAAAAGCACAGCCAAAATGAGTGAGATAGACGACCACATCGCCTATGAAAAGAAAAAACTCGGTGAAACTGAGGACGAGTCTATGAAACCCACCATCGAGGAACGAATACGTAATTTGGAAGATGAAAAGCAGACCTGGCTGGAGACAGCATCCTCCTTCAAAGAAAAGCTTCGATCCCAGGTCAACCGTATACGGGAAACCATCAATCAAGTCCTCTACCGAGACACCACGTTAGCAGACAGGATTCGGATATTATTCCGGGAGCAAGGGATCACCATCGCCAGCATTCTGACTGCATTGGGTTTAATTATATCAACCCTGGTGGTGTCACTGACAGGGGGAACACCTGTGGGGGGAACCCCCACACCCCCCGGCGGAGGTGGTGTTAAAGACTGGATCAAAAAACTCGGGGAAGGCCTAGCTAAACTGGCTGGTAAAGCCGCCGAAGCCCTTCCCGGCATCCTGGGTAGCATCGTCTCGTGGTTGTTGAGCGCTCTATCTAAAACTGCCATGTGGCTCAGTCAAAACCTGTGGGCAGCCATCGTCGCCGTGGCTGGTTTGGTGTACGTAGCGGCTAAGAAATCTTTAACCAAATAAGTCCCAAAGTTACCCCACCAACCACTAAGGCTGTTTTATTATCAATATGCTGCTGATAGGGGGGTACCCCCACATGTATATGGGGGTGTGTGGGGGGCACATGAACTTTAGACTCCGGGGGTGGCGCCACTATACCCTTTTCACGTGGTGGGATGTGTGGGATATAGGGGGTGTTAATATCGGGGTTGATACCCAACTTTTGGTCCGCCGTGGCTATGACTATTTTGTTGTTATAACCCACCACTTTTTTTATTCTCAGTTGCATATCACTCGGAGCCATGTACAACCCCACGCCGAACACGTAATTGACTTTCGATCTGGCGTATTCTAACACGTTTTGGTAACGGTCGATGGCCCTCGGGAGATCAACTGGAGAATTGATAGCATCCTCAACGTTGGAAACGAATTGTGTCTGAGCGTCGTAAGCAGTTCCCTTACCGAGGATGTTGGAACGCGTCATCGACTGCGCACCCAACAGCGCCCACACGTACGTTCGAATCGAGTCGTTCAACCTGACTACCCCGGCACGAGTGAATCCTTTTGACGTGTCCAGCATGAACATTTTCCACCCGTCTGCGGTTGACTGCTCCACTTTCTGGACTGTGAAAGCAACACCACCTTTAAAGTTCATACGATCATCCCTCCATTCATTACTCGACAAAGCAAAGTCCTGGCGTAGTATATCTCGTTTTAGTAAATCATCACTGACTTCTTTCACTGATCGCGCGCCATCATAAGGTATACCCAACCCGTGGTTCGGCCCCGGCAAACGCCAATCCGTCTTCGGGTTTATTTCGAATTCATTGCAAATACGTTCGTAGGCCCGTCTATCGTACGGGTTTTTTGTTGCATCCCACGCTTTGTCCTGTGGGAGGGGGGCGCTGATCTCTTTAAGGATACGTCTGACCTGGTAGTACACGTGGAACTTGAACACAGACTGACTCAGCTGTCCACGCCGAGTGTCGGCCAATGTCACACCACACCCCGTTGTAGCGCACCACACGGCAAAGTTGAATTGATTCTGCCAGAACTGCATAGGGTTGTTGAACCAAGCGTGGACTGCCTTGACGTTAGTCACCGAAAGCTTATATTTATCAGGCATATCTATAAACTTGGCATTGAAAGACAACCCAGGAGCAACCACAATCTTCATGGTGGAGAAATCAACATCCAGTTTAGGGTAAAACACACCAGGGGAATACATTTTAAAACTATTATATAATAAATATATATGTAATATGTACATAACACTTCCAGGAATAACTAGCGGTGAGGCCGTTCAGCTGACGCACGCGATCGATAACACGTCAGGTCAACTCGAAGTCGCACTCTGCGATATCACCTACCTACCGCAATGGACTAACATTAATATCAGCAACAATAAGCTGTTCGTCAGTGGAACTCGCAGCCAGATAACTGACGGCTACTACAGCGTGTGCTCTCTAAACGACGAGGTCTTCAAACCCCTGGGAGCCGAACTCAAGATGAACGACTCAAACGGTACAGTGGTGTTAATCAACAATGGAATAAACCCTTTGAGGCTCGGCCGACCATTAGCAAGGATGCTCGGTATGTCTCCTGACGAGATAAAACCAACAACAACCGTCACAGGCACGAAGTTACCCGACCTAGTACCGTACCGAGAGCTGTACATTCATCTCGATCAGGTGAGCACAACGTACAACATTCAAGGAGGTCACCCTTCCACTATACTGAGAGCAGTGCCGGTGAAAACTGAGAAATACAACGACGGTAGAACCGAGTCGTTTTCACCACGGCAGTATAAAAAATTAACCCAGGGCAACATACCTGAGCTGACAATATCGGTGTTAGATATAAATCATAATCCTGTAAATATAGGATACCTCAGCTTAACGCTTCATGTAAAATGACCAGCGCACAAGGGCCCGGAGTGAAAAAATGCGTCAATATCGGGATCTCCGACCTCGGAGACACGCGCGGTTTCGACGCTCCCGGAGTAGATGGTACATCGTACGCCTTGCAACTGAAAAACAACATTTACAAACGCGTTGAAATCCCCTCCGGTGGAGCCCTAAGTGATATGATAGATACCACAAGAGCAACAGTAAACACTAAGTACTCCCTTGTCAACACCGGTGATAATAACTGGATAATATACCCATCGTTCGGGGGTAAACTGTTCGACTTAGACGATGTTGAGAGCACTACCGTCGCCCGAAACAAACCATATATGCTCGTCTTCACCGAAGATGACAAGTGGGTGTTGTTACCCGATAACGACGACTGGTTTCTCAATATTAGGCTCGTCTCTCCCTACGTGTTCACGGATAACAAAGACAACCACCTAAACAAAGTCGTGAACAATGGAACCATACTCGTGGCTTACGTCCCAACTCAGAGACGTAGCATAGTCGTCAGCCCACTCGACACTATGGCAGCTCACATGCTATCGAGTAAACCGAACATACAAAACGTGAAATTGCAGTTGGTGTCTGAATTCGAAGGTGTGGTCAGTATACTAGAGAGTCTACCGGCAAACTCAACACTGATCATCAAAGTCTACCTAGGGGAACCATCGGGGAATGATGTTGAGATCGTGAAGGGGATCAAACTCGGGTGGGTGAAACGACACCAGTATCAAGTTTGCAACGTTTACGTGCGAGTGGGTGTCGGCTCCAACACCAGTCTGCAGGGGGTCAACGTGACCGTGGAAAACAAGATATCACTAACCAATATCTTCCTGCCTGCCAACATACACTTCATGGGTATGAAGTTCACCCCTGAATTATTATCAGAAAACCAGTTGGAAATTATATCGTAATAGTATAATAATGACCAGTCATCGTCCCAACACTACGCTTAACGACCTAGGAGATACGGAGGGCTTCGATCAGCCTGGTGAGGAAGATGAATTATACATCCTGCACTTCAAAGACAACGTGTACAGACGGGTGCCGTTACCAGATTTAAAAGAGCCCAAATGGCTGATCAACTTAACATTCACCTCACCTTATATCACATTAAATAATGGGGTTGTCTCTAAGATTAAGAACAACGGTATCTGGGCCGGGGATTTCATTCCGGAGAGGGCATTAATACACATACCATCTACTGGTTACGGCAAAAAGGGGTTAAGTGCTTATCCAAACAATAAATTAACATTTAGCAGTAATCTTGATAGAATATCCTCCCCTTTCACCCTCATCATAGAAGTCTTCTTTACGGCTTTATTCGATGGAGACCCCCCAATAGTACACCAAATTTTACCCGGGGTGTCAATACGCTGGTCTGACATATACCAATATTGTCGTATTGTTATACAACGGGATACCACGGGTCCTATAAACCACTTAATAAGCCTCCAAGGGGTTTCTATTACAACAGAAGAGTTTATTAGCCTCTCACCTATTGCCCTGACTAGTAGTCTAGAACTTGTAGACTTCAAATTCATTGATAGACTATTAACTGAAACCCAATTAAAATATCTTTCAAAATATATATTATAGGATGGGTCTGTACCCAGTCGTAGAGGAAGTAGCGAAGACGCTGGAAACCGTAGATGGGTTCCGCTTGAGGCAGTTATGTGATGTGAAACGTCAACTAGAACAAGACCGTGACACGCGGAAAGCACTATGTAAAAAGTACAATAGAGCTTTCAATATCGTGGACGGGGCTGACACTACCCTTATGGCAACCAGCATGGGACTAGGGGCGGCAGGCGTTGGGTTGTTGGCTACCATCGTGGCTGCACCTATAGTGCTAGGTATTGAAATAACGGCAGGGGTGGCAGGGGTGTTAGGGTTGGCGCTTAAGTTAGTATCACACAGACTTAATCGTAAGGCATTGAAACACGACGAGATCAGGATTCTGGCCGAAGCAAAGCTGAACACAGTGAGTGAGCGTATTTCCACGGCACTCTCTGACAGTAAGATCTCAGAAGAGGAGTTTCGTTCAATCCTCTCTGAACTCAAAAAATATAACGGAATGAAACAAGATATTCGATCCAAGTCTCGTAAGTCTGCTATCAGCGAGGACGAGAAAAAAAAGTACATAGAACAGGGAATACAAAAAGCCCAGCAAGCCTTTATTATGAACACCAAAGAGATCGTAGGCGGTTCACGTTAAACTGTTTCATCGATATAAACATGAAATAGGGGAACACGAGGGCGATAGCCGTAAGCGGGCCACCGATCCTATATGGTCAGTCAAAACTTACAACATAGATAAAGTGGATATGAAAGCCGACGAACCTAACTTGTACTACTTGAGGGATGGGCCGGGTAGGGGTTTTGTAAGAGAAGAATTATTGATCGTACCGTACGGCACAGTATTACCTCCTACCAAGGCACAGTAATTTTGTAGTAGGGGTAATAGTAGCAAGAGCTAAGGGGCCCACCAACGTCTTATTCAGTAAATAAGGCGTTGTAGAGACATTTCTTGAAAGTGGTCCAGAACCCCCATTCCCTATACTACTACTCTGTATCACAAACAAGTGTCAACATGACAAGGCACCAGAGTATCTAAGTGAACTGCTAATCCCCTACAAACCACCCAGACACCTGTCATCTGACAGCAAATTCTTACTGAAAACTACTTCATAAAGTGTGGCCTCTTAAGGAAAGCTTTCTTTCAGTGTTTGTCTGCCCCTCACCTTAAAACTATACCCATCTTTTGCTGCATATTCAAAATCACATCTTAAAATGCATTTCTTTTCACAAACTGTTTACTCAATTCCAACACTACTTTGTAGCACTTTGAGCACCTAATTTGTTGTTAGATTTAGTCACATAAAAAGTTTTGGTGTTATTACTTTTGCTTGCATTGGATACAGAAGAGTAACGTGTTGGATAGGTAATTACATTCATTAGAAATTTCTGGCATATATCAGCTTTCTGGATCATGCAAACCATCAGCATGTTTAGCAAGTTCAACAGGGTGTGACACTACGTTTTGCATAATTACTGGTACTGGTACTAGCATACAACTTGTGATACAAGACCTCACAATACTAAATTTTAGCTACGATGATGTGTTGCCAGTTTTGTGCACTGAAGTTGTAATATGATACAAATTCCGATATACAAGTGGCGATACTATTAATATCATGATACCAAAAGCTTTAATTCTAACACCAACCATAAAATACCTTTCATCAAAACAAAACCACTTTAAAGTATTTTGTCAAATTCCACCAGCATTTTTCAACGTTCATTGAGAAATGAGATCATTAACTTTTTCATGAACTTTGTGAATGCCAAGAAAATGCGAACACTATAATTAACTCAGTTCCTGAGTTCCATAGTTCTTGAGAAACTTACGAAGGGAAAATAAATACACATATATATTTATCACCAAGCAAAAGTAAGTTTTTCTTGTAAAATACTGTGAATTCGTAAATATTTGAAGTGAAACATCGATGTATTGTGGCCCACTTAAAGTATTGTATTGGGCTATGACGACAGCATGTGGAGCTCCACAACCCATGTTAACAAAGGAGTTTTTCACACTGGGATGTTTTCTCAATGAAATTTTATCATTTTATAACAAGTTTTCATCTACATGTGGATGCAAAAAATGTAAAGGATGAAATGAATAGGTTATTTTTTAAATGAACAGTGCAAAATGTGTAGTATATGACGAATCATCTGGCCCAGATTTCTCAAAACAAACTTAAGACTGAGTTTTGACTTATGTTAAAGTTTTTACTTTTTACTTGAGAAAGCTCATTTCCCAAATGAACACAGTAGTACAACAATTGACTATGGAGGATAGAGTACTTAAGCTGATGGGACTTTTTTTGTTTGCAAACTGCAGTATAGTTAAAAATGTAGCTGTTTCAAATTGTCAAACTCTGTTTGAAATTGGAGTAAAAACTTCAGTTAGTTAATAGAAATTGGGGCCTGGTGTTGGTTGAGGTACAGTCATCTGGCAGTGGCATGTAGACAGTTTCAATGCCATTACTGGCAGTGAGTGAGTGAGTATGGTGTTATGCTGATATGAGCAATATTCAGGTGATATTAAAGTGATATTATGATGGGGCCATCAGAAATTGGCTTCAAATGAACTCACGCCCTCATCCTGACAAGTAAATGTTTTAACACTAATAACTAAAGGGTGCTTTGACTTACCCTATTGTGCTTTCCAAGGCATTCTTGAACTGGTTGTTGACAAACCTCATGACAATACTCGACTTGCCCACACCAGAGTCCTGAAACCACAGCAGTGTTCACGAATAGCATCTGACCCTCTGACAAATCTGGTAGATTCGCCAGTGGTCAGATAGAAATCACCATCCCGCCAGTCCCAGTGTCTGACTGAATATTTCACAATGTCTTTGTGTGAAGTTGTTATTTGTGGCAAGTGACACTTGTTTGCTGACTAGAAACCCTATGTTTGTTATCACATAATGTTAATAATTTCAATGCCAATTATAAAAAATGTCAAATCTGAAATGTTTAACTATATTCTGTGGGTCCTGTGAATTTTCAGTGTGTCAGACAGAGATCTGAAACTTACAGGACCCAATGTCCTGTTACTTTGAAACACCATCATGAACACTGCACAGCATCCTGAATGAGTGAGTGACAGACATATGTTTTATGCCACTATCAGTAATATCCCACATCATGGCAGGGGACAACAGAAATGGGCTTCACATACTGTATCCATGTGGGATTTGAACCCGGGTTTTAGGTGTGGTGAGCAAACACTTTAACCACTTGACTATCCAGTGGTGTTCCAAATACAACTACAATGTTACATCATGTAGTGGAACACTATGGATATATCAAACCCACAGATATGATAAAATAATAATTTTGTTCCAGCCACTTCCTGTATCAACTGGTAGAAATATGTGGTGTTTGTTATAACCTTAGGCATAGACAACAGACAACAGACAATTATAGACTATATATAGACTATAGACAATTACAGACTGGTGATGAGGTTAGTACCTGCTTTTATGGACCCATGGACAATATAAATCAGAACAATAACAATTCCAGAGAGTGAATCTGCGCCTATATCAAGATAAACACTGACACTGGAAATAATAACTTATCAGCTGACACAACTGATCTAAACATATACAAATAGCAATATGAAAGATACAGATTAATCCATAGTGAGAGCTATTCATGAGCAAAATGGATAAAACATGTTTTGGAGTACATTCCATTTTCTTATTTCTGAGACAAAGTTATGTTCATTTTGATAAATAGAGTTCCCAAATTACTTAACCCTTCTTTCTTCATCTAAACACAAACACTGCTTATGCTGACGCTATACTATTTACAAAGAAGACTCTTACTGCTGAGCACAAAGACCCCCAGTAAAAATTCATCCACTTCCATGTTTGTTGTCACCATTCAAAGTATCCAAAAAGAAATAAAAAAAGCCAGTCAATCTGGATTCTGGTTATAGCCTCGTACTGCGTTAACAAAGTTGCTATACATAGGAAAGCTTCCTGCTTCAGAAGTATTTACTACGACTGTGATCATGATGGTTTCAAAACAAATACTGAGTAAATACTGACCAAAGTAAATACTATGCTAACAATTAATATCACTTTTTACTTATCGTCGGATTACATGTCTTACAATTTCATACATTTTCAGGCAGCAGTGTTATAATAATAATAATAATGAGGGTACTTATACTGCACAATGCTCCATGCCACTTAAGGGCATGCTCAAAGCGCACACAAACAGTTAAAAATAACATATTAAAAGACATATGAGAAAAAGGGTCGTAAATACAAGCTTCGAGAAAGTTATGGTTTGTATCGGCTGAAAAGGTGTGTTTTGAGGTTACGCTTGAAAGCTTGAAGAGATGGAGCTGCACATAGTTTAAGTGGAAGTGAGTTCCATAGTGCAGTTGCAACAGAAGCAAAAGAGCGAGCACCAAATGTCTTGATGTTGAATGGTGGAGGATCCAGCAGGTGTGTGTTACTGGATCTGAGGATACGAGCAGGAGTGTATGGTGTGAGAAGACCACATAGGTAAGAGGGCGCCATGGAGTTAACACACTGGTAAGTGAAAGTAAGTTTTGACTCGCTATAATGAGGCAGGTTGGGCCATACAGACACACATACTCATGGCCATTTTGGCTAGGGGTTTGTGGCCATTTTGAATATTTTTGGATCATTTTGACGTGAATGTTTTATGGCCATTTTGACGTGTGGCCATTTTGACCAGGACCAGGACCCTTAATAAATACTCTGATGATAGCTAGAGTTGGAGATAAATTGTCTTAATAAGTCCATCATAATGAACAGTTGGTAAGAGTTCCCCTCCGTAACCCCCACTTAAAATGTGTTCTGGGGTTTAGGATTAGGGCTAAGTTTAGGATAAGTTTTCATAAAAAGCATATGTTCCTGGGCATTGTTTGATCTAGAAAAAAGAATGGGGGTTACAGACAGAAATGTTTCCAAACAGTTTTCATCAAAATATGTATTCAACAACATTCACTCTTTCTCACAACATTAGTGTGGATAACCATGATCAAGATGATGAATATCAGTAGATCATGATTATCTTATCGAATCACATTGTACTTCCCTGATCTGTGATCACATCAAAGGCGAGTGTAATCATTCTCTCAGACATGGTCTCTGTCATGTATTAATAAAGTGTGAATTTCATGGCAGAACGTTGGTCTACAAAACATACGATACTTAGTTAAAACGTTTATATAAAATGAGAAACATGTTGCGATTTCTAGCTTTGGGAGTTGCTAGGCAGGAACGGACGTGAGAAAGCATCGAATGATTCAACTTTATCAACAGTCAAACAAAATCGTTTACTCACGCCAAGGAGGCAAAGTTTGACATCTCTCAAGGACATTTTACACAAATTCCAGTTCTGGTGACTGCGAAGTAATCAAGTAATCTCTATGTGTGGTTTCACGAAATTCTAAAACCGAAATGAGATCATCGTCCCAATATAATGACAAGCTCTATCGCCATTTTGGACGTAAGTGTGTCACATGACATTATGTGTACTTCCGGTTCTCATATTCCTAACTGCGAAGTATGATTACGCCGTGCAAGGAGTTTCCGTACTGTCACATGCAATGAAGTCATTTTGGCACGACAAGTCCAGACATTCGAGAACAGCTCGTGGACAAGCGAAATAGCGATGTTCTTTGAGGTTATGGAATGGGTCGAGTGGTGACGATAGACAAATTCATTATCTTGCGTTTCTTTAAAGAAAAAGTGTACACGAAAATCACTTTTTGTGTATGTAAACCAAAATGGATTTTTCACTTGCATAATCTCAATGTTTGAAACTATACACTTCTTTTTCTTGCAATGAAAGTATAACCCGCACTGAAAGTGCTGAAATGTTTATGAAATAAATGAGATTTATTTGGCACAATCATAGAATCGGAATATATCCGAGACTCGTCAAACCATTTCCTCAAAGATTGAAAGATATGTATTTTCAATATTTGCGAGAACAATTACCTAGTTTAAGGAAATATTTGACACTTACCTTATCTGTAAAATAATATCCATATGGAATTCTATTCATCAGGTTTAAATGTTTAAAAAATGGAGTAAGTTTAAGGCGATTGCGATCTTCATCGCATGATCATGAACTTTAAATTGAGAGAGGTAGATACGCAAATGTGAACAGAAGATAACTTGAACTTGTCGGTTATGTAATTCAAATGCAAATGAAGACGATTATCATTTTCCCCTTGTATGCTGTAACTACAGTAATCTTCGAGGCAAGTATATAAAAGAAACAATGCTAAGTACGTCCAACTAATACGCTTAAGGTTTCCTTAGTCCTAACTAGTTCAAATAATTGGAAGCCCGTCCATGTAAATTTTCTACGCATTTGTACATAGAAAGCACATCTTGTCTTGAATGTGTAACAACGAATGTATGCAATCTACTATGGACTTGGGGCGTTTGGAGTAGTGCCTGAATAAAGACTGAAACTTCTGGGAACAGGTCAAAATGGCCACAGGAAAAACTGCCTCTCTGACCCTTGTCAAAATGGCCACATAAAAGAATTTCATATCAATAAGTATTGTTGTTGAAATGCTTTCTTAATTGGTACTTTGGGATTGTTACTTCAATATTTTCAGAAGTTTATTTTTTTCACCCTGTACTGTCAGTTACTTCTGAGTATGGTAATTATAGAACATATCGGAAAACGTTATCCGTATTAAAAGATGCAAAAATAATGTATGGCTATTTTGATTTTTTTCTATGGACATTTTGACTTTTTGGTATGATTATTTTAACTAGGGGTTTGTGGCCATTTTGATCTTTTGTTTTTGGAGTGGCCATTTGGATGGTGACAGTATTCAAATACACGAACGTGTGTTTGTTGACATGACGACTCTCACTGGTCCAACTGAATGGTTTCCTGCCAATCTTGTGGGAGTGTTGTGGTGATTGTACGTGCGCTTTCTGCAGTTTCAGGAAATACGACCATAAATCGCCAGAAACAATAATATTATATCTGCATAACTAATCAACGTTCACCTTTAACACGGGGTATATTATTTCACATCTTTGAAAATATTTTGGTCTCACGTTTTTGGTTGTTCATATGTTGTTCAGGGAATTATTGGAATCAAACAGGAATAGAGTTATCGTTCCTTCTTACGCCACTATGAAATCCTTCGAGAGGGGTACGAGGTGCCATTCGGCTTGACCCGGAATAACACGAGTTGGTTACAAATGTTGAGGTTTGTGGCCATTTTGACATTTTTGTGGCCATTTGGATTTGGATGTTTTACGGTCATCCACCCAATGTCTGACTGTCCTTCTCAGACACGCCAGGTCTCTCTGTACAGAATGTCCCCGTTCACCCAGGGTCAGTCAGGATGATGTGTGTACACACTATGAACCTCCCCAGGTTAGGAAATATGCATCCTGACAAAAATACTTCCAGTCATAACTGTGTTTTCCTTATTTCTGAGATAAAGTTGGTTTAATTTTGTTAACAGTGGTTCGATTTTACTTCACCCTTCCTTTTACAATTTGATTTTTGAATCCCATCAAAGAATCTGTAAACTAGAATCTGTAAACGATAACGGAATAAGAGTAACGGTCCTCTAGTTTGCCGGCTATTTTCAGTGAGTAATTGTTACCCATAATCTCATTTCGGGGATTTGAGTGGTCAAGGGTTCGAACTCTTTAATTACATGGCACCAACTTGTTTTGAGTGTCCTGAAGCTGCGAACACCGTCAGTGAAGTTCTCAGTTATTCCAGGAACAAACACAGCGATCATCAAGATCAAGTTCAGTTTCACACTGACACTATTCTTGCCTCGTTGAAGACCATGCATTTTATCATCAGGATGAAATATACAAAAACGTTGAATTGCTAAAATAACAAGATCGAGTGAGTGAGTTAATATTTAACGTCACATCGGCAATATTTGAGCCATATCGTGACAAAAACCATTAATATTGTACATAATAGTGAATGGTAAAAATCTGTCAACGATGGACAGTAAAACAACTGGACTATCACAATTAGCATTGACACTAGCGTGGAAAGTTAAAACTAATATCACTATTTGGCCAATGCAATATAAAAACAGGTTACAGATCGCCGACAACCGAGAGTAGATCACCATCCTAGGGACCATGGGGACATACAGTACCTTTGCTACCTGTATGGACCCTAGTTGGACTTACATCATCTCATCTGCCGCTGGCGATTGTACGAAATGCTAGCCAAAAATAAAATAACAAAAATACTACGTCTAAAAATCCCGGTAAGTTTAGTTTTACTTCAAATGTTTGGGACGTACCCTCTTACGAGAACAGTAATTTTACAATGCTTCAAACCCTCTTTGAGGGTACATCAATTAATATTCTCAGTTACCAATCTAAACTAGCAATAATAAAATATTTACCTATTTCTAAACCATGTAACAAATCTGCCAATTCTTTTAAAAATGCAATAATTAAATGGGAACCAAAGCAGGTGTGAGTGAGTGAGTTTAGTTTTACGCCGCACTCAGCAATATTCCAGCTATATGGCGGCGGTCTGTACCAGATAATCAAGTCATCAATAACATGAGCATCGATCTGCACAATTGGGAACCGATGACATGTGTCCACCAAGTCAGCGAGCCTGACCACCCGATCCCATTAGTCGCCTCTTACGACAAGCATAGTCACCTTTTATGGCAAGGATGGGTTGCTGAAGGCCTATTCTACCCCGGGACCTTCACGGGTCCCAAGATAGGTGTAGCCAATATAGGGTTCTATAGCATGTTATTTATTAATACCTTCTTGAGTGTCCTATTTCTTCTGCAACAGATCACGGACGTAAGATCTAATGACTGCTTAATAATATGAGTGTGGAATAAAGTGGAGTCACAGATTTGTTGAGTGCTGCCTTCGCGGTAAGATCGACCATTGTCTTCCCAGAAATGCCTACGAGGCTCGGTAACCAACAAAAGACGATGTATTGGCACGTAGCAAGATCATTGTACAATTCAATCATTTCTAATAAAAGTGGATGTTTACACGATAAGTTGTTAATCGCCGGAAGGCAAGAAAGAGACGCTGAATAGATTATATATTGTTTATGTTTGTGAGTCTTTGAATATATTTTAAGGCTGTTAATAGGGAGTTGTAAAAATAGAGCAATAGGGAAGATATTGTTCAGGATATAATGATAGTGACACAAGCTACAGAGCCACCATCCTTGGACCCATCTGCAAATAAGGATTTATATGTATTATATTATAATTTAATTGACTAAATTCTTTTTTATATTGTAGTTCATTAGTTTCTAATTATACAAGTCCACTTGTGGCCTAACCATTTGCCAAGGAGGAGAAGAAAGAAGACGGTAAGGAGACATATTCTCCAGCTCAGTGCCGGCGAAAAGCTTAATTCTCAGCCCAAGAGGCGGAACAAGAGAAGATTTCTTCTTGTACAAATCTTCATAAATCGGGTTAAAGACAGTTATATGCACGTTTTTGACTCAGATATATATGCTAATTTTATACGTCGCTTTTCAAGAGATGGTTCATCAGCCTCGACATTACAGGCTGCCAGCAGGTGATGTTCGAAAAGAGCCAAGACAAAGTCTTAGACATTGATTATGGACAGAATCTAATAGTATTCGGTTCACCGTATACAACAACTGAGCCAAAAACATTCTTCGAACGGAGGTGTCGGAGAGTAGCTTGATCACCTCCCAACTTTGAATTAAACAAGCAGTGATAGTAGTAGTAGAAGTAGTAGTAGTAGTAGTAGTAGTAGTAGTAGTCGTGGTGGTGGTCGTGGTAATATACTGAGTCGATAAAGAAACTTAACATTCTTTCTTCAGGGCACTATAAAAGAACAAGAGATGGTAAGATGGTTAAATTGTTATTACTTCATTGCTGAGATCTGTGTGATGTACTCGATACACTGACAGTGCCACAATCAATTCCATTTGGCTACATCGCCGTTCCAAAACATGGATATATTTTTTACCGTTTTGTAGCACGTGTTTTACATGTTTGTGCTGTTCCTCCTTCTGTTGCCCCCCCCCTTCATTTTACTTTCTCATTCCACTTTATGTGTGTGCATTGTGCTTTCACATTCCACCTTATGTGTGCCTCGTTTCGTTATTTTACTTTCACATTCCACGTTATGTGTGCATCGTGACATTATTTTACTGTCACATTCCACGTTATGTGTGCATCGTGACATTATTTTACTTTCACTTTCCACGTTATGTGTGCATCGTAAAGGTTACAAAAATACCATGTCTAATTTCGTTATGTTTCTTGGTTTCTGTAGATTGTGTTGTGGATAGGTTCACACCTTGTTGAAACATCTACCGGTATAATGAGCTGGACACTAACTGGGTGAGTAACAACAGAATGGGAATTACCGACATTTCATACAATACGTATGCACTGAAAGTTTGTGGAAGGTCGTATCCCGAAAGTGTAGAATTCCACTAGAGGAAAAACGCCTGTGAAAATTGTTTCAAACGCGACTGAGTTCTGGGAGATCACTAGTAGTCAATTGGAACAGTTGCGTTTAAAAACCCTTTGGGGAGTCTTCTAGGCGTATCTATGTCTAATGTGGGAAGAAAACCAAGCTGCAGTATGTCTCATACGACTACCACTTTGGTTAAACTCAAAACAAAGAGCGTGGAGCAGACAAACCTGGAGAGCAATTGCGGCAAGCATGCATTCGAACCCAGAAAGAAAATAAGTTTTAAGCCTCCAAGATTACAGTTCGTTTTTGTTGCTGTTGTCTTTTTAATTTCATTCCTGGGAAAAGTATTTTGTCGATTGATCTTATTTCTTTGTGTTTACATGACCAGAGTTGTATTTGTGTTATGAAATTTGTATTTGTATTATAAAATATAAGTTACACTCATCCATCCATACACACATTCACATCCATTTGAATCCACCCACACCCATTTTCACAAGAAAGGTTACTGGCATTACAAAATGACTGAGCTCTACACAGCCCGCGCCTTACCCAACTGGAACGCCTCATAACACAGTAACTCCGAGTTTCTGTAAGTGTGTTTCTGTAAGTATATTATTCTGGAGTATCTTGGGGGATGTAGATGGATAAGAAATACAGGGTGTCACACAACTGCCTGTACAAGCAAATGCGGCTGTGAACTACATGTGTCTGATTGTGGTCTCTGGGTGGAATGTACAGGTCAAAATGTCGAAGAAAACCAGAATAGATGAGTGGGTCCAGCCTACAACTACATTTCTGAGTTTTCTCAGGCCGTTCTACTCTTTACTCACGCGGGATATAACTTTCATTGATGTCAAAACTCTAAGGATCTTTTCACCACTGCTAGTTCTCCCTTAATTATTGTTTTTTTTTAAAAAGAAACTGATTTCATGATTGAATTTTGATGAATGCGTGCTGTAGATAGATGTACTTTAATGATTGGTAGTATAAATTAGAAACTGGTATTGCTAGTGGCAGTATCCTCAAAGGGGTTAAAGTGTCATAAAAGTATTGTCCTCCTGAGAGGGTACGTAAGTCCCCAAATCTTAACAGTTTAATGTTTGCTCGTCAACAGTGGCAGCACAGCAGTCTCAATGTCTCAATGACGTCACCAGGGGTATCACAGCAACCCTGTTAGACTCGCAGCATCAAAGGCAGCACACCAGTCTTCACAGGGTGATGGCATTTTTAGAAATTGAGGAGTCTGATAAGGACAAACTTCATCCAGGTGGCACGGCGTTCATCCAGGTGGCACGGCGTTTCTTCACGTTTCAATACAGATCGCATACTCTAATTACAGAGGTTGTTCATCCATAAAGTTTGTCCTTATCTTCACTGACTCGGTTATGCGTTGAACAGTGCCCTATATTTATCGGAAGAAAGATGGTTCACTCTCCGAACCATCAGATTGTCTTGTCGATATGACAAATTGACATAGAATAGTCATCAGTTCAAGGGAGAGGGAAATGGCTCGAAACTTTCTTAGATCATTAAGACTCAAGTAGAAAAGTGTGTAAACAAAATTCAAGTCCAGTGTCTGTTTCATTATGTTTTCCGGTTTCGTTCGCTGCCAAAAAGTTGACACTGACTTAGTCGCAAACAGGAATAAACTCAACAGTTTCGGTTTTGATTGTTACGGGGTTAAAATCATCTTGGAGGTAGTCCTCTATGACACCCTGAGGCAAGTGGGGTGTTTGCTGAGAATCTGACTCGCTTGATATCGTTTCTGTCTTTACCTTGCAGCTTCCATTTTGCTATACTCAGTGTTTATCACAAATAAAATGAATTTAGTGGTTGTATTATTCTCGTTAACTATGCATTAGTTAAACGGAAGTCACCGTGGAAGATATCGGTGTGATACCAAACAAACAACAAAACAATAAGATATAATTACCAGATGTATTATGAAACTAAAAACTTCCACAGACCAAAGCAAATGTACTACCTTGGCAGTAATGTGATTATAGTGTTCAGGACACAGAACTAAGAGCAGCAATGGTCATATCTACCCTTGGCTAGGTATTCAGGGTAAGAATGGCCTCCACACAATGCTGGTATTCTTGCTAGTTGAGATGAAATGTGTCTTGAGAGGAAAAGGTTAGCTCCCATTCTGTACTTGCACAACATCTACCAGATGTTTCCATCCATAATGTTCTCTGCATCAGGAGGGGTGAAGTACATTCTAGAATTCTGTCTAAATATAGCACCAATGTAATTACAGACCACACTACAAACCCGTATTGTATGTTAACAGGGACTGGATATTGCACTTGAAATAGTATTTCTCTGCTATACTGCTTTATATCAACGCTGTAAGAGTCATACATGATGAACCAGGTTTAAGAAAAGTCTCACAAACACTTAGGCTTTGTCCCGGAGTTCAATACTCAGCTTGATGGTTTCTTTTGGTACAAGTCTTCCAATGGGCAGGTACTCCACCTCAACAAGTTTCTGTAACGAAGTGATGTACCCTTCATATATCTGTGGTTCTATTTGTGGTTCTATCTGTGGTTCTATCTGTGGTAATATCTGTGGTTATATCCGTTGTTATATCTGTGGTTATATCCGTGGTTATATCCGTGGTTATATATGCATGTAGATCTTTGTAACCTCAAAGGAATTCTTATGTATATGGCATATGTTTTATCGATTGCGTTAATATTTCCAAGTTCAATTCTGTAAAATCTTTCCAATATGAAAGTATCAATCATCAGGAATTACTTAATAAACAAAATGCAACTTTCTTCAAGATAGATAACGCAATGTGAAATAAGGGGTAAGATTTAGTAAGAAGGTAGCCTCCCATATTCTGCTTACGTGGTGATCTGTTTGTATATAATCATGAAACGTGATTTCTGATCGGGCAGTGTAAAGAAGCTGGGATACAGTTTCTACGATCCGGTAATACATGTATATTTATTTGTACGCAGATTGATTCAAAGATACCAATTGCCTCACACAGAAGATTTTCAAAGGTCTGAATGAAAAGCTTTAGAACGTTTTGGCTTCATAAAAGAAACATAAATAGTGCAAACGACACTTACAGGCACATCATCGTGCGCGACAAACTTAACCCTTCTGAGAACATGGATGACGGCAATCTTAATCGTGAGCATGGCTAGTCTGACTGCAAGGCACTGACGTTGACCATAGCCAAATGGAAGCCAAGCAAGTGGGTTGATGTTGCCTTTCCATCTGAAGACGAGCAAAGGATGAAAGATAAATTGTGTGATACTATAATTACGGCACTAGTCAAACTCGTCCTGTGACGTACTAGAATTGCACATTATATGTAACGCAGAACTGGAACTTTCAAGAACGTTCATTTCCATTCTTATATTTAGTACGAGATCAACAACAGCTACATAATACAGTAAATATGCCTTACTGTACCGTCATTTCTAGGAATACATTCTACTGTTGGCAACACATTTCCATAAACTGTTATCTTTAACAAACTGTCGTACTAATAAGAAGACTGAAAAAAAGGTTAGTATGTCTGCATGATCATTTATTACTTCCTTCCACACCAAACTGGCCACCTGATATAACTGTGTTCATAATATTCCAGGTGGCGTTTAACCCAAACTCGTCCACTCACATTTAAACCAGTCTGTAGCTACTGTACACACACATATCATTTTGATGTACCAACCGATCGGGCCGAAAGGCATGTGGATGATCAAAGTAGTCTGGATCTCTCTGTATCTCCAACGAGGGTACGATAACAGTTGACCCTTTAGGGAAAGTGTAACCCTTGATGGTAACAGTGTTTGCTGTTTCTCTGCCAATGCTGCAAATCACACAAATTCCAAGATGAGTAAATCCTTCAATCACACAATGTTGTACCACATGTTTAAAGACACAGAAATACAGAAATGCATATAAGAATATTATTTGACGAATGTTGGCTGGTTTAAACAAGATCAAGAGTAACATCATTGTTTAGGCTTGTATTTGTGTCTAAAATTTACTGAGTTTGCAGAGGTATCTGGTCTCCTCACAAATCCACAATGTCCCACCTACTACATGACCCCTTTGATATTAAAGGGGCACTGATGCGGAGCGAATAATGCTTCTCGCCAACGGTCTAATTACGAAAGCAGACCGCAAATTGGTCAGCGCCCACTCCTTCGACCGTGACGGACAAAGGAACTGGGCTCCTGTCCATATTAGCAAAATTTCTTCACTTAAACAGTCAGGAGGCCGGATGCCCATCACATGCCATTTGTTTAAAAATATCCATGGTATTCCTTGTCTGATCGTAACCATATATCCCAGCAGTGTAGTTCTTTTAGGATGCTTGGATGGTATACTTACTGATCCAATTTGATCCTATTTCTGTGTTTTAACCTCTATATTTAATCATGTTACATGAAAATATGATGTCTACAGGCACGTAGCAACCCATTTGTTTCAGTACGGAAGATTGCAAAGCTTTATATTTAGGTAGTTTTGAGTGTTGGTTGAGCTGTGATAGCAAATAGCATGCGTAAATTTTGGTAGCTATGGTAGCTACAATGGTTTATTATTTATGATAATAAAACACACAGTTGATTTATTTGAATTCGTAAACAAAAAAACGATGACCTTGGCTTTGGTAGAGAAATCTGAAAATTGTCTTACGTAAAAAAAACTTATTTCACTTATTTACCAAAGTACACAGCAAATGCCTGTGTGTATTCCTTATGTAACGAAATTCCGTTGGTATCCTCAAAACAGTTTCGGCCCATAAGTGTTTTCAGGCTGCATGCGACACAGAGATTACATCTTCCTTGCTGTAACTCGCGTTTGATGGTGTAAACCTACACGTGTTATTTGTCATCATTCTCTTGATGGTCAATTCATGAATTTATAACAGGTATAATTAGTAGCAACACCACTTCGGTTACTCAACAAAGGTTCCCATTTGGCATTTCTCCTGTCTGGAGTAAATACTCAACATTATAAATTAAGGTCTGTAATGGCAAATGTATTGTATATTATGTAATATGTGCATGTAAGTGATGCAAGAGGGTTTATCACCTGAGTTACAAAAACAAACATCGATCAAAGGATTAACCGATAACACACTGATTGATTAATTACTTTTGTTCTTCTAGCGGATTTGTCAAAAGGCAGTGTGTGTAGATGACTACACCCTGTCGTAAAGTGTGAGTGCAAAAACAACATCCTCCCTTCAAAGAATTAACCCCCTTGCGTTGATTGATTGATTGCTCAATATTGGTCAACTAAATTACTTAGAATAGTGGACATCATACAATTAGTTGCCAGGTGTGCTATCTTGGGAGACCAATGAGAGGTTTATCTAGTTTTCACCAACGAAAGACGTGAAACGATGTGTTACTTTTTCGCAAATGAGACAGTTGTAAGACATGCGACACAGAGCAGGATTATTTACCAGCTGCAGATGAATGGAATACGATTTCTTTTACGTGGATATTGATGGATACATTCCTGAACAAGGTAGTAGCCTGACACTGTTGCTATAAAATATTTTACGTTCATTGTTTGCATTTTGTTTTAATTTATTTGTTGTAGCATTCAGCAGAATCTGTATGACAGAAAACACACACTAGATCGCGTATGTATGTGAAATAGGATCCACATTGGCAATCTATACAATGTATAAATGTTGCTGTTATGTCAGAAATTTACTATGAGTATGAGCAAATCGTGTGTTCTTTTATTAATTTTCAGAATCATACAAATATGACAATAAACTAATTAGGGTTATGAGACAAAATATAGAGACGTACATTGGCTTCGTTATTTTTCCGTCCTAATAGTTTTTTACCATTTCTACCACTGGCAGATGATTAACCGTCAAAGTGTTTCATTTGTTTTCATCATACATTTGTAATGAAGTACAATTGACTTCACCTCAGTTGACCTGTCTATAATTAAACTATCAGTTGCACATACGGACTGCGCAGCAGAGGTCACGAACCAGTCACGAATTCTGGGATATCATCCGGGTACTCACGGGAGAAAAACAATAACAAAAGTTTACACCAGTCCACGGAAAATGCTCCGCATCAGTGCCCCTTTAAATGATCTTAGAGTTCCAAGACTTGTCGGTTGTGGAGTTAGCGTCAGTTGTAATGATGGTTCTTCGACACAGCCAAACTAGTCTAAATTCTGAAATACTACTTACATGGGTATTGGAGGATACAGACGAAGAGTCTCCCTGATAATGTGATCAAGATACTCGAGCTGTTGTATTTTGTCATAGGTAGGTTCCTCCTGTATCAAACACTGATACGTATGGTAATATGTCACGCACAATATCATAGATTTGAGGCAAGATATCGTCATCCCCAAGGACCATAAATCAAACTATGTATCCTGCTTGCTGATCTTTTTCTTTGACCACGCAAGAATTCCTTGTCAAATATTGCCCAAATGAAAACACCTAATTGGTCAAGATGTTGTGGCAAGCTTTAAGTATATTGTTATCCAGGTTCTTTCCAATGATCTGCGTATCTGTACAAGTGTGAGTGAGTTTTACGCCGCACTCAGCAATATTCCAGCTATATGGAGTAAATAATAATAATCGAGTCTCTACCAGACAATCCAGTGATCAACAACATGAGCATCGATCTGCGCAATCGGGAACCGATGACGTGTCAACCAAGCCAGCTCTTGCTACAAGCATAGTCATCTTTTAAAGTAAGCATGGTTTGCTGAACACATGTTCTACCCCGGACCTTCACGGGCCACCTGTACAGTAAATATAAGACAGCACCTACATGTGTACCACTTCATCTGATTCATTTCATTTCTGACCACAATTTCTATAACGTTTGAGCTAGAATCTATCGACAGTCTAGTTATTTTACTGTCAATTGTCAACATATATCGAGCAAGTTTTTATTTATCAATATGCTACTCTCATAGTCACGATGAAATACTGCTTACGATGTGACTTGAATTTGTAAGTCACTCTCAATAGAAAAGATTTTTACTCTCATTTGCTTTGATGTTGTGTATGAGATATGTGATGAGAAAGGCTACAATGAACACTTGTGATTACATTCATATTTACATTGGCTTAAAATGAGAAATTGTGCCATTCTCTTATTAACGGCAGGCCGCATACATCACCGATTGCTGAATGTATTTCCTCAAAGAGCCTCGTTTGTATATCGGGGTGAGCAGCCAGGATATGTGAAAGGAACGACAGGGATGTTGATATGCCGTCAGAGGAAGCAAAGAAGAGCAAACCCTGTGCATTCATTTCATCAGGTGACATCATATCTGGTGGATAAAATCACACTCTCATATGGAAAAGAAAGATGTTTGTAACTAAATGACAGCCAATATTATTCACTGGGAGGTAAACTATAAAATACGAAGACACTTGAATTTATGACACACAATAATGTAAGGACACGAGCATAGACTACACATTGAGCCTTGAATAAGAATATAAAACACAACTTAAGCGTATACTCACAGTTACATGGACGCTGTGTTTTCCTTTCAAGAATACTATTCTGCTCCGAGTCAATCAGTATTTGCAGAAACTCCACGTTTTTCTACGGAATGGAAACGCCGTTGTGAGTCTTACAGCACAATCGGTAGTATGGTCAACTAACTTGCGTTGCTAGCGATCTCTAACCGCTTTGCGTCTCGCATTGTTAATTCTTAGGATATGCTTTTAATTTTCATTCATCTACTTTTAACAAATCTGTGATAATCTATTAACATCACTGTTCATCTTTGTATATGTATGAATTTGAATTTCAAACAACGATATGGCTGAAATAATTATGAGTCAACTTAAACACAATCACACCCATATAGCAAAACATTGTTATAATTAATTAGTTCTATTTGTCTATCCAGTCTACAGTCTTTAAAACAAACTAATATGGAAACTTACTTGTGAATCTAGTTGCTTTTTCCGTTTGTCAATAATACCTTTAAACAACGTTCTTAAGAACTGGTAAGCACTTCCTTCCAGTGAGTCAATTCTACAAATCGTCAGCAGTGGTTTAATGAAGGGTAACGCAACTGTGAAAATAGATAGATGGATCCATTACATCTAAAAATGACTTTTCAGACGCAGCTGATTATGATTAAAGATATTTTATTCGAAATAGCCCTATTATAGTGTATGTTTTAGTATACAATTGATGTTCCACTCCCTCTTTCACACAATACCGAAAAACATCAGCATTAAAAAAATCCTGTTAGGTGTGTTAAATAAATGGTTCAATGAGGAATAATCGTGTTTGATTTTTAAAACTGACTGCCCAATGTAAACAAACTGCAAAGAAAAGCTATAAGATATCTTGACTCTTACCAGAGAGAAACAGTAAATATCTTTTTAAGAATCCGCTTGAAAACAGCTGAGTCGCGTTGATGACAAAAGGGTGGGTAACATCATTCTGCGAGTTGGCTTGGAGACCAAAGGCTGTCCTTATAATTGTGTTCACAGCATATGGAATGTAGTGACTGGTAACAGAGTGCATCAATATTCAGTATAACTTAAATACAAAACGTATTATTTTGTGAAAGTTTTTAATCGAGATATTATATTCTTAATCTGTTTCATTTGACACTTTTCGCATTCTTGTTAACGTGACATTGAACATGATTTTGATGTAGCCTATCTAAAATCATGTACAATTTGGGGACATGGCATTTAGGTACTGCATGGGCGCTCATCCTTCTCCTTTTTTGAGCACGTGTCATTGTGTCCCAGTTTTATCTGTAAGGTAAGACATGCTCATATTTCATCATTGAAGGGTTCTTTACCTTCAAAATAATTGAACAATACTTTCTTCGGAATGACGTGTTATTAATATTTAAATGTGCTCTTGCTGTGAATAAAATCAACACAACACTTTCCACGATCATAAGGAATCTCTGCATAATATGACTGGACGACTGAAACGGTGTTCTATATCACATTTTATGGGCGCCTTCCCACACAACGTAATTTAGGAGACGAGACCACCCTAAAACGTATAGTAGGGTACACCGAGTGTGACAATTACGTATCCTTAATCAAAACAACTTGTGATCATCTTCTAATATATCCTCAAAAGTTCTCGATTGTATCTGATATTTTCTGTTTTCGCTATAATTACCTGAAAGATGCACATCTATCGCTGGCACATGGGATACCTGAGTTCTATTCCCCTTATAAACACCATGTATGAAACCGTCCATGCAGGTAGCAAAGGTACTGTAAGTCCCTATTGTCCCTTGTATGGTGATCTAATTTCGGTTGTTGGCGATTCATAGCCTGTTCGTATATTGTATTGTCCAAATAGTAACTTTTGACGCTAGTTTTAAGTCTGATTGTGATATTCCAGGTGCTTTGCTGTCTTTGACGACAGGTTCATATAGTATCCACATCCACATTTTAATGTATAATAATGTTAAATATGGCTGAAATATTACCGACGTGACGTTAAATATCAACTCATTCACTCATGTATCAAACCATGATGGAATACAAAAGCAGTTACTGCATGAATTACCCTCAGTATCCTCAAAACACTACTCGCTGTAAGGATCTTACTAGACTGTCTGATCACAGGCTTGTCATGTTCAAAGTAATACATACTCTCTCACAGAACAGGATTCTTGGTTCTCTGCAGCCACGCCCAGGTTTCCCGCTAATACTGTTGCTACAGCGTTGATCTGACCACACATCTGTTAACAAGATGACTCGTGATTAGTATCTCAACAATGTTTTACATCAATTCAATGTTTTACATCAATTCAATGTTTTACATCAATTCAATGTTTTACATCAATTATCTCCTTCCCATGAGTGGGTGGGTTATTATTTATGCCATTTAGTGACGAGAACATGTATATTGAAATGAAAGATGTATACATTATAAAAACATGTCGTCAAAGGACAGTAAAACAACCAGAATATCACAGTTACGATTAAAACTAATGTAGAAAGGTGAAAGTAGTAGCACTATTTGGACAAAACAATATATATATATATATTTGTTGTTTATATGTTGTATATATATATATATATATATATATATATATATATATATATATATATATATATATATATATATACATATATATATATACACACACAACATATAAACATATATGTTGTATATATATATATATATATATATATATATATATATATATATATATATATATATATATATATATATATACAACATATAAACAACAAATCTGTTTTCCGATCATGCTTAATCAATACTTGATAAATCAGTTGATAACGCATTCACAAATATTGATAACATAATTAAATATGTCACTAATGCTCTCTATTTAGCTGCGGAAAATATGAAACGGAAAATCGGTACATTAACGAAAAAATACAAATGGTATTACAGTATATGTGAAAAACTTAAAACTAAACGTTCTGGATCCAGAACAATCTCTTCTAGATTACCGGACGACAGTTCAATTTTTAGAGCTGAACCAAACGCCATATTAACGGCTCTTAAATACGTTCAAAGACATCCAAAACATAAACAATATATTATTTATTCTGACTCGCCTTCTTTGCCTTCAGGCTATTAAAATATATCTTGTAAACATCCACTTTTAACAGAAATTATTGAGTTAAATAATGATCTTGCTACTGGCCAATGCGACATCGTCTTCTGTTGGTAATCCAGCCACGTTGGCATTTCTGGGAACACAATGGCCGACCTTGCTAAAGCAGCACTTAACAAATCTGTGACACTACTTTACAGCTTTAGAACGTGCATCCGTGATCTAATGCAGAAGAAGTGGGACACCCAAGTAGGTATAAAGAAATTACCTTTACTTAGTGAAAGGTGAGGGTCCTCCGTTTTGCACCCCTTGTGAATCACAGTCAAGCATGTCTTGTTTGACTGTGTTGAATATTCCATTATAAGGGATGATTATTTCAAATCTCGTACTATGAAGGATCGTTTTTGCAAAATAAGTTCTCATTTAATGATTGTATTTTAAAAAGAATGAGATTTATTGGTATTAATATCTTATGAGGTTTAATTAGAAACTTAGATTGTTAGTGGCTGTATCCTCGAGTGGGGTTAAAGTACCGTAAATACTGTCCTCCTGAGAGGGTAGTTAAGTTTCAGGGCATTCCAAATAAATTTAAACGTTCCACTTTTTAATCGTAGAATATGTGCAGTTTTAATTTATAGCTAGATGCGTCTCAAGAGCTAGCGACTGAGGGGATGATGTAAATTCAGCTAGGGTCCATGCAGGAAGCAAATGTACTGTAAGTCTCCATTGTCCTCAGTGTGGTGATCTGCCTTCAGTTGTTGGCAATATATAGCTTGCCTTAACCTTGTATTGTCCTCTATGGTTAAACTGTTTTAGATCTATTTACTAGTTTTACATTAGAATCTGTGGTAGTCTAGTTGTTTTACTGCCCTTTGCTGACAGGCTTTTACAAAATACCTTTAGTTATTTTGTATTAAATTAATTGTTCTCGTCACGGTATGGCTGAAATATTGCCGATATGACGATAAATGTAAACTCACCCACTCACTCACTAGATGTATTGATCAACGCTATCACCACGGCTGCAAAATATGTACTGGGATTATGGCTGTCTGGAAACATTTGGAAATATATTATTTGCATCAAAAATTAATGTAAACACACACAAGAAGTCACCAACCCTCGCACCCCAATCATTTGGTTACGCATAACAAATGCATAACCAACGCTAATATTTGTATCACGGAATATAAGGGTGCAAAAGGAAAGGCATGCCTTGCGTCTTTGACAGCACCTGCCTCTTTCATACAGCTTTCACTTACGTACTGCCTCACTCAGTGACAAGGACATGCGTTTGTTATAAGCACTTTTGTATTCTTCCCTGACTTTCAAATCCATTTAATTGCATGGGTCATGTTGCCAAAGGCCGCTCCAAGCAAAAATCACAATGAATAGCTGTTGAGATTCTGAGCTGGGCGATCTGGGTGGAATGTAGGGCTGTAGGAGGTCACAGAGAGTGATATGGTCTGATTTTGGAGAGAGTGAAACAACTCTCAGTGCTTTGTTCTGGATTGATTGCAATCTTCTGGTGACATTTTTGGGAGAACCGGCTCTTTGATGACCATTTGTATATTCATCCATCTGTGTACCCTATATTACGTATGGGTGTACCAGAATATGCCCTGAAATACTCACATGTCTAATTTTTGATCCAGTAAATGCTGCCGTCATAATCCTCCGTAATCTATACCACTGGGTATCTCTTGAAAAGCTGAGCGTTGTCTCTATTGGCAGTGCATTGACATTTATGCTATTTATCACTGTCTGCAATAAACCAAAACAATACTATTCTCACTCAAGCTAAACACACCTTACATCTTTAAGTACAACAATGAGGCAATGTTTCATCCATGTAGTGAAAAGAAATTCTGTGCACAAACAACATATTCAAGGTGTTAAACAACTGTAAATGCTGAGGGTTTTTGTAGAAAACATAAATTAATGTAACTCCGCGAAGTGAATGAGTTCCTATGAATGTTTATACATTCCATAAACCGAGATGTCATTCCCGAACACCAAAACATCTAGAGTTTCACATACACAAGTAAATCTAAAGCTATTTTATTCACAAAGACAATACAATATATACTAGGTTATAGGTTTAGGTGCTATAGCAAAAACAAACGATGCTCGTATACTTCCCAGTACCACATATGCTATTTGTTCTCCAGATGAGAATTAGCAAATATATCATCACACACCATTAAGTATGAATCCAGCGTACAGTTAATATGACGTTAAGGTTGAAACGCTACAAACAAAAAGCAACTAGTCTAACAAAGTACTAAAAGAAAGCAGGATAGATTGTTAACACGCCTACCTTTCGGTTTGTAAAATTATCAAACCTCTTCACAAGGACTTCTCTCAAAATGTCCAAATCATGCACGAATATGAACGGTTGTAACCCAACATACTGCCTGTAAAACAAAACAGATTAAGACAGCTTAATATGTGCTGAATTACATAAAAAGAGAAGATGCTATCATAGCCTTCATGCTTGAGCTTGTACATTCTTAGACATGGAGTTTACATATAACAGTTTTATCATAGAAGCGACAAAAACCTTTACACATCCATAAGAAATATGTACTAAAAGCAGAACAGATTGTGGAATTGGAATCATGAGTAAATATACAGTTGTTGCTTGTAAACAAATCGAATCTGGATCAGACAATTTAGGGAATTGCATTGGACTTGACTGTTGTCACTGATGCATCAAATTTCGAAATACCATGACCATGAATTAGTTTTCAGCTCACCTGTACACTTTCCCATATTGTTTCCGTAGACGGCGTGATGGATCCACCAACCCCTTACAATGCGAAGGGGCGAAATATACTAAGGGGTTCATTAAACTAAAGGAATATTTCAATGTATGATACCAATATTGTAGAACATATACTCTTAAACAGTAGGTGTTAATGAACTTTCAATTTGGATAGGAACAAACGTTTCAAGGACAGACATCTTATGAACGCACCACCATTTCCCTCTACAACCACCCCTAAACACAATGCATGATGTGCACGTGCACAACGCATACACCTGCATGGAATCCCATTCTTGATTTTGACGTTTTATGACTTAGAACATTAACTTTGACACTCATCTTGCATCACACATTTCTTAATGTTTATTTCTAGTCGTTTGTTTTAAATTGAAAGTCGTATACATGTCATACACCAATCATCTTTCAAAAGCGACGACATTCCAAATAACTATGGTTGTAAGGAAGTGCAAATGGTAATGAGATAAGTCTCCTAAATATTTTAACCGTAAATAAAAAGAATTTCCAAGATCCCCAAGAGTATATATGCTAGGAAGGTGGTGGACGTACAAGGGCAACTTATAACTTGCGATGAAGACAAACAGATATGTTGCATCATTGAATAAACTGTCCATAGTAAAAAAATTTAAAAATGTATATATGGTTACTATTAATGCCCAATACTGCGTTAAATGAACAAATTACATTAAATACAAATTGTTTGAAATGCCCGATGAATATTGTTGGAGAGGGTCCAGGAATTCCCGATGTGGAAAGCACGAGCAGTTGCCATTTTCTATATCTGAAAGTAAGTTACTAATTTTAGTTGGGTATTCCAGGTGAGCGATTCGTTGGATTAGTGAAAAAAAGAAGTTTGTTTGTATATGAGTTTGTCGAATACGTCACTCTGCAATATTCCAGCTCTTGCTGGTTTTCTGTACAGAATTGATTTTGGACAAGACAACCCACGTATTCATATCTTGCACATCGATACTGAATCAACCTTTCGATAATCACATCTGGCAACTAGCTTCGCCTGCTAAAGATTCATCTTAACCCAAATCTTCTAGGGTATGTATGAAGATACTCTTGAATCCTAATGATGTCTCCAGGCGTTATCAAGATCACATGTTTAGATCTTATATGGCAATCTCAGGAAGGATTCATTCTGAAATTAGTTGTTAAGAAAAGACTTATGCACTTACATGTACGTCAGCAGAAATATGCCCACAATACAGCAAAGAACAAGAGACGCATCCCAACACCCCGTGAAGCCCATTTCTAACATGTACATATGTTACAGGGCTGTTCGTATTTATATGCACATGCCTGTCAAATAGTAGAAACCATATAAGGAAATGTCGTCAGTTGAGAGTTGATTCTATTGGTCAACGAACTGTTAGTCAGCATGTTGGTATTCTAGTTTGTCAGATTATACATAAAATGTCATTACGTGTATGTCATAAGAGATATGTTTGAAATGAAACAGTCTCCAACCAAATATGCGTAGTGACACGAAAGAAGATAATTGGGAACGTCACTAGAAACATTTTGGTATGAGTCATAACTACTACCTAACATTCGCATCAACCGTGCTGATCATACCAGATGGTACAAGTATATAAATATGTATTAAAATGTCTATCATATAACGGGACTTGAAACTGTGCTGTAAGGTACTGTAATTGAATCTCGAACAAATGTTGAAAACTACGTACTTTTACAATTTTTCTAATTTCGTGATCCACCATTCCTTTTCTTGTTTGAATCACTTGTGAATGCTAAAAAGGCTGTTGGTCATGTAATCAAAGGTGATTTCGCTTTTGTTGAAAATAATAATCTTCATCCATAGAAGTATGGAACTGCAGCATTTCATTTTCCCAAAGTTTCAGAGACCTTAGTTTTCAGTTGATACAAAGACATTGCCACAAGTTGTTTCCATTTAAGAACCATTAGTGATGTCAGAGGCTCCCTAGCAGTCATCACAAGCTAGATACTTAGAAATATACACGATAGACTGCACGCAAAGGCGTTGCTTATGGATTTGCCAAAAACAGATAAGTGTTCTAAATTACCACAGCCTGTATGGTCAGCAAAGTGTTAAATCGAGATGATGTGAAGGAACAAGTTTTATGGATGATCAACTTCTTTATTTTCACAATGGCGACGTTTCGGTATGGATTCTTATACCGTTTTCAAGCATGAGAATCCATACCGAAACGTCGTCATTGTGAAAATAAAGAAGTTGATCATCCATAAAACTTGTTCTTTCACCTTTAGCTTAGCAACTTCTAAAATGCCTCTAAATGCCCAGTTTATAGCAACACTTGCACTTCAAGCTTGAGATTGGTTTGACAAGGCCACCAGTCTTACTTTATAGTAATTCATAAACGCATGTCCATGATAAATGCGATATGTACCAAACGTTTCGGTAGAGATTGCTTATGGCGTTAGAAAGGGTTGTGTTGTTGTCATATTTTATGAAAATGTCATCCCCAAGGTATCCCCCCATCTGGTTGGATTTTCAGGACATGACAAACAATATATTTTTGTTCGGTTTTCCAAGAAGAGGTAATGATACATCGGTTAGATGAGGTAAGCTGGCTTGGCCCAAAGCACATGGCACATTATGTCATGAATTATTTCTGCACATACATTTCACATGTAATACCATTATGAACACACCAGCTGTTGGTGACGAAAGAGAAACGTAACTATCAAAATATAATGGGTTTGTGTAGAATATTACTATGACTTATATCAGAGACTACACAAACTAACAGCTTGTCCTTATTTGACATGAACAACTAGTGGCAACAGATGGTTACTGTTGTCACACAGACATATAACACTGAGTTGGGCAATGGCGAATAGAATGTAGCAACTGCTTTACTAAAATACGACTCAGAAAAACATGTGGCAATCATATTTACAATCATATTTACAATCATATTTACATTCATATTCAAACATCTTGCTGAATTGGATTGTCATCAATGGCAAAGGAAATGTGTTGTCTTATAGTTATCTCATCGCTAGATCAATGAACATGCCACTGCACAGTGTTGGTTGCGCCAACAGTGTCAGAGATAGTTGTCTGAAAATCCTGTATGACCAAGGTTAGGTCGTATATTTAGTACATACGTAAGTGATTGGTAACGGGCAATTGGTAACGCCATAATGTACTGAGATAAATCGAAACACATGATGAAGTGATATCCATGACTGAACACCACTATTAACGTGTCTTGACATACACATAACAAAAAGCATAATGTCTGTTAAAAAGGTTCAAATATCGGGGTCTATAAGCCAACGTGTGTGTGTGAGTGAAAGGGAGAGGGTGTGAGGTGGGGTGGTGGTGGTATTGATAGTTCTTCTGATCAGTTGGTAATATCGTGTATACTTTTTCTGCCGGAAATTACGTTATAACAATTTATGTACATTTCAAAATCCATTTTTTTCTGATGTGGTGGTAACTGTCAGGACATTCCCCTACTCTATTAATTACTTATGTATCACTTAACAGCTATATTAGTACATCTGAGCCTGTGTGTTTGTATTTTATAAATAATTACGTTTTTGAGATTTTATTAGAATACAGATCAAATCAATTTTGAGGAGTTTGCTTTTACTGTAATAAAGAATTGAAAGTCCTGCCAATTTTGAGGAGTTTGATTTTACTGTAATAAAGAATTGAAAGTCCTGCCAATTTTGAGGAGTTTGATTTTACTGTAATATAGAATTGAAAGTCCTGCCAATTTTGAGGAGTTTGCTTTTACTGTAATAAAGAATTGAAAGTCCTGCCAATTTTGAGGAGTTTGCTTTTACTGTAATAAAGAATTGAAAGTCCTGCCAATTTTGAGGAGTTTGATTTTACTGTAATAAAGAATTGAAAGTCCTGCCAATTTTGAGGAGTTTGCTTTTACTGTAATAAAGAATTGAAAGTCCTGCCAATTTTGAGGAGTTTGCTTTTACTGTAATAAAGAATTGAAAGTCCTGCCAATTGTGAGGAGTTTGCTTTTACTGTAATAAAGAATTGAAAGTCCTGCCAATTTTGAGGAGTTTGCTTTTACTGTAATAAAGAATTGAAAGTCCTGCCAATTTTGAGGAGTTTGCTTTTACTGTAATAAAGAATTGAAAGTCCTGCCAATTTTGAGGAGTTTGCTTTTACTGTAATAAAGAATTGAAAGTCCTGCCAATTTTGAGGAGTTTGCTTTTACTGTAATAAAGAATTGAAAGTCCTGCCAATTTTGAGGAGTTTGCTTTTACTGTAATAAAGAATTGAAAGTCCTGCCAATTTTGAGGAGTTTGCTTTTACTGTAATAAAGAATTGAAAGTCCTGCCAATTTTGAGGAGTTTGCTTTTACTGTAATAAAGAATTGAAAGTCCTGCCAATTTTGAGGAGTTTGCTTTTACTGTAATAAAGAATTGAAAGTCCTGCCAATTTTGAGGAGTTTGCTTTTACTGTAATAAAGAATTGAAAGTCCTGCCAATTTTGAGGAGTTTGCTTTTACTGTAATAAAGAATTGAAAGTCCTGCCAATTTTGAGGAGTTTGCTTTTACTGTAATAAAGAATTGAAAGTCCTGCCAATTTTGAGGAGTTTGCTTTTACTGTAATAAAGAATTGAAAGTCCTGCCAATTTTGAGGAGTTTGCTTTTACTGTAATAAAGAATTGAAAGTCCTGCCAATTTTGAGGAGTTTGATTTTACTGTAATATAGAATTGAAAGTCCTGCCAATTTTGAGGAGTTTGCTTTTACTGTAATAAAGAATTGAAAGTCCTGCCAATTTTGAAAATGTCCCGCAAAGGATGAAGCCACAGTGGAAACAGACGATGAAGAGATCTTCTTAATTAATGGAAAATGTGACATTTTTTTCCAATTGTCTGGAAATGTTCCATCTGTGTAAATGTACATCACTTTTTCTCATTTGCATTGGTTAGTGATATGCTCGCAAGAATAGTGTATCCCATACAGTTTCAATGATTTGTGTACAATGTGTTGACTGGACTGTGTGCAAGAGAGGGGCCATTATGAGGCCTGTCGTTGCCGAGTATAACAGACAAGATTTCATTATGAAGCAATTGGTGACATTTGATTTAGACAGGTCCTCTAGTCCAAAAGCAACAAGACGTAAATACATACATTAATAACGTGAAAAAGTATGTAAAATGAAAATATGAAAGTGACCGTAAATAATTAAGGTAATGGGGAGGTTCCTTTAAGACAAATGAAGTGACACTGTATACTTGCATTTCAGGCCTCCGGCCTATGCACATTGGATTATACAATTACATACAGCTTGAATACACAGATGCTTTTCAAGTATCACGCTTCGACATTACATTTTGAATGTATTGTTTCAAGTCAGGCATTTTATAAATGCTTCAGTAGGTGACTTGCAGAGGCAAGATTCAGGAATTAGGGGGTAACGAATCATACCGTGAACTAGTATCTGAAACTGAATGCCAGTCTTGATTTAAACATGTTCATACCTGTTTCTTGGAATCGATGCAAAAACAGATTTACATTGCCAGCTGACTGATTTAACCACACAAACCCATAATCATGAGAAAACATGTAGTAGATTTTTTATATGAAATACCCATGTTACTTTACCCAATTCATCTCAGAAAAGCATATTGTAAGCATTTTAGCTTTTCATGCATAAATGTACTTTTTAGCCAGTATTTTATTAATCTATTCTAAGAATTGATGTACCAGGGATATCTCCCACATTGACCATATACCAAGAAATACATCACTAGAATGTTTTCGATACTTTTAAAATGCGGGAATCCTCATATATTGGATCCGCAGAGTAAGACGGCATCATGAAGTTAGTTGAGTAAGATACGGCTGTATTTGTGAATCGAATAGCTTAAAAACTACTTTGGGCCTCAACACGCCAATACGTGTTGACTATAAACTAATCAAAGCTGTCTTTGCTGTCAAGGCTAGTTCAGCGACCATGTTTTCAGATTAATGGTTGCATTAAACATAAAACCAAGATACTGAGTTCTAACAGGTTGATAAGAGACAATTTCCCCTTCTCTTGCCGCAACAGAGTCATCTTTTCTGAAAATAGGTACGTTTATTTTGTCGGCATTCACGGATAGGTTCCCTGCCGTTGTGTAACGTTCTACAATATGTATTTGTCTGGAGTCCAACAACTGATTCTGATAAAAGAATCATCGGCAAGTTCAGGATGTCTGATAGATCTGGAAGCATTTGGACGCAATGTTTACCGTTTGCTATAATTTCGTAATATAATTCACTGATGAAAAATGAAAAGAGGATGGGGCTGAGAACTCAACCTTGTCTCATGCCAATCGGATAGTACAAATCGGTTAAATTATCATCCCAACGTACACATGTTTTCACATATCATACATAGCTTTCTGAAGTAAGTACATTTTCCCTTCAAGTCCAGAACAGTACAACAGTTTTGCAATCCCTACAACATATTCATCTAACTTTGCATACACTGTACACTGAATACTTACTACTGCCGTGAAATTATGCCGTCACCTTGGACCGTCGGCTGTGTCTACTTTTGGACTTTGCAAGCACTGGAAAGGTTGTCATTCCTTCACAAGGTGTCTATGCTTTTCCAAGTGAGAGGTACGGTAGACAGGAATGGGTCCTCATTTGGGAAGTGTACAATATCAACACTTTTGACACTCATCCCACCTTTTTAATTGACGCAGGTCGACGATGAAACAACAAGAGATTGGAATTAAGCTTCAAAATCAATGGGATCGGCTCCTACATACATAGACATCTTTGTCTCTTTTGCGTGGCCTTACATTCGATGCGCATGTAATTAGTTTTGGAGAAGAAAATTGAGGGTGTGATTTACCTGAGTGCATCTCTTGTCTCTATTTGCGCTATAAACGTGTACTTGACTACAGCAACCAAGAAGCGCGAACGCCTTTTTCAGTGCCGACAGCCTGATTGTCTCTGACGTCAGCTGATTGTTGACGTCACTGCTCTAAGACGTGTCAACAGGTCGTTCCCTAGCTCCATTGTCGGCATCAAGAGTATGTGCTTGGCAACCACATCTTTCCCTTCTTGGTCCTTTGCCCTCCCATGTTCATCTTGTGTCGCTTATCAACCTGCTCCTACCTAGGTCGGGTGGGGTTGTCTTTCAGTCCTACTGCTTGTCGTGTGTCCGTAGTGGTGAATACAGCCACTGCACAAAACTCTTACCAGCCTCTGAAAACCGGGAGGGGGCTGCAATCCCTACAACATATTCATCTAACTTTGCATACACTGTACACTGAATACTTACTACTGCCGTGAAATTATGCCGTCACCTTGGACCATCGACTGTGTCTACTTTTGACCTTTGCAAGCACTGGAAAGGTTGTCATTCATTCACAAGGTGTCTAATATCCTTTTCCAAGTGAGAGGTACGGTAGATAGGAATGGGTCCTCATTTGGGAAGTGTAGCATTTGAATATCCATACTGTCAGTCAACGACAAAGAAAAGGCGGGGTCCAGTTTGATGAATGTTTACCAACAGGGGAAAATACCGAAACCATCAAGAGAGAGAAAGCTGTGGGCCTACCATTCCTTGTGTGTCGCCTTGCGACTGATACAAATGACATCCAAAACGGAAGCTTTTTACAGACATTCAGTTTCCAGTGTTTTGACAACCTATTAAGGTAAACCGAAGTGTCACCTCCAAAGAAAACAATGAAACAATCCACCCCAATGAACTGTGTCACATCTTACACGCCACCAGTATCTCTATATTGTCTTACGAATCATCGTGAATGGGAGTACCGGGAATGACTAACAATTATATGGAACGTCTTCCGTAAGCAATTATGAAAGCTTAAAGCTACAATATCAACACATTTGACGCTCATCCCACCTTTTTCATTGACGCAGGTCGACGATGAAACAAAAAGACATTGGAATTAAGCTTCAAAATCAATGGGATCGGCTCCTACATACATAGCCATCTTTGTCTCTTTTGCGTGAACTTAGATTCGATGCGCATGTAATTAGTTTGGGAGAAGGAAATTGAGGGTGTGATTTACCTGAGTGCATCTCTTGTCTCTATTTGCACTATAAACGTGTACTTGACTACAGCAACCAAGAAGCGTGAACGCCTTTTTCAGTGCCGACAGCCTGATTGTCTCTGACGTCAGCTGATTGTTGACGTCACTGCTCTATGACGTGTCAACAGGTCGTTCCCTAGCTCCATTGTCGGCATTAAGAGTATGTGCTTGGCAACCACATCTTTCCCTTCTTAGTCCTTTGCCCACCCCTGTTCATCTTGTGTCGCTTATCAACCTGCTCCTACCTAGGTCGGGTGGGGTTGTCTTTCAGTCCTACTGCTTGCCGTGTGTCGGTAGTGGTGAATACAGCCACTGCACAAAACTCTTACCAGCCTCTGAAAACAAGCCCTACAACATATTCATCTAACTTTGCATACACTGTACACTGCATACTTACTACTGCCGTGAAATTATGCCGTCACCTTGGACCATCGGCTGTGTCTACTTTTGGCCTTTGCAAGCGCTGGAAAGGTTGTCATTCATTCACAAGGTGTCTATGCTTTTCCAAGTGAGAGGTACGGAAGATAGGAGTGGGTCCTCATTTGGGAAGTGTAGCATTTGAATATCCATACTGTCAGTCAGCGATAAAGAAAAGGCGGGGTACAGTTTGATGAATGTTTACCAACAGGGGAAAATACCGAAAACATCAAGAGAGAGAAAGCTGTGTTCCTACCGTTCCTTGTGTGTCGCCTTGCGACTGATACAAATGACATCCAAACGGAAGCTTTCTACAGATATCCAGTTTCCAGTGTTTTGACAACCTATTAAGGTAAACCCAAGTGTCACCTCCAAAGAAAACAATGAAACAATCCACCCCAATGAACTGTGTCACATCTTACACGCCACCAGTATCTCCATATTGTCTTACGAATCATCGTGAATGGGAGTACCGGGAATGACTAACAATTATATGGAACGTCTTGCGTAAGCTATTATCAAAGTTTAAAGCTACAATATCAACACTTTTGACACTCATCCCACCTTTTTAATTGATGCAGGTCGATGATGAAACACAAAGACATTGCAAATAAGCATCAAAAGGAATGGGATCGGCTCCTACATACATAGAAATCTTTGTCTGTTCGGCGTGGCCTTAGATTCGATGCGCATGTAATTAGTTTTGGAGAAGGAAATTGAGGGTGTGATTTACCTGAGTGCATCTCTTGTCTCTGTTTGCACTATAAACGTGTACTTGACTACAGCAACCAAGAAGCGCGAACGCCTTTTTCAGTCCCGACAGCCTGATTGTCTCTGACGTCAGCTGATTGTTGACGTCACTGCTCTATGACGTGTCAACAGGTCGATCCCTAGCTCCATTGTCGGCATCAAGAGTATGTGCTTGGCAACCACATCTTTCCCTTCTTGGCCCTTTGCCCACCCCTGTTCATCTTGTGTCGCTTATCAACCTGCGCCTACCTAGGTCGTGTGAGGTTGTCTTTCAGTCCTACTGCTTGCCGTGTGTCGGTAGTGGTGAATACAGCCACTGCACAAAACTCTTACCAGCCTCTGAAAACAAGCCCTACAACATATTCATCTAACTTTGCATACACTGTACACTGCATACTTACTACTGCCGTGAAATTATGCCGTCACCTTGGACCATCGGCTGTGTCTACTTTTGGCCTTTGCAAGCGCTGGAAAGGTTGTCATTCATTCACAAGGTGTCTATGCTTTTCCAAGTGAGAGGTACGGAAGATAGGAGTGGGTCCTCATTTGGGAAGTGTAGCATTTGAATATCCATACTGTCAGTCAGCGATAAAGAAAAGGCGGGGTACAGTTTGATGAATGTTTACCAACAGGGGAAAATACCGAAAACATCAAGAGAGAGAAAGCTGTGTTCCTACCGTTCCTTGTGTCTCGCCTTGCGACTGATACAAATGACATCCAAACGGAAGCTTTTTACAGATATCCAGTTTCCAGTGTTTTGACAACCTATTAAGGTAAACCCAAGTGTCACCTCCAAAGAAAACAATGAAACAATCCACCCCAATGAACTGTGTCACATCTTACACGCCACCAGTATCTCCATATTGTCTTACGAATCATCGTGAATGGGAGTACCGGGAATGACTAACAATTATATGTAACGTCTTGCGTAAGGTATTATCAAAGTTTAAAGCTACAATATCAACACTTTTGACACTCATCCCACCTTTCTAATTAACGCAGGTCGATGATGAAACACAAAGACATTGCAATTAAGCATCAAAAGGAATGAGATCGGCTCCTACATACATAGCCATCTTTGTCTGTTTGGCGTGGCTTTAGATTCGATGCGCATGTAATTAGTTTTGGAGAAGGAAATTGAGGGTGTGATTTACCTGAGTGCATCTCTTGTCTCTGTTTGCACTATAAACGTGTACTTGACTACAGCAACCAAGAAGCGCGAACGCCTTTTTCAGTCCCGACAGCCTGATTGTCTCTGACGTCAGCTGATTGTTGACGTCACTGCTCTATGACGTGTCAACAGGTCGATCCCTAGCTCCATTGTCGGCATCAAGAGTATGTGCTTGGCAACCACATCTTTCCCTTCTTGGCCCTTTGCCCACCCCTGTTCATCTTGTGTCGCTTATCAACCTGCGCCTACCTAGGTCGTGTGAGGTTGTCTTTCAGTCCTACTGCTTGCCGTGTGTCGGTAGTGGTGAATACAGCCACTGCACAAAACTCTTACCAGCCTCTGAAAACAAGCCCTACAACATATTCATCTAACTTTGCATACACTGTACACTGCATACTTACTACTGCCGTGAAATTATGCCGTCACCTTGGACCATCGGCTGTGTCTACTTTTGGCCTTTGCAAGCGCTGGAAAGGTTGTCATTCATTCACAAGGTGTCTATGCTTTTCCAAGTGAGAGGTACGGAAGATAGGAGTGGGTCCTCATTTGGGAAGTGTAGCATTTGAATATCCATACTGTCAGTCAGCGATAAAGAAAAGGCGGGGTACAGTTTGATGAATGTTTACCAACAGGGGAAAATACCGAAAACATCAAGAGAGAGAAAGCTGTGTTCCTACCGTTCCTTGTGTCTCGCCTTGCGACTGATACAAATGACATCCAAACGGAAGCTTTTTACAGATATCCAGTTTCCAGTGTTTTGACAACCTATTAAGGTAAACCCAAGTGTCACCTCCAAAGAAAACAATGAAACAATCCACCCCAATGAACTGTGTCACATCTTACACGCCACCAGTATCTCCATATTGTCTTACGAATCATCGTGAATGGGAGTACCGGGAATGACTAACAATTATATGTAACGTCTTGCGTAAGGTATTATCAAAGTTTAAAGCTACAATATCAACACTTTTGACACTCATCCCACCTTTCTAATTAACGCAGGTCGATGATGAAACACAAAGACATTGCAATTAAGCATCAAAAGGAATGAGATCGGCTCCTACATACATAGCCATCTTTGTCTGTTTGGCGTGGCTTTAGATTCGATGCGCATGTAATTAGTTTTGGAGAAGGAAATTGAGGGTGTGATTTACCTGAGTGGATCTCTTGTCTCTATTTGCACTATAAACGTGTACTTGACTACAGCAACCAAGAAGCGTGAACGCCTTTTTCAGTGCCGACAGCCTGATTGTCTCTGACGTCAGCTGATTGTTGACGTCACTGTTCTATGACGTGTCAACAGGTCGTTCCCTAGCTCCATTGTCGGCATTAAGAGTATGTGCTTGGCAACCACATCTTTCCCTTCTTAGTCCTTTGCCCACCCCTGTTCATCTTGTGTCGCTTATCAACCTGCTCCTACCTAGGTCGGGTGGGGTTGTCTTTCAGTCCTACTGCTTGCCGTGTGTCGGTAGTGGTGAATACAGCCACTGCACAAAACTCTTACCAGCCTCTGAAAACAAGCCCTACAACATATTCATCTAACTTTGCATACACTGTACACTGCATACTTACTACTGCCGTGAAATTATGCCGTCACCTTGGACCATCGGCTGTGTCTACTTTTGGCCTTTGCAAGCGCTGGAAAGGTTGTCATTCATTCACAAGGTGTCTATGCTTTTCCAAGTGAGAGGTACGGAAGATAGGAGTGGGTCCTCATTTGGGAAGTGTAGCATTTGAATATCCATACTGTCAGTCAGCGATAAAGAAAAGGCGGGGTCCAGTTTGATGAATGTTTACCAACAGGGGAAAATACCGAAAACATCAAGAGAGAGAAAGCTGTGTTCCTACCGTTCCTTGTGTGTCGCCTTGCGACTGATACAAATGACATCCAAACGGAAGCTTTTTACAGATGTCCAGTTTCCAGTGTTTTGACAACCTATTAAGGTAAACCCAAGTGTCACCTCCAAAGAAAACAATGAAACAATCCACCCCAATGAACTGTGTCACATCTTACACGCCACCAGTATCTCCATATTGTCTTACGAATCATCGTGAATGGGAGTACCGGGAATGACTAACAATTATATGGAACGTCTTGCGTAAGCTATTATCAAAGTTTAAAGCTACAATATCAACACTTTTGACACTCATCCCACCTTTTTAATTGACGCAGGTCGATGATGAAACACAAAGACATTGCAAATAAGCATCAAAAGGAATGGGATCGGCTCCTACATACATAGAAATCTTTGTCTGTTCGGCGTGGCCTTAGATTCGATGCGCATGTAATTAGTTTTGGAGAAGGAAATTGAGGGTGTGATTTACCTGAGTGCATCTCTTGTCTCTATTTGCACTATAAACGTGTACTTGACTACAGCAACCAAGAAGCGCGAACGCCTTTTTCAGTCCCGACAGCCTGATTGTCTCTGACGTCAGCTGATTGTTGACGTCACTGCTCTATGACGTGTCAACAGGTCGTTCCCTAGCTCCATTGTCGGCATCAAGAGTATGTGCTTGGCAACCACATCTTTCCCTTCTTGGCCCTTTGCCCACCCCTGTTCATCTTGTGTCGCTTATCAACCTGCTCCTACCTAGGTCGTGTGAGGTTGTCTTTCAGTCCTACTGCTTGCCGTGTGTCGGTAGTGGTGAATACAGCCACTGCACAAAACTCTTACCAGCCTCTGAAAACAAGCCCTACAACATATTCATCTAACTTTGCATACACTGTACACTGCATACTTACTACTGCCGTGAAATTATGCCGTCACCTTGGACCATCGGCTGTGTCTACTTTTGGCCTTTGCAAGCGCTGGAAAGGTTGTCATTCATTCACAAGGTGTCTATGCTTTTCCAAGTGAGAGGTACGGAAGATAGGAGTGGGTCCTCATTTGGGAAGTGTAGCATTTGAATATCCATACTGTCAGTCAGCGATAAAGAAAAGGCGGGGTCCAGTTTGATGAATGTTTACCAACAGGGGAAAATACCGAAAACATCAAGAGAGAGAAAGCTGTGTTCCTACCGTTCCTTGTGTGTCGCCTTGCGACTGATACAAATGACATCCAAACGGAAGCTTTTTACAGATATCCAGTTTCCAGTGTTTTGACAACCTATTAAGGTAAACCGAAGTGTCACCTCCAAAGAAAACAATGAAACAATCCACCCCAATGAACTGTGTCACATCTTACACGCCACCAGTATCTCCATATTGTCTTACGAATCATCGTGAATGGGAGTACCGGGAATGACTAACAATTATATTTACTGTCTTCCGTAAGCTATTATGAAAGCTTAAAGCTACAATATCAACACATTGGACGCTCATCCCACCTTTTTAATTGACGCAGGTCGATGATGAAACACAAAGACATTGCAAATAAGCATCAAAAGGAATGGGATCGGCTCCTACATACATAGAAATCTTTGTCTGTTCGGCGTGGCCTTAGATTCGATGCGCATGTAATTAGTTTTGGAGAAGGAAATTGAGGGTGTGATTTACCTGAGTGCATCTCTTGTCTCTGTTTGCACTATAAACGTGTACTTGACTACAGCAACCAAGAAGCGCGAACGCCTTTTTCAGTCCCGACAGCCTGATTGTCTCTGACGTCAGCTGATTGTTGACGTCACTGCTCTATGACGTGTCAACAGGTCGTTCCCTAGCTCCATTGTCGGCATCAAGAGTATGTGCTTGGCAACCACATCTTTCCCTTCTTGGCCCTTTGCCCACCCCTGTTCATCTTGTGTCGCTTATCAACCTGCGCCTACCTAGGTCGTGTGAGGTTGTCTTTCAGTCCTACTGCTTGCCGTGTGTCGGTAGTGGTGAATACAGCCACTGCACAAAACTCTTACCAGCCTCTGAAAACAAGCCCTACAACATATTCATCTAACTTTGCATACACTGTACACTGCATACTTACTACTGCCGTGAAATTATGCCGTCACCTTGGACCATCGGCTGTGTCTACTTTTGGCCTTTGCAAGCGCTGGAAAGGTTGTCATTCATTCACAAGGTGTCTATGCTTTTCCAAGTGAGAGGTACGGAAGATAGGAGTGGGTCCTCATTTGGGAAGTGTAGCATTTGAATATCCATACTGTCAGTCAGCGATAAAGAAAAGGCGGGGTACAGTTTGATGAATGTTTACCAACAGGGGAAAATACCGAAAACATCAAGAGAGAGAAAGCTGTGTTCCTACCGTTCCTTGTGTCTCGCCTTGCGACTGATACAAATGACATCCAAACGGAAGCTTTTTACAGATATCCAGTTTCCAGTGTTTTGACAACCTATTAAGGTAAACTGAAGTGTCACCTCCAAAGAAAACAATGAAACAATCCACCCCAATGAACTGTGTCACATCTTACACGCCACCAGTATCTCCATATTGTCTTACGAATCATCGTGAATGGGAGTACCGGGAATGACTAACAATTATATGGAACGTCTTCCGTAAGCTATTATGAAAGCTTAAAGCTACAATATCAACACATTTGACGCTCATCCCACCTTTTTAATTGACGCAGGTCGACGATGAAACAAAAAGACATTGCAATTAAGCATCAAAAGGAATGAGATCGGCTCCTACATACATAGCCATCTTTGTCTGTTTGGCGTGGCCTTAGATTCGATGCGCATGTAATTAGTTTTGGAGAAGGAAAGTGAGGGTGTGATTTACCTGAGTGGATCTCTTGTCTCTATTTGCACTATAAACGTGTACTTGACTACAGCAACCAAGAAGCGCGAACGCCTTTTTCAGTGCCGATAGCCTGACTGTCTCTGACGTCAGCTGATTGTTGACGTCACTGTTCTATGACGTGTCAACAGGTCGTTCCCTAGCTCCATTGTCGGCATCAAGAGTATGTGCTTGGCAACCACATCTTTCCCTTCTTGGCCCTTTGCCCACCCCTGTTCATCTTGTGTCGCTTATCAACCTGCTCCTACCTAGGTCGGGTGGGGTTGTCTTTCAGTCCTACTGCTTGCCGTGTGTCGGTAGTGGTGAATACAGCCTCTGAAAACCGAGAGGGGGCTGCAATCGCTACAACATGCACTGTACACTGCATGCTTACTACTGCCGTGAAATTATGCCGTCACCTTGGACCATCGGCTGTGTCTACTTTTGGCCTTTGCAAGCGCTGGAAAGGTTGTCATTCATTCACAAGGTGTCTATGCTTTTCCAAGTGAGAGGTACGGTAGATAGGAATGGGTCCTCATTTGGGAAGTGTAGCATTTGAATATCCATACTGTCAGTCAGCGATAAAGAAAAGGCGGGGTACAGTTTGATGAATGTTTACCAACAGGGGAAAACACCGAAAACATCGAGAGAGAGAAAGTTGTGTTCCTACCGTTCCTTGTGTGTCGCCTTGCGACTGATACAAATGACATCCAAACGGAAGCTTTTTATAGACATCCAGTTTCCAGTGTTTTGACAACCTATTAAGGTAAACCCAAGTGTCACCTCCAAAGAAAACAATGAAACAATCCACCTCAATGAACTGTGTCACATCTTACACGCCACCAGTATCTCTATTGTCTTACGAATCATCGTGAATGGGAGTACCGGGAATGACTAACAATTTTATGTAACGTCTTGCGTAAGCTATAATCAAAGCTTAAAGCTACAATATCAACACATTTGACGCTCATCCCACCTTTTTAATTGACGCAGGTCGATGATGAAACACAAAGACATTGCAAATAAGCATCAAAAGGAATGGGATCGGCTCCTACATACATAGAAATCTTTGTCTGTTCGGCGTGGCCTTAGATTCGATGCGCATGTAATTAGTTTTGGAGAAGGAAATTGAGGGTGTGATTTACCTGAGTGCATCTCTTGTCTCTGTTTGCACTATAAACGTGTACTTGACTACAGCAACCAAGAAGCGCGAACGCCTTTTTCAGTCCCGACAGCCTGATTGTCTCTGACGTCAGCTGATTGTTGACGTCACTGCTCTATGACGTGTCAACAGGTCGTTCCCTAGCTCCATTGTCGGCATCAAGAGTATGTGCTTGGCAACCACATCTTTCCCTTCTTGGCCCTTTGCCCACCCCTGTTCATCTTGTGTCGCTTATCAACCTGCGCCTACCTAGGTCGTGTGAGGTTGTCTTTCAGTCCTACTGCTTGCCGTGTGTCGGTAGTGGTGAATACAGCCACTGCACAAAACTCTTACCAGCCTCTGAAAACAAGCCCTACAACATATTCATCTAACTTTGCATACACTGTACACTGCATACTTACTACTGCCGTGAAATTATGCCGTCACCTTGGACCATCGGCTGTGTCTACTTTTGGCCTTTGCAAGCGCTGGAAAGGTTGTCATTCATTCACAAGGTGTCTATGCTTTTCCAAGTGAGAGGTACGGAAGATAGGAGTGGGTCCTCATTTGGGAAGTGTAGCATTTGAATATCCATACTGTCAGTCAGCGATAAAGAAAAGGCGGGGTACAGTTTGATGAATGTTTACCAACAGGGGAAAATACCGAAAACATCAAGAGAGAGAAAGCTGTGTTCCTACCGTTCCTTGTGTCTCGCCTTGCGACTGATACAAATGACATCCAAACGGAAGCTTTTTACAGATATCCAGTTTCCAGTGTTTTGACAACCTATTAAGGTAAACCGAAGTGTCACCTCCAAAGAAAACAATGAAACAATCCACCCCAATGAACTGTGTCACATCTTACACGCCACCAGTATCTCCATATTGTCTTACGAATCATCGTGAATGGGAGTACCGGGAATGACTAACAATTATATGGAACGTCTTCCGTAAGCTATTATGAAAGCTTAAAGCTACAATATCAACACATTGGACGCTCATCCCACCTTTTTAATTGACGCAGGTCGACGATGAAACAAAAAGACATTGCAATTAAGCATCAAAAGGAATGAGATCGGCTCCTACATACATAGCCATCTTTGTCTGTTTGGCGTGGCCTTAGATTCGATGCGCATGTAATTAGTTTTGGAGAAGGAAAGTGAGGGTGTGATTTACCTGAGTGGATCTCTTGTCTCTATTTGCACTATAAACGTGTACTTGACTACAGCAACCAAGAAGCGCGAACGCCTTTTTCAGTGCCGATAGCCTGACTGTCTCTGACGTCAGCTGATTGTTGACGTCACTGTTCTATGACGTGTCAACAGGTCGTTCCCTAGCTCCATTGTCGGCATCAAGAGTATGTGCTTGGCAACCACATCTTTCCCTTCTTGGCCCTTTGCCCACCCCTGTTCATCTTGTGTCGCTTATCAACCTGCTCCTACCTAGGTCGGGTGGGGTTGTCTTTCAGTCCTACTGCTTGCCGTGTGTCGGTAGTGGTGAATACAGCCTCTGAAAACCGAGAGGGGGCTGCAATCGCTACAACATGCACTGTACACTGCATGCTTACTACTGCCGTGAAATTATGCCGTCACCTTGGACCATCGGCTGTGTCTACTTTTGGCCTTTGCAAGCGCTGGAAAGGTTGTCATTCATTCACAAGGTGTCTATGCTTTTCCAAGTGAGAGGTACGGTAGATAGGAATGGGTCCTCATTTGGGAAGTGTAGCATTTGAATATCCATACTGTCAGTCAGCGATAAAGAAAAGGCGGGGTACAGTTTGATGAATGTTTACCAACAGGGGAAAACACCGAAAACATCGAGAGAGAGAAAGTTGTGTTCCTACCGTTCCTTGTGTGTCGCCTTGCGACTGATACAAATGACATCCAAACGGAAGCTTTTTATAGACATCCAGTTTCCAGTGTTTTGACAACCTATTAAGGTAAACCCAAGTGTCACCTCCAAAGAAAACAATGAAACAATCCACCCCAATGAACTGTGTCACATCTTACACGCCACCAGTATCTCTATTGTCTTACGAATCATCGTGAATGGGAGTACCGGGAATGACTAACAATTTTATGTAACGTCTTGCGTAAGCTATTATCAAAGCTTAAAGCTACAATATCAACACTTTTGACACTCATCCCACCTTTTTAATTGACGCAGGTCGATGATGAAACACAAAGACATTGCAATTAAGCATCAAAAGGAATGGGATCGGCTCCTACATACATAGCCATCTTTGTCTGTTCGGCGTGGCCTTAGATTCGATGCGCATGTAATTAGTTTTGGAGAAGATAATTGAGGGTGTGATTTACCTGAGTGCATCTCTTGTCTCTATTTGCACTATAAACGTGTACTTGACTACAGCAACCAAGAAGCGCGAACGCCGTTTTCAGTGCAGACAGCCTAATTGTCTCTGACGTCAGCTGATTGTTGACGTCACTGCTCTATGACGTGTCAACAGGTCGTTCCCTAGCTCCATTGTCGGCATCAAGAGTATGTGCTTGGCAACCACATCTTTCCCTTCTTGGCCCTTTGCCCACCCATGTTCATCTTGTGTCGCTTATCAACCTGCTCCTACCTAGGTCGGCTGGGGTTGTCTTTCAGTCCTACTGCTTGCCGTGTGTCGGTAGTGGTGAATACAGCCACTGCACAAAACTCTTACCAGCCTCTGAAAACAAGCCCTACAACATATTCATCTAATTTTGCATACACTGTATACTGCATACTTACTACTGCCGTGAAATTATGCCGTCACCTTGGACCATCGGCTGTGTCTACTTTTGGCCTTTGCAAGCGCTGGAAAGGTTGTCATTCATTCACAAGGTGTCTATGCTTTTCCAAGTGAGAGGTACGGTAGATAGGAATGGGTCCTCATTTGGGAAGTGTAGCATTTGAATATCCATACTGTCAGTCAGCGATAAAGAAAAGGCGGGGTACAGTTTGATGAATGTTTACCAACAGGGGAAAACACCGAAAACATCAAGAGAGAGAAAGTTGTGTTCCTACCATTCCTTGTGTCTCGCCTTGCGACTGATACAAATGACATCCAAACGGAAGCTTTTTATAGACATCCAGTTTCCAGTGTTTTGACAACCTATTAAGGTAAACCGAAGTGTCACCTCCAAAGAAAACAATGAAACAATCCACCCCAATGAACTGTGTCACATCTTACACGCCACCAGTATCTCTATATTGTCTTACGAATCATCGTGAATGGGAGTACCGGGAATGACTAACAATTATATGTAACGTCTTGCGTAAGCTATTATCAAAGTTTAAAGCTACAATATCAACACTTTTGACACTCATCCCACCTTTTTCATTGACGCAGGTCGATGATGAAACACAAAGACATTGCAATTAAGCATCAAAGGGAATGGGATCGGCTCCTACATACATAGCCATCTTTGTCTGTTCGGCGTGGCCTTAGATTCGATGCGCATGTAATTAGTTTTGGAGAAGATAATTGAGGGTGTGATTTACCTGAGTGCATCTCTTGTCTCTATTTGCACTATAAACGTGTACTTGACTACAGCAACCAAGAAGCGCGAACGCCGTTTTCAGTGCAGACAGCCTAATTGTCTCTGACGTCAGCTGATTGTTGACGTCACTGCTCTATGACGTGTCAACAGGTCGTTCCCTAGCTCCATTGTCGGCATCAAGAGTATGTGCTTGGCAACCACATCTTTCCCTTCTTGGCCCTTTGCCCACCCATGTTCATCTTGTGTCGCTTATCAACCTGCTCCTACCTAGGTCGGCTGGGGTTGTCTTTCAGTCCTACTGCTTGCCGTGTGTCGGTAGTGGTGAATACAGCCACTGCACAAAACTCTTACCAGCCTCTGAAAACAAGCCCTACAACATATTCATCTAACTTTGCATACACTGTATACTGCATACTTACTACTGCCGTGAAATTATGCTGTCACCTTGGACCATCGGCTGTGTCTACTTTTGGCCTTTGCAAGCGCTGGAAAGGTTGTCATTCATTCACAAGGTGTCTATGCTTTTCCAAGTGAGAGGTACGGTAGATAGGAATGGGTCCTCATTTGGGAAGTGTAGCATTTGAATATCCATACTGTCAGTCAGCGATAAAGAAAAGGCGGGGTACAGTTTGATGAATGTTTACCAACAGGGGAAAACACCGAAAACATCAAGAGAGAGAAAGTTGTGTTCCTACCATTCCTTGTGTCTCGCCTTGCGACTGATACAAATGACATCCAAACGGAAGCTTTTTATAGACATCCAGTTTCCAGTGTTTTGACAACCTATTAAGGTAAACCGAAGTGTCACCTCCAAAGAAAACAATGAAACAATCCACCCCAATGAACTGTGTCACATCTTACACGCCACCAGTATCTCTATATTGTCTTACGAATCATCGTGAATGGGAGTACCGGGAATGACTAACAATTATATGTAACGTCTTGCGTAAGCTATTATCAAAGCTTAAAGCTACAATATCAACACTTTTGACACTCATCCCACCTTTTTAATTGACGCAGGTCGATGATGAAACACAAAGACATTGCAATTAAGCATCAAAAGGAATGGGATCGGCTCCTACATACATAGCCATCTTTGTCTGTTCGGCGTGGCCTTAGATTCGATGCGCATGTAATTAGTTTTGGAGAAGATAATTGAGGGTGTGATTTACCTGAGTGCATCTCTTGTCTCTATTTGCACTATAAACGTGTACTTGACTACAGCAACCAAGAAGCGCGAACGCCGTTTTCAGTGCAGACAGCCTAATTGTCTCTGACGTCAGCTGATTGTTGACGTCACTGCTCTATGACGTGTCAACAGGTCGTTCCCTAGCTCCATTGTCGGCATCAAGAGTATGTGCTTGGCAACCACATCTTTCCCTTCTTGGCCCTTTGCCCACCCATGTTCATCTTGTGTCGCTTATCAACCTGCTCCTACCTAGGTCGGCTGGGGTTGTCTTTCAGTCCTACTGCTTGCCGTGTGTCGGTAGTGGTGAATACAGCCACTGCACAAAACTCTTACCAGCCTCTGAAAACAAGCCCTACAACATATTCATCTAACTTTGCATACACTGTATACTGCATACTTACTACTGCCGTGAAATTATGCCGTCACCTTGGACCATCGGCTGTGTCTACTTTTGGCCTTTGCAAGCGCTGGAAAGGTTGTCATTCATTCACAAGGTGTCTATGCTTTTCCAAGTGAGAGGTACGGTAGATAGGAATGGGTCCTCATTTGGGAAGTGTAGCATTTGAATATCCATACTGTCAGTCAGCGATAAAGAAAAGGCGGGGTACAGTTTGATGAATGTTTACCAACAGGGGAAAACACCGAAAACATCAAGAGAGAGAAAGTTGTGTTCCTACCATTCCTTGTGTCTCGCCTTGCGACTGATACAAATGACATCCAAACGGAAGCTTTTTATAGATATCCAGTTTCCAGTGTTTTGACAACCTATTAAGGTAAACCCAAGTGTCACCTCCAAAGAAAACAATGAAACAATCCACCCCAATGAACTGTGTCACATCTTACACGCCACCAGTATCTCTATATTGTCTTACGAATCATCGTGAATGGGAGTACCGGGAATGACTAACAATTATATGTAACGTCTTGCGTAAACTATTTTCAAAGTTTAAAGCTACAATATCAACACTTTTGACACTCATCCCACCTTTTTAGTTGACGCAGGTCGATGATGAAACACAAAGACATTGCAATTAAGCATCAAAAGGAATGGGATCGGCTCCTACATACATAGCCATCTTTGTCTGTTCGGCGTGGCCTTAGATTCGATGCGCATGTAATTAGTTTTGGAGAAGATAATTGAGGGTGTGATTTACCTGAGTGCATCTCTTGTCTCTATTTGCACTATAAACGTGAACTTGACTACAGCAACCAAGAAGCGCGAACGCCGTTTTCAGTGCAGACAGCCTAATTGTCTCTGACGTCAGCTGATTGTTGACGTCACTGCTCTATGACGTGTCAACAGGTCGTTCCCTAGCTCCATTGTCGGCATCAAGAGTATGTGCTTGGCAACCACATCTTTCCCTTCTTGGCCCTTTGCCCACCCATGTTCATCTTGTGTCGCTTATCAACCTGCTCCTACCTAGGTCGGCTGCGGTTGTCTTTCAGTCCTACTGCTTGCCGTGTGTCGGTAGTGGTGAATACAGCCACTGCACAAAACTCTTACCAGCCTCTGAAAACAAGCCCTACAACATATTCATCTAACTTTGCATACACTGTATACTGCATACTTACTACTGCCGTGAAATTATGCCGTCACCTTGGACCATCGGCTGTGTCTACTTTTGGCCTTTGCAAGCGCTGGAAAGGTTGTCATTCATTCACAAGGTGTCTATGCTTTTCCAAGTGAGAGGTACGGTAGATAGGAATGGGTCCTCATTTGGGAAGTGTAGCATTTGAATATCCATACTGTCAGTCAGCGATAAAGAAAAGGCGGGGTACAGTTTGATGAATGTTTAACAACAGGGGAAAACACCGAAAACATCAAGAGAGAGAAAGTTGTGTTCCTACCATTCCTTGTGTCTCGCCTTGCGACTGATACAAATGACATCCAAACGGAAGCTTTTTATAGACATCCAGTTTCCAGTGTTTTGACAACCTATTAAGGTAAACCGAAGTGTCACCTCCAAAGAAAACAATGAAACAATCCACCCCAATGAACTGTGTCACATCTTACACGCCACCAGTATCTCTATATTGTCTTACGAATCATCGTGAATGGGAGTACCGGGAATGACTAACAATTATATGTAACGTCTTGCGTAAGCTATTATCAAAGTTTAAAGCTACAATATCAACACTTTTGACACTCATCAAACCTTTTTAATTGACGCAGGTCGATGATGAAACACAAAGACATTGCAATTAAGCATCAAAAGGAATGGGATCGGCTCCTACATACATAGCCATCTTTGTCTGTTCGGCGTGGCCTTAGATTCGATACGCATGTAATTAGTTTTGGAAAAGATAATTGAGGGTGTGATTTACCTGAGTGCATCTCTTGTCTCTATTTGCACTATAAACGTGTACTTGACTACAGCAACCAAGAAGCGCGAACGCCGTTTTCAGTGCCGACAACCTGATTGTCTCTGACGTCAGCTGATTGTTGACGTCACTGCTCTATGACGTGTCAACAGGTCGTTCCCTAGCTCCATTGTCGGCATCAAGAGTATGTGCTTGGCAACCACATCTTTCCCTTCTTGGCCCTTTGCCCACCCATGTTCATCTTGTGTCGCTTATCAACCTGCTCCTACCTAGGTCGGGTGGGGTTGTCTTTCAGTCCTACTGCTTGCCGTGTGTCGGTAGTGGTGAATACAGCCACTACACAAAACTCTTACCAGCTTCTGAAAACAAGCCCTACAACATATTCATCTAACTTTGCATACACTGTACACTGCATACTTACTACTGCCGTGAAATTATGCCGTCACCTTGGACCATCGGCTGTGTCTACTTTTGGCCTTTGCAAGCGCTGGAAAGGTTGTCATTCATTCACAAGGTGTCTATGCTTTTCCAAGTGAGAGGTACGGTAGATAGGAATGGGTCCTCATTTGGGAAGTGTAGCATTTGAATATCCATACTGTCAGTCAGCGATAAAGAAAAGGCGAGGTACAGTTTGATGAATGTTTACCAACAGGGGAAAATACCGAAAACATCGGTTGTGAAAAGTTGTGTTCCTACCATTCCTTGTGTGTCACCTTGCGACTGATACAAATGACATCCAAACGGAAGCTTTTTATAGATATCCAGTTTCCAGTGTTTTGACAACCTATTAAGGTAAACCCAAGTGTCACCTCCAAAGAAAACAATGAAACAATCCACCCCAATGAACTGTGTCACATCTTACACGCCACCAGTATCTCTATATTGTCTTACGAATCATCGTGAATGGGAGTACCGGGAATGACTAACAATTATGTGTAACGTCTTGCGTAAGCTATTATCAAAGCTTAAAGCTACAATATCAACACTTTTGACACTCGTCCCACCTTTTTAATTGACGCAGGTCGATGATGAAACACAAAGACATTGCAATTAAGCATCAAAAGGAATGGGATCGGCTCCTACATACATAGCCATCTTTGTCTGTTCGGCGTGGCCTTAGATTCGATGCGCATGTAATTAGTTTTGGAGAAGATAATTGAGGGTGTGATTTACCTGAGTGCATCTCTTGTCTCTATTTGCACTATAAACGTGTACTTGACTACAGCAACCAAGAAGCGCGAACGCCGTTTTCAGTGCAGACAGCCTAATTGTCTCTGACGTCAGCTGATTGTTGACGTCACTGCTCTATGACGTGTCAACAGGTCGTTCCCTAGCTCCATTGTCGGCATCAAGAGTATGTGCTTGGCAACCACATCTTTCCCTTCTTGGCCCTTTGCCCACCCATGTTCATCTTGTGTCACTTATCAACCTGCTCCTACCTAGGTCGGGCGGGGTTGTCTTTCAGTCCTACTGCTTGCCGTGTGTCGGTAGTGGTGAATACAGCCACTGCACAAAACTCTTACCAGCCTCTGAAAACAAGCCCTACAACATATTCATCTAACTTTGCATACACTGTACACTGCATACTTACTACTGCCGTGAAATTATGCCGTCACCTTGGACCATCGGCTGTGTCTACTTTTGGCCTTTGCAAGCGCTGGAAAGGTTGTCATTCATTCACAAGGTGTCTATGCTTTTCCAAGTGAGAGGTACGGTAGATAGGAATGGGTCCTCATTTGGGAAGTGTAGCATTTGAATATCCATACTGTCAGTCAGCGATAAAGAAAAGGCGGGGTACAGTTTGATGAATGTTTACCAACAGGGGAAAACACCGAAAACATCAAGAGACAGAAAGTTGTGTTCCTACCATTCCTTGTGTGTCGCCTTGCCACTGATACAAATGACATCCAAACGGAAGCTTTTTATAGATATCCAGTTTCCAGTGTTTTGACAACCTATTAAGGTAAACCCAAGTGTCACCTCCAAAGAAAACAATGAAACAATCCACCCCAATGAACTGTGTCACATCTTACACGCCACCAGTATCTCTATATTGTCTTACGAATCATCGTGAATGGGAGTACCGGGAATGACTAACAATTATATGTAACGTCTTGCGTAAGCTATTATCAAAGCTTAAAGCTACAATATCAACACTTTTGACACTCATCCCACCTTTTTAATTGACGCAGGTCGATGATGAAACACAAAGACATTGCAATTAAGCATCAAAAGGAATGGGATCGGCTCCTACATACATAGCCATCTTTGTCTGTTCGGCGTGACCTTAGATTCGATGCGCATGTAATTAGTTTTGGAGAAGAAAATTGAGGGTGTGATTTACCTGAGTGCATCTCTTGTCTCTATTTGCACTATAAACGTGTACTTGACTACAGCAACCAAGAAGCGCGAACGCCTTTTTCAGTGCCGACAGCCTGATTGTCTCTGAAGTCAGCTGATGTTGACGCCACTGCTCTATGACGTGTCAACAGGTCGTTCCCTAGCTCCATTGTCGGCATTAAGAGTATGTGCTTGACAACCACATCTTTCCCTTCTTGGCCCTTTGCCCACCCATGTTCATCTTGTGTCGCTTATCAACCTGCTCCTACCTAGGTCGGGTGGGGTTGTCTTTCAGTCCTACTGCTTGCCGTGTGTCGGTAGTGGTGAATACAGCCACTGCACAAAACTCTTACCAGCCTCTGAAAACAAGCCCTACAACATATTCATCTAACTTCGCATACACTGTACACTGCATACTTACTACTGCCGTGAAATTATGCCGTCACCTTGGACCATCGGCTGTGTCTACTTTTGGCCTTTGCAAGCGCTGGAAAGGTTGTCATTCATTCACAAGGTGTCTATGCTTTTCCAAGTGAGAGGTACGGTAGATAGGAATGGGTCCTCATTTGGGAAGTGTAGCATTTGAATATCCATACTGTCAGTCAGCGATAAAGAAAAGGCGGGGTACAGTTTGATGAATGTTTACCAACAGGGGAATATACCGAAAACATCGGTTGTGAAAAGTTGTGTTCCTACCATTCCTTGTGTGTCACCTTGCGACTGATACAAATGACATCCAAACGGAAACTTTTTATAGACATCCAGTTTCCAGTGTTTTGACAACCTATTAAGGTAAACCCAAGTGTCACCTCCAAAGAAAACAATAAAACAATCCACCCTAATGAACTGTGTCACATCCTACACGCCACCAGTATCTCTATATTGTCTTACGAATCATCGTGAATGGGAGTACCGGGAATGACTAACAATTATATGTAACGTCTTGCGTAAGCTATTATCAAAGCTTAAAGCTACAATATCAACACTTTTGACACTCATCCCACCTTTTTAATTGACGCAGGTCGATGATGAAACACAAAGACATTGCAATTAAGCATCAAAAGGAATGGGATCGGCTCCTACATACATAGCCATCTTTGTCTGTTCGGCGTGGCCTTAGATTCGATGCGCATGTAATTAGTTTTGGAGAAGAAAATTGAGGGTGTGATTTACCTGAGTGCATCTCTTGTCTCTATTTGCACTATAAACGTGTACTTGACTACAGCAACCAAGAAGCGCGAACGCCTTTTTCAGTGCCGACAGCCTGATTGTCTCTGACGTCAGCTGATTGTTGACGTCACTGCTCTATGACGTGACAACAGGTCGTTCCCTAGCTCCATTGTCGGCATCAAGAGTATGTGCTTGGCAACCACATCTTTCCCTTCTTGGCCCTTTGCCCACCCATGTTCATCTCGTGTCGCTTATCAACCTGCTCCTATCTAGGTCGGGTGGGGTTGTCTTTCAGTCCTACTGCTTGTCGTGTGTCGGTAGTGGTGAATACAGCCACTGCACAAAACTCTTACCAGCCTCTGAAAACAAGCCCTACAACATATTCATCTAACTTTGCATACACTGTACACTGCATACTTACTACTGCCGTGAAATTATGCCGTCACCTTGGACCATCGGCTGTGTCTACTTTTGGCCTTTGCAAGCGCTGGAAAGGTTGTCATTCATTCACAAGGTGTCTATGCTTTTCCAAGTGAGAGGTACGGTAGATAGGAATGGGTCCTCATTTGGGAAGTGTAGCATTTGAATATCCATACTGTCAGTCAGCGATAAAGAAAAGGCGGGGTACAGTTTGATGAATGTTTACCAACAGGGGAAAATACCGAAAACATCAAGAGAGAGAAAGTTGTGTTCCTACCATTCCTTGTGTGTCGCCTTGCCACTGATACAAATGACATCCAAACGGAAGCTTTTTATAGATATCCAGTTTCCAGTGTTTTGACAACCTATTAAGGTAAACCCAAGTGTCACCTCCAAAGAAAACAATGAAACAATCCACCCCAATGAACTGTGTCACATCTTACACGCCACCAGTATCTCTATATTGTCTTACGAATCATCGTGAATGAGAGTACCGGGAATGACTAACAATTATATGTAACGTCTTGCGTAAGCTATTATCAAAGCTTAAAGCTACAATATCAACACTTTCGACACTCATCCCACCTTTTTAATTGACGCAGGTCGATGATGAAACACAAAGACATTGCAATTAAGCATCAAAAGGAATGGGATCGGCTCCTACATACATAGAAATCTTTGTCTGTTCGGCGTGACCTTAGATTCGATGCGCATGTAATTAGTTTTGGAGAAGAAAATTGAGGGTGTGATTTACCTGAGTGCATCTCTTGTCTCTATTTGCACTATAAACGTGTACTTGACTACAGCAACCAAGAAGCGCGAACGCCGTTTTCAGTGCCGACAACCTGATTGTCTCTGACGTCAGCTGATTGTTGACGTCACTGTTCTATGACGTGTCAACAGGTCGTTCCCTAGCTCCATTGTCGGCATCAAGAGTATGTGCTTGGCAACCACATCTTTCCCTTCTTGGCCCTTTGCCCACCCATGTTCATCTTGTGTCGCTTATCAACCTGCTCCTACCTAGGTCGGGTGGGGTTGTCTTTCAGTCCTACTGCTTGCCGTGTGTCGGTAGTGGTGAATACAGCCACTACACAAAACTCTTACCAGCTTCTGAAAACAAGCCCTACAACATATTCATCTAACTTTGCATACACTGTACACTGCATACTTACTACTGCCGTGAAATTATGCCGTCACCTTGGACCATCGGCTGTGTCTACTTTTGGCCTTTGCAAGCGCTGGAAAGGTTGTCATTCATTCACAAGGTGTCTATGCTTTTCCAAGTGAGAGGTACGGTAGATAGGAATGGGTCCTCATTTGGGAAGTGTAGCATTTGAATATCCATACTGTCAGTCAGCGATAAAGAAAAGGCGGGGTACAGTTTGATGAATGTTTACCAACAGGGGAAAATACCGAAAACATCGGTTGTGAAAAGTTGTGTTCCTACCATTCCTTGTGTGTCACCTTGCGACTGATACAAATGACATCCAAACGGAAGCTTTTTATAGATATCCAGTTTCCAGTGTTTTGACAACCTATTAAGGTAAACCCAAGTGTCACCTCCAAAGAAAACAATGAAACAATCCACCCCAATGAACTGTGTCACATCTTACACGCCACCAGTATCTCTATATTGTCTTACGAATCATCGTGAATGGGAGTACCGGGAATGACTAACAATTATGTGTAACGTCTTGCGTAAGCTATTATCAAAGCTTAAAGCTACAATATCAACACTTTTGACACTCGTCCCACCTTTTTAATTGACGCAGGTCGATGATGAAACACAAAGACATTGCAATTAAGCATCAAAAGGAATGGGATCGGCTCCTACATACATAGCCATCTTTGTCTGTTCGGCGTGGCCTTAGATTCGATGCGCATGTAATTAGTTTTGGAGAAGATAATTGAGGGTGTGATTTACCTGAGTGCATCTCTTGTCTCTATTTGCACTATAAACGTGTACTTGACTACAGCAACCAAGAAGCGCGAACGCCGTTTTCAGTGCAGACAGCCTAATTGTCTCTGACGTCAGCTGATTGTTGACGTCACTGCTCTATGACGTGTCAACAGGTCGTTCCCTAGCTCCATTGTCGGCATCAAGAGTATGTGCTTGGCAACCACATCTTTCCCTTCTTGGCCCTTTGCCCACCCATGTTCATCTTGTGTCACTTATCAACCTGCTCCTACCTAGGTCGGGCGGGGTTGTCTTTCAGTCCTACTGCTTGCCGTGTGTCGGTAGTGGTGAATACAGCCACTGCACAAAACTCTTACCAGCCTCTGAAAACAAGCCCTACAACATATTCATCTAACTTTGCATACACTGTACACTGCATACTTACTACTGCCGTGAAATTATGCCGTCACCTTGGACCATCGGCTGTGTCTACTTTTGGCCTTTGCAAGCGCTGGATAGGTTGTCATTCATTCACAAGGTGTCTATGCTTTTCCAAGTGAGAGGTACGGTAGATAGGAATGGGTCCTCATTTGGGAAGTGTAGCATTTGAATATCCATACTGTCAGTCAGCGATAAAGAAAAGGCGGGGTACAGTTTGATGAATGTTTACCAACAGGGGAAAACACCGAAAACATCAAGAGACAGAAAGTTGTGTTCCTACCATTCCTTGTGTGTCGCCTTGCGACTGATACAAATGACATCCAAACGGAAGCTTTTTATAGATATCCAGTTTCCAGTGTTTTGACAACCTATTAAGGTAAACCCAAGTGTCACCTCCAAAGAAAACAATGAAACAATCCACCCCAATGAACTGTGTCACATCTTACACGCCACCAGTATCTCTATATTGTCTTACGAATCATCGTGAATGGGAGTACCGGGAATGACTAACAATTATATGTAACGTCTTGCGTAAGCTATTGTCAAAGCTTAAAGCTACAATATCAACACTTTTGACACTCATCCCACCTTTTTAATTGACGCAGGTCGATGATGAAACACAAAGACATTGCAATTAAGCATCAAAAGGAATGGGATCGGCTCCTACATACATAGCCATCTTTGTCTGTTCGGCGTGACCTTAGATTCGATGCGCATGTAATTAGTTTTGGAGAAGAAAATTGAGGGTGTGATTTACCTGAGTGCATCTCTTGTCTCTATTTGCACTATAAACGTGTACTTGACTACAGCAACCAAGAAGCGCGAACGCCTTTTTCAGTGCCGACAGCCTGATTGTCTCTGAAGTCAGCTGATGTTGACGCCACTGCTCTATGACGTGTCAACAGGTCGTTCCCTAGCTCCATTGTCGGCATTAAGAGTATGTGCTTGACAACCACATCTTTCCCTTCTTGGCCCTTTGCCCACCCATGTTCATCTTGTGTCGCTTATCAACCTGCTCCTACCTAGGTCGGGTGGGGTTGTCTTTCAGTCCTACTGCTTGCCGTGTGTCGGTAGTGGTGAATACAGCCACTGCACAAAACTCTTACCAGCCTCTGAAAACAAGCCCTACAACATATTCATCTAACTTTGCATACACTGTACACTGCATACTTACTACTGCCGTGAAATTATGCCGTCACCTTGGACCATCGGCTGTGTCTACTTTTGGCCTTTGCAAGCGCTGGAAAGGTTGTCATTCATTCACAAGGTGTCTATGCTTTTCCAAGTGAGAGGTACGGTAGATAGGAATGGGTCCTCATTTGGGAAGTGTAGCATTTGAATATCCATACTGTCAGTCAGCGATAAAGAAAAGGCGGGGTACAGTTTGATGAATGTTTACCAACAGGGGAAAACACCGAAAACATCAAGAGACAGAAAGTTGTGTTCCTACCATTCCTTGTGTGTCGCCTTGCGACTGATACAAATGACATCCAAACGGAAGCTTTTTATAGATATCCAGTTTCCAGTGTTTTGACAACCTATTAAGGTAAACCCAAGTGTCACCTCCAAAGAAAACAATGAAACAATCCACCCCAATGAACTGTGTCACATCTTACACGCCACCAGTATCTCTATATTGTCTTACGAATCATCGTGAATGGGAGTACCGGGAATGACTAACAATTATATGTAACGTCTTGCGTAAGCTATTATCAAAGTTTAAAGCTACAATATCAACACTTTTGACACTCATCCCACCTTTTTAATTGACGCAGGTCGATGATGAAACACAAAGACATTGCAATTAAGCATCAAAAGGAATGGGATCGGCTCCTACATACATAGCCATCTTTGTCTGTTCGGCGTGACCTTAGATTCGATGCGCATGTAATTAGTTTTGGAGAAGAAAATTGAGGGTGTGATTTACCTGAGTGCATCTCTTGTCTCTATTTGCACTATAAACGTGTACTTGACTACAGCAACCAAGAAGCGCGAACGCCTTTTTCAGTGCCGACAGCCTGATTGTCTCTGAAGTCAGCTGATGTTGACGTCACTGCTCTATGACGTGTCAACAGGTCGTTCCCTAGCTCCATTGTCGGCATTAAGAGTATGTGCTTGACAACCACATCTTTCCCTTCTTGGCCCTTTGCCCACCCATGTTCATCTTGTGTCGCTTATCAACCTGCTCCTACCTAGGTCGGGTGGGGTTGTCTTTCAGTCCTACTGCTTGCCGTGTGTCGGTAGTGGTGAATACAGCCACTGCACAAAACTCTTACCAGCCTCTGAAAACAAGCCCTACAACATATTCATCTAACTTTGCATACACTGTACACTGCATACTTACTACTGCCGTGAAATTATGCCGTCACCTTGGACCATCGGCTGTGTCTACTTTTGGCCTTTGCAAGCGCTGGAAAGGTTGTCATTCATTCACAAGGTGTCTATGCTTTTCCAAGTGAGAGGTACGGTAGATAGGAATGGGTCCTCATTTGGGAAGTGTAGCATTTGAATATCCATACTGTCAGTCAGCGATAAAGAAAAGGCGGGGTACAGTTTGATGAATGTTTACCAACAGGGGAAAACACCGAAAACATCGGTTGTGAAAAGTTGTGTTCCTACCATTCCTTGTGTGTCACCTTGCGACTGATACAAATGACATCCAAACGGAAACTTTTTATAGACATCCAGTTTCCAGTGTTTTGACAACCTATTAAGGTAAACCCAAGTGTCACCTCCAAAGAAAACAATAAAACAATCCACCCTAATGAACTGTGTCACATCCTACACGCCACCAGTATCTCTATATTGTCTTACGAATCATCGTGAATGGGAGTACCGGGAATGACTAACAATTATATGTAACGTCTTGCGTAAGCTATTATCAAAGCTTAAAGCTACAATATCAACACTTTTGACACTCATCCCACCTTTTTAATTGACGCAGGTCGATGATGAAACACAAAGACATTGCAATTAAGCATCAAAAGGAATGGGATCGGCTCCTACATACATAGCCATCTTTGTCTGTTCGGCGTGGCCTTAGATTCGATGCGCATGTAATTAGTTTTGGAGAAGATAATTGAGGGTGTGATTTACCTGAGTGCATCTCTTGTCTCTATTTGCACTATAAACGTGTACTTGACTACAGCAACCAAGAAGCGCGAACGCCTTTTTCAGTGCCGACAGCCTGATTGTCTCTGACGTCAGCTGATTGTTGACGTCACTGCTCTATGACGTGACAACAGGTCGTTCCCTAGCTCCATTGTCGGCATCAAGAGTATGTGCTTGGCAACCACATCTTTCCCTTCTTGGCCCTTTGCCCACCCATGTTCATCTCGTGTCGCTTATCAACCTGCTCCTATCTAGGTCGGGTGGGGTTGTCTTTCAGTCCTACTGCTTGTCGTGTGTCGGTAGTGGTGAATACAGCCACTGCACAAAACTCTTACCAGCCTCTGAAAACAAGCCCTACAACATATTCATCTAACTTTGCATACACTGTACACTGCATACTTACTACTGCCGTGAAATTATGCCGTCACCTTGGACCATCGGCTGTGTCTACTTTTGGCCTTTGCAAGCGCTGGAAAGGTTGTCATTCATTCACAAGGTGTCTATGCTTTTCCAAGTGAGAGGTACGGTAGATAGGAATGGGTCCTCATTTGGGAAGTGTAGCATTTGAATATCCATACTGTCAGTCAGCGATAAAGAAAAGGCGGGGTACAGTTTGATGAATGTTTACCAACAGGGGAAAATACCGAAAACATCAAGAGAGAGAAAGTTGTGTTCCTACCATTCCTTGTGTGTCGCCTTGCCACTGATACAAATGACATCCAAACGGAAGCTTTTTATAGATATCCAGTTTCCAGTGTTTTGACAACCTATTAAGGTAAACCCAAGTGTCACCTCCAAAGAAAACAATGAAACAATCCACCCCAATGAACTGTGTCACATCTTACACGCCACCAGTATCTCTATATTGTCTTACGAATCATCGTGAATGAGAGTACCGGGAATGACTAACAATTATATGTAACGTCTTGCGTAAGCTATTATCAAAGCTTAAAGCTACAATATCAACACTTTCGACACTCATCCCACCTTTTTAATTGACGCAGGTCGATGATGAAACACAAAGACATTGCAATTAAGCATCAAAAGGAATGGGATCGGCTCCTACATACATAGCCATCTTTGTCTGTTCGGCGTGACCTTAGATTCGATGCGCATGTAATTAGTTTTGGAGAAGAAAATTGAGGGTGTGATTTACCTGAGTGCATCTCTTGTCTCTATTTGCACTATAAACGTGTACTTGACTACAGCAACCAAGAAGCGCGAATGCCTTTTTCAGTGCCGACAGCCTGATTGCCTCTGACGTCAGCTGATTGTTGACGTCACTGCTCTATGACGTGTCAACAGGTCGTTCCCTAGCTCCATTGTCGGCATTAAGAGTATGTGTTTGGGAAGCACATCTTTCCCTTCTTGGCCCTTTGCCCACCCATGTTCATCTTGTGTCGCTTATCAACCTGCTCCTACCTAGGTCGGGTGGGGTTGTCTTTCAGTCCTACTGCTTGCCGTGTGTCGGTAGTGGTGAATACAGCCACTACACAAAACTCTTACCAGCTTCTGAAAACAAGCCCTACAACATATTCATCTAACTTTGCATACACTGTACACTGCATACTTACTACTGCCGTGAAATTATGCCGTCACCTTGGACCATCGGCTGTGTCTACTTTTGGCCTTTGCAAGCGCTGGAAAGGTTGTCATTCATTCACAAGGTGTCTATGCTTTTCCAAGTGAGAGGTACGGTAGATAGGAATGGGTCCTCATTTGGGAAGTGTAGCATTTGAATATCCATACTGTCAGTCAGCGATAAAGAAAAGGCGGGGTACAGTTTGATGAATGTTTACCAACAGGGGAAAACACCGAAAACATCTGTTGTGAAAAGTTGTGTTCCTACCATTCCTTGTGTGTCACCTTGCGACTGATACAAATGACATCCAAACGGAAGCTTTTTATAGACATCCAGTTTCCAGTGTTTTGACAACCTATTAAGGTAAACCCAAGTGTCACCTCCAAAGAAAACAATGAAACAATCCACCCCAATGAACTGTGTCACATCTTACACGCCACCAGTATCTCTATATTGTCTTACGAATCATCGTGAATGGGAGTACCGGGAATGACTAACAATTATATGTAACGTCTTGCGTAAGCTATTATCAAAGTTTAAAGCTACAATATCAACACTTTTGACACTCATCCCACCTTTTTAATTGACGCAGGTCGATGATGAAACACAAAGACATTGCAATTAAGCATCAAAAGGAATGGGATCGGCTCCTACATACATAGCCATCTTTGTCTGTTCGGCGTGGCCTTAGATTCGATGCGCATGTAATTAGTTTTGGAGAAGATAATTGAGGGTGTGATTTACCTGAGTGCATCTCTTGTCTCTATTTGCACTATAAACGTGTACTTGACTACAGCAACCAAGAAGCGCGAATGCCGTTTTCAGTGCAGACAGCCTAATTGTCTCTGACGTCAGCTGATTGCTGACGTCACTGCTCTATGACGTGTCAACAGGTCGTTCCCTAGCTCCATTGTCGGCATCAAGAGTATGTGCTTGGCAACCACATCTTTGCCTTCTTGGCCCTTTGCCCACCCATGTTCATCTTGTGTCGCTTATCAACCTGCTCCTACCTAGGTCGGCTGGGGTTGTCTTTCAGTCCTACTGCTTGCCGTGTGTCGGTAGTGGTGAATACAGCCACTGCACAAAACTCTTACCAGCCTCTGAAAACAAGCCCTACAACATATTCATCTAACTTTGCATACACTGTATACTGCATACTTACTACTGCCGTGAAATTATGCCGTCACCTTGGACCATCGGCTGTGTCTACTTTTGGCCTTTGCAAGCGCTGGAAAGGTTGTCATTCATTCACAAGGTGTCTATGCTTTTCCAAGTGAGAGGTACGGTAGATAGGAATGGGTCCTCATTTGGGAAGTGTAGCATTTGAATATCCATACTGTCAGTCAGCGATAAAGAAAAGGCGGGGTACAGTTTGATGAATGTTTACCAACAGGGGAAAATACCGAAAACATCGGTTGTGAAAAGTTGTGTTCCTACCATTCCTTGTGTGTCACCTTGCGACTGATACAAATGACATCCAAACGGAAGCTTTTTATAGATATCCAGTTTCCAGTGTTTTGACAACCTATTAAGGTAAACCCAAGTGTCACCTCCAAAGAAAACAATGAAACAATCCACCCCAATGAACTGTGTCACATCTTACACGCCACCAGTATCTCTATATTGTCTTACGAATCATCGTGAATGGGAGTACCGGGAATGACTAACAATTATATGTAACGTCTTGCGTAAGCTATTATCAAAGTTTAAAGCTACAATATCAACACTTTTGACACTCATCCCACCTTTTTATTGACGCAGGTCGATGATGAAACACAAAGACATTGCAATTAAGCATCAAAAGGAATGGGATCGGCTCCTACATACATAGCCATCTTTGTCTGTTCGGCGTGGCCTTAGATTCGATGCGCATGTAATTAGTTTTGGAGAAGATAATTGAGGGTGTGATTTACCTGAGTGCATCTCTTGTCTCTATTTGCACTATAAACGTGTACTTGACTACAGCAACCAAGAAGCGCGAACGCCGTTTTCAGTGCAGACAGCCTAATTGTCTCTGACGTCAGCTGATTGCTGACGTCACTGCTCTATGACGTGTCAACAGGTCGTTCCCTAGCTCCATTGTCGGCATCAAGAGTATGTGCTTGGCAACCACATCTTTGCCTTCTTGGCCCTTTGCCCACCCATGTTCATCTTGTGTCGCTTATCAACCTGCTCCTACCTAGGTCGGGTGGGGTTGTCTTTCAGTCCTACTGCTTGCCGTGTGTCGGTAGTGGTGAATACAGCCACTGCACAAAACTCTTACCAGCCTCTGAAAACAAGCCCTACAACATATTCATCTAACTTTGCATACACTGTATACTGCATACTTACTACTGCCGTGAAATTATGCCGTCACCTTGGACCATCGGCTGTGTCTACTTTTGGCCTTTGCAAGCGCTGGAAAGGTTGTCATTCATTCACAAGGTGTCTATGCTTTTCCAAGTGAGAGGTACGGTAGATAGGAATGGGTCCTCATTTGGGAAGTGTAGCATTTGAATATCCATACTGTCAGTCAGCGATAAAGAAAAGGCGGGGTACAGTTTGATGAATGTTTACCAACAGGGGAAAATACCGAAAACATCGGTTGTGAAAAGTTGTGTTCCTACCATTCCTTGTGTGTCACCTTGCGACTGATACAAATGACATCCAAACGGAAGCTTTTTATAGATATCCAGTTTCCAGTGTTTTGACAACCTATTAAGGTAAACCCAAGTGTCACCTCCAAAGAAAACAATGAAACAATCCACCCCAATGAACTGTGTCACATCTTACACGCCACCAGTATCTCTATATTGTCTTACGAATCATCGTGAATGGGAGTACCGGGAATGACTAACAGTTATGTGTAACGTCTTGCGTAAGCTATTATCAAAGCTTAAAGCTACAATATCAACACTTTTGACACTCGTCCCACCTTTTTAATTGACGCAGGTCGATGACGAAACAAAGACATTGCAATTAAGCATCAAAAGGAATGGGATCGGCTCCTACATACATAGCCATCTTTGTCTGTTCGGCGTGACCTTAGATTCGATGCGCATGTAATTAGTTTTGGAGAAGAAAATTGAGGGTGTGATTTACCTGAGTGCATCTCTTGTCTCTATTTGCACTATAAACGTGTACTTGACTACAGCAACCAAGAAGCGCGAACGCCTTTTTCAGTGCCGACAGCCTGATTGTCTCTGACGTCAGCTGATGTTGACGTCACTGCTCTATGACGTGTCAACAGGTCGTTCCCTAGCTCCATTGTCGGCATTAAGAGTATGTGCTTGACAACCACATCTTTCCCTTCTTGGCCCTTTGCCCACCCATGTTCATCTTGTGTCGCTTATGAACCTGCTCCTACATAGGTCGGGCGGGGTTGTCTTTCAGTCCTACTGCTTGCCGTGTGTCGGTAGTGGTGAATACAGCCACTGCACAAAACTCTTACCAGCCTCTGAAAACAAGCTCTACAACATATTCATCTAACTTTGCATACACTGTACACTGCATACTTACTACTGCCGTGAAATTATGCCGTCACCTTGGACCATCGGCTGTGTCTACTTTTGGCCTTTGCAAGCGCTGGAAAGGTTGTCATTCATTCACAAGGTGTCTATGCTTTTCCAAGTGAGAGGTACGGTAGATAGGAATGGGTCCTCATTTGGGAAGTGTAGCATTTGAATATCCATACTGTCAGTCAGCGATAAAGAAAAGGCGGGGTACAGTTTGATGAATGTTTACCAACAGGGGAAAACACCGAAAACATCAAGAGACAGAAAGTTGTGTTCCTACCATTCCTTGTGTGTCACCTTGCGACTGATACAAATGACATCCAAACGGAAGCTTTTTATAGACATCCAGTTTCCAGTGTTTTGACAACCTATTAAGGTAAACCCAAGTGTCACCTCCAAAGAAAACAATAAAACAATCCACCCTAATGAACTGTGTCACATCTTACACGCCACCAGTATCTCTATATTGTCTTACGAATCATCGTGAATGGGAGTACCGGGAATGACTAACAATTATATGTAACGTCTTGCGTAAGCTATTATCAAAGCTTAAAGCTACAATATCAACACTTTTGACACTCATCCCACCTTTTTAATTGACGCAGGTCGATGATGAAACACAAAGACATTGCAATTAAGCATCAAAAGGAATGGGATCGGCTCCTACATACATAGCCATCTTTGTCTGTTCGGCGTGGCCTTAGATTCGATGCGCATGTAATTAGTTTTGGAGAAGAAAATTGAGGGTGTGATTTACCTGAGTGCATCTCTTGTCTCTATTTGCACTATAAACGTGTACTTGACTACAGCAACCAAGAAGCGCGAACGGCTTTTTCAGTGCCGACAGCCTGATTGTCTCTGACGTCAGCTGATTGTTGACGTCACTGCTCTATGACGTGTCAACAGGTCGTTCCCTAGCTCCATTGTCGGCACCAAGAGTATGTGCTTGGCAACCACATCTTTCCCTTCTTGGCCCTTTGCCCACCCATGTTCATCTCGTGTCGCTTATCAACCTGCTCCTACCTAGGTCGGGTGGGGTTGTCTTTCAGTCCTACTGCTTGCCGTGTGTCGGTAGTGGTGAATACAGCCACTGCACAAAACTCTTACCAGCCTCTGAAAACAAGCCCTACAACATATTCATCTAACTTTGCATACACTGTACACTGCATACTTACTACTGCCGTGAAATTATGCCGTCACCTTGGACCATCGGCTGTGTCTACTTTTGGCCTTTGCAAGCGCTGGAAAGGTTGTCATTCATTCACAAGGTGTCTATGCTTTTCCAAGTGAGAGGTACGGTAGATAGGAATGGGTCCTCATTTGGGAAGTGTAGCATTTGAATATCCATACTGTCAGTCAGCGATAAAGAAAAGGCGGGGTACAGTTTGATGAATGTTTACCAACAGGGGAAAGTACCGAAAACATCAAGAGAGAGAAAGTTGTGTTCCTACCATTCCTTGTGTGTCGCCTTGCCACTAATACAAATGACATCCAAACGGAAGCTTTTTATAGATATCCAGTTTCCAGTGTTTTGACAACCTATTAAGGTAAACCCAAGTGTCACCTCCAAAGAAAACAATGAAACAATCCACCCCAATGAACTGTGTCGCATCTTACACGCCACCAGTATCTCTATATTGTCTTACGAATCATCGTGAATGAGACTACCGGGAATGACTAACAGTTATATGTAACGTCTTGCGTAAGCTATTATCAAAGCTTAAAGCTACAATATCAACACTTTCGACACTCATCCCACCTTTTTAATTGACGCAGGTCGATGATGAAACACAAAGACATTGCAATTAAGCATCAAAAGGAATGGGATCGGCTCCTACATACATAGCCATCTTTGTCTGTTCGGCGTGACCTTAGATTCGATGCGCATGTAATTAGTTTTGGAGAAGATAATTGAGGGTGTGATTTACCTGAGCGCATCTCTTGTCTCTATTTGCACTATAAACGTGTACTTGACTACAGCAACCAAGAAGCGCGAATGCCTTTTTCAGTGCCGACAGCCTGATTGCCTCTGACGTCAGCTGATTGTTGACGTCACTGCTCTATGACGTGTCAACAGGTCGTTCCCTAGCTCCATTGTCGGCATCAAGAGTATGTGTTTGGGAAGCACATCTTTCCCTTCTTGGCCCTTTGCCCACCCATGTTCATCTTGTGTCGCTTATCAACCTGCTCCTACCTAGGTCGGGTGGGGTTGTCTTTCAGTCCTACTGCTTGCCGTGTGTCGGTAGTGGTGAATACAGCCACTACACAAAACTCTTACCAGCTTCTGAAAACAAGCCCTACAACATATTCATCTAACTTTGCATACACTGTATACTGCATACTTACTACTGCCGTGAAATTATGCCGTCACCTTGGACCATCGGCTGTGTCTACTTTGGGCCTTTGCAAGCGCTGGAAAGGTTGTCATTCATTCACAAGGTGTCTATGCTTTTCCAAGTGAGAGGTACGGTAGATAGGAATGGGTCCTCATTTGGGAAGTGTAGCATTTGAATATCCATACTGTCAGTCAGCGATAAAGAAAAGGCGGGGTACAGTTTGATGAATGTTTACCAACAGGGGAAAACACCGAAAACATCTGTTGTGAAAAGTTGTGTTCCTACCATTCCTTGTGTGTCACCTTGCGACTGATACAAATGACATCCAAACGGAAGCTTTTTATAGACATCCAGTTTCCAGTGTTTTGACAACCTATTAAGGTAAACCCAAGTGTCACCTCCAAAGAAAACAATAAAACAATCCACCCTAATGAACTGTGTCACATCTTACACGCCACCAGTATCTCTGTATTGTCTTACGAATCATCGTGAATGGGAGTACCGGGAATGACTAACAATTATATGTAACGTCTTGCGTAAGCTATTATCAAAGCTTAAAGCTACAATATCAACACTTTTGACACTCATCCCACCTTTTTAATTGACGCAGGTCGATGATGAAACACAAAGACATTGCAATTAAGCATCAAAAGGAATGGGATCGGCTCCTACATACATAGCCATCTTTGTCTGTTCGGCGTGGCCTTAGATTCGATGCGCATGTAATTAGTTTTGGAGAAGAAAATTGAGGGTGTGATTTACCTGAGTGCATCTCTTGTCTCTATTTGCACTATAAACGTGTACTTGACTACAGCAACCAAGAAGCGCGAACGGCTTTTTCAGTGCCGACAGCCTGATTGTCTCTGACGTCAGCTGATTGTTGACGTCACTGCTCTATGACGTGTCAACAGGTCGTTCCCTAGCTCCATTGTCGGCACCAAGAGTATGTGCTTGGCAACCACATCTTTCCCTTCTTGGCCCTTTGCCCACCCATGTTCATCTCGTGTCGCTTATCAACCTGCTCCTACCTAGGTCGGGTGGGGTTGTCTTTCAGTCCTACTGCTTGTCGTGTGTCGGTAGTGGTGAATACAGCCACTGCACAAAACTCTTACCAGCCTCTGAAAACAAGCCCTACAACATATTCATCTAACTTTGCATACACTGTACACTGCATACTTACTACTGCCGTGAAATTATGCCGTCACCTTGGACCATCGGCTGTGTCTACTTTTGGCCTTTGCAAGCGCTGGAAAGGTTGTCATTCATTCACAAGGTGTCTATGCTTTTCCAAGTGAGAGGTATGGTAGATAGGAATGGGTCCTCATTTGGGAAGTGTAGCATTTGAATATCCATACTGTCAGTCAGCGATAAAGAAAAGGCGGGGTACAGTTTGATGAATGTTTACCAACAGGGGAAAGTACCGAAAACATCAAGAGAGAGAAAGTTGTGTTCCTACCATTCCTTGTGTGTCGCCTTGCCACTGATACAAATGACATCCAAACGGAAGCTTTTTATAGATATCCAGTTTCCAGTGTTTTGACAACCTATTAAGGTAAACCCAAGTGTCACCTCCAAAGAAAACAATGAAACAATCCACCCCAATGAACTGTGTCACATCTTACACGCCACCAGTATCTCTATATTGTCTTACGAATCATCGTGAATGAGAGTACCGGGAATGACTAACAATTATATGTAACGTCTTGCGTAAGCTATTATCAAAGCTTAAAGCTACAATATCAACACTTTCGACACTCATCCCACCTTTTTAATTGACGCAGGTCGATGATGAAACACAAAGACATTGCAATTAAGCATCAAAAGGAATGGGATCGGCTCCTACATACATAGCCATCTTTGTCTGTTCGGCGTGACCTTAGATTCGATGCGCATGTAATTAGTTTTGGAGAAGAAAATTGAGGGTGTGATTTACCTGAGTGCATCTCTTGTGTGTCTATTTGCACTATAAACGTGTACTTGACTACAGCAACCAAGAAGCGCGAATGCCTTTTTCAGTGCCGACAGCCTGATTGCCTCTGACGTCAGCTGATTGTTGACATCACTGCTCTATGACGTGTCAACAGGTCGTTCCCTAGCTCCATTGTCGGCATCAAGAGTATGTGTTTGGGAAGCACATCTTTCCCTTCTTGGCCCTTTGCCCACCCATGTTCATCTTGTGTCGCTTATCAACCTGCTCCTACCTAGGTCGGGTGGGGTTGTCTTTCAGTCCTACTGCTTGCCGTGTGTCGGTAGTGGTGAATACAGCCACTACACAAAACTCTTACCAGCTTCTGAAAACAAGCCCTACAACATATTCATCTAACTTTGCATACACTGTACACTGCATACTTACTACTGCCGTGAAATTATGCCGTCACCTTGGACCATCGGCTGTGTCTACTTTTGGCCTTTGCAAGCGCTGGAAAGGTTGTCATTCATTCACAAGGTGTCTATGCTTTTCCAAGTGAGAGGTACGGTAGATAGGAATGGGTCCTCATTTGGGAAGTGTAGCATTTGAATATCCATACTGTCAGTCAGCGATAAAGAAAAGGCGGGGTACAGTTTGATGAATGTTTACCAACAGGGGAAAACACCGAAAACATCTGTTGTGAAAAGTTGTGTTCCTACCATTCCTTGTGTGTCACCTTGCGACTGATACAAATGACATCCAAACGGAAGCTTTTTATAGATATCCAGTTTCCAATGTTTTGACAACCTATTAAGGTAAACCCAAGTGTCACCTCCAAAGAAAACAATGAAACAATCCACCCCAATGAACTGTGTCACATCTTACACGCCACCAGTATCTCTATATTGTCTTACGAATCATCGTGAATGGGAGTACCGGGAATGACTAACAATTATATGTAACGTCTTGCGTAAGCTATTATCAAAGCTTAAAGCTACAATATCAACACTTTTGACACTCATCCCACCTTTTTAATTGACGCAGGTCGATGATGAAACACAAAGACATTGCAATTAAGCATCAAAAGGAATGGGATCGGCTCCTACATACATAGCCATCTTTGTCTGTTCGGCGTGGCCTTAGATTCGATGCGCATGTAATTAGTTTTGGAGAAGATAATTGAGGGTGTGATTTACCTGAGTGCATCTCTTGTCTCTATTTGCACTATAAACGTGTACTTGACTACAGCAACCAAGAAGCGCGAACGCCGTTTTCAGTGCAGTCTCTGACGTCAGCTGATTGTTGACGTCACTGCTCTATGACGTGTCAACAGGTCGTTCCCTAGCTCCATTGTCGGCATCAAGAGTATGTGCTTGGCAACCACATCTTTCCCTTCTTGGCCCTTTGCCCACCCATGTTCATCTTGTGTCGCTTATCAACCTGCTCCTACCTAGGTCGGGTGGGGTTGTCTTTCAGTCCTACTGCTTGCCGTGTGTCGGTAGTGGTGAATACAGCCACTGCACAAAACTCTTACCAGCCTCTGAAAACAAGCCCTACAACATATTCATCTAACTTTGCATACACTGTATACTGCATACTTACTACTGCCGTGAAATTATGCCGTCACCTTGGACCATCGACTGTGTCTACTTTTGGCCTTTGCAAGCGCTGGAAAGGTTGTCATTCATTCACAAGGTGTCTATGCTTTTCCAAGTGAGAGGTACGGTAGATAGGAATGGGTCCTCATTTGGGAAGTGTAGCATTTGAATATCCATACTGTCAGTCAGCGATAAAGAAAAGGCGGGGTACAGTTTGATGAATGTTTACCAACAGGGGAAAATACCGAAAACATCGGTTGTGAAAAGTTGTGTTCCTACCATTCCTTGTGTGTCACCTTGCGACTGATACAAATGACATCCAAACGGAAGCTTTTTATAGACATCCAGTTTCCAGTGTTTTGACAACCTATTAAGGTAAACCCAAGTGTCACCTCCAAAGAAAACAATAAAACAATCCACCCTAATGAACTGTGTCACATCTTACACGCCACCAGTATCTCTATATTGTCTTACGAATCATCGTGAATGGGAGTACCGGGAATGACTAACAATTATATGTAACGTCTTGCGTAAGCTATTATCAAAGCTTAAAGCTACAATATCAACACTTTTGACACTCATCCCACCTTTTTAATTGACGCAGGTCGATGATGAAACACAAAGACATTGCAATTAAGCATCAAAAGGAATGGGATCGGCTCCTACATACATAGCCATCTTTGTCTGTTCGGCGTGGCCTTAGATTCGATGCGCATGTAATTAGTTTTGGAGAAGAAAATTGAGGGTGTGATTTACCTGAGTGCATCTCTTGTCTCTATTTGCACTATAAACGTGTACTTGACTACAGCAACCAAGAAGCGCGAACGGCTTTTTCAGTGCCGACAGCCTGATTGTCTCTGACGTCAGCTGATTGTTGACGTCACTGCTCTATGACGTGTCAACAGGTCGTTCCCTAGCTCCATTGTCGGCACCAAGAGTATGTGCTTGGCAACCACATCTTTCCCTTCTTGGCCCTTTGCCCACCCATGTTCATCTCGTGTCGCTTATCAACCTGCTCCTACCTAGGTCGGGTGGGGTTGTCTTTCAGTCCTACTGCTTGTCGTGTGTCGGTAGTGGTGAATACAGCCACTGCACAAAACTCTTACCAGCTTCTGAAAACAAGCCCTACAACATATTCATCTAACTTTGCATACACTGTACACTGCATACTTACTACTGCCGTGAAATTATGCCGTCACCTTGGACCATCGGCTGTGTCTACTTTTGGCCTTTGCAAGCGCTGGAAAGGTTGTCATTCATTCACAAGGTGTCTATGCTTTTCCAAGTGAGAGGTACGGTAGATAGGAATGGGTCCTCATTTGGGAAGTGTAGCATTTGAATATCCATACTGTCAGTCAGCGATAAAGAAAAGGCGGGGTACAGTTTGATGAATGTTTACCAACAGGGGAAAATACCGAAAACATCAAGAGAGAGAAAGTTGTGTTCCTACCATTCCTTGTGTGTCGCCTTGCGACTAATACAAATGACATCCAAACGGAAGCTTTTTATAGACATCCAGTTTCCAGTGTTTTGACAACCTATTAAGGTAAACCCAAGTGTCACCTCCAAAGAAAACAATGAAACAATCCACCCCAATGAACTGTGTCACATCTTACACGCCACCAGTATCTCTATATTGTCTTACGAATCATCGTGAATGAGAGTACCGGGAATGACTAACAATTATATGTAACGTCTTGCGTAAGCTATTATCAAAGCTTAAAGCTACAATATCAACACTTTCGACACTCATCCCACCTTTTTAATTGACGCAGGTCGATGATGAAACACAAAGACATTGCAATTAAGCATCAAAAGGAATGGGATCGGCTCCTACATACATAGCCATCTTTGTCTGTTCGGCGTGACCTTAGATTCGATGCGCATGTAATTAGTTTTGGAGAAGAAAATTGAGGGTGTGATTTACCTGAGTGCATCTCTTGTCTCTATTTGCACTATAAACGTGTACTTGACTACAGCAACCAAGAAGCGCGAATGCCTTTTTCAGTGCCGACAGCCTGATTGCCTCTGACGTCAGCTGATTGTTGACGTCACTGCTCTATGACGTGTCAACAGGTCGTTCCCTAGCTCCATTGTCGGCATCAAGAGTATGTGCTTGGGAAGCACATCTTTCCCTTCTTGGCCCTTTGCCCACCCCTGTTCATCTTGTGTCGCTTATCAACCTGCTCCTACCTAGGTCGGGTGGGGTTGTCTTTCAGTCCTACTGCTTCCCGTGTGTCGGTAGTGGTGAATACAGCCACTGCACAAAACTCTTACCAGCCTCTGAAAACAAGCCCTACAACATATTCATCTAACTTTGCATACACTGTACACTGCATACTTACTACTGCCGTGAAATTATGCCGTCACCTTGGACCATCGGCTGTGTCTACTTTTGGCCTTTGCAAGCGCTGGAAAGGTTGTCATTCATTCACAAGGTGTCTATGCTTTTCCAAATGAGAGGTACGGTAGATAGGAATGGGTCCTCATTTGGGAAGTGTAGCATTTGAATATCCATACTGTCAGTCAGCGATAAAGAAAAGGCGGGGTACAGTTTGATGAATGTTTACCAACAGGGGAAAATACCGAAAACATCGGTTGTGAAAAGTTGTGTTCCTACCATTCCTTGTGTGTCACCTTGCGACTGATACAAATGACATCCAAACGGAAGCTTTTTATAGACATCCAGTTTCCAGTGTTTTGACAACCTATTAAGGTAAACCCAAGTGTCACCTCCAAAGAAAACAATAAAACAATCCACCCTAATGAACTGTGTCACATCTTACACGCCACCAGTATCTCTATATTGTCTTACGAATCATCGTGAATGGGAGTACCGGGAATGACTAACAATTATATGTAACGTCTTGCGTAAGCTATTATCAAAGCTTAAAGCTACAATATCAACACTTTTGACACTCATCCCACCTTTTTAATTGACGCAGGTCGATGATGAAACACAAAGACATTGCAATTAAGCATCAAAAGGAATGGGATCGGCTCCTACATACATAGCCATCTTTGTCTGTTCGGCGTGGCCTTAGATTCGATGCGCATGTAATTAGTTTTGGAGAAGAAAATTGAGGGTGTGATTTACCTGAGTGCATCTCTTGTCTCTATTTGCACTATAAACGTGTACTTGACTACAGCAACCAAGAAGCGCGAACGGCTTTTTCAGTGCCGACAGCCTGATTGTCTCTGACGTCAGCTGATTGTTGACGTCACTGCTCTATGACGTGTCAACAGGTCGTTCCCTAGCTCCATTGTCGGCACCAAGAGTATGTGCTTGGCAACCACATCTTTCCCTTCTTGGCCCTTTGCCCACCCATGTTCATCTCGTGTCGCTTATCAACCTGCTCCTACCTAGGTCGGGTGGGGTTGTCTTTCAGTCCTACTGCTTGTCGTGTGTCGGTAGTGGTGAATACAGCCACTGCACAAAACTCTTACCAGCTTCTGAAAACAAGCATATTCATCTAACTTTGCATACACTGTACACTGCATACTTACTACTGCCGTGAAATTATGCCGTCACCTTGGACCATCGGCTGTGTCTACTTTTGGCCTTTGCAAGCGCTGGAAAGGTTGTCATTCATTCACAAGGTGTCTATGCTTTTCCAAGTGAGAGGTACGGTAGATAGGAATGGGTCCTCATTTGGGAAGTGTAGCATTTGAATATCCATACTGTCAGTCAGCGATAAAGAAAAGGCGGGGTACAGTTTGATGAATGTTTACCAACAGGGGAAAATACCGAAAACATCAAGAGAGAGAAAGTTGTGTTCCTACCATTCCTTGTGTGTCGCCTTGCCACTGATACAAATGACATCCAAACGGAAGCTTTTTATAGACATCCAGTTTCCAGTGTTTTGACAACCTATTAAGGTAAACCCAAGTGTCACCTCCAAAGAAAACAATGAAACAATCCACCCCAATGAACTGTGTCACATCTTACACGCCACCAGTATCTCTATATTGTCTTACGAATCATCGTGAATGAGAGTACCGGGAATGACTAACAATTATATGTAACGTCTTGCGTAAGCTATTATCAAAGCTTAAAGCTACAATATCAACACTTTCGACACTCATCCCACCTTTTTAATTGACGCAGGTCGATGATGAAACACAAAGACATTGCAATTAAGCATCAAAAGGAATGGGATCGGCTCCTACATACATAGCCATCTTTGTCTGTTCGGCGTGGCCTTAGATTCGATGCGCATGTAATTAGTTTTGGAGAAGATAATTGAGGGTGTGATTTACCTGAGTGCATCTCTTGTCTCTATTTGCACTATAAACGTGTACTTGACTACAGCAACCAAGAAGCGCGAACGCCGTTTTCAGTGCAGACAGCCTAATTGTCTCTGACGTCAGCTGATTGTTGACGTCACTGCTCTATGACGTGTCAACAGGTCGTTCCCTAGCTCCATTGTCGGCATCAAGAGTATGTGCTTGGCAACCACATCTTTCCCTTCTTGGCCCTTTGCCCACCCATGTTCATCTTGTGTCGCTTATCAACCTGCTCCTACCTAGGTCGGGTGGGGTTGTCTTTCAGTCCTACTGCTTGCCGTGTGTCGGTAGTGGTGAATACAGCCACTGCACAAAACTCTTACCAGCCTCTGAAAACAAGCCCTACAACATATTCATCTAACTTTGCATACACTGTATACTGCATACTTACTACTGCCGTGAAATTATGCCGTCACCTTGGACCATCGACTGTGTCTACTTTTGGCCTTTGCAAGCGCTGGAAAGGTTGTCATTCATTCACAAGGTGTCTATGCTTTTCCAAGTGAGAGGTACGGTAGATAGGAATGGGTCCTCATTTGGGAAGTGTAGCATTTGAATATCCATACTGTCAGTCAGCGATAAAGAAAAGGCGGGGTACAGTTTGATGAATGTTTACCAACAGGGGAAAATACCGAAAACATCGGTTGTGAAAAGTTGTGTTCCTACCATTCCTTGTGTGTCACCTTGCGACTGATACAAATGACATCCAAACGGAAGCTTTTTATAGACATCCAGTTTCCAGTGTTTTGACAACCTATTAAGGTAAACCCAAGTGTCACCTCCAAAGAAAACAATAAAACAATCCACCCTAATGAACTGTGTCACATCTTACACGCCACCAGTATCTCTATATTGTCTTACGAATCATCGTGAATGGGAGTACCGGGAATGACTAACAATTATATGTAACGTCTTGCGTAAGCTATTATCAAAGCTTAAAGCTACAATATCAACACTTTTGACACTCATCCCACCTTTTTAATTGACGCAGGTCGATGATGAAACACAAAGACATTGCAATTAAGCATCAAAAGGAATGGGATCGGCTCCTACATACATAGCCATCTTTGTCTGTTCGGCGTGGCCTTAGATTCGATGCGCATGTAATTAGTTTTGGAGAAGAAAATTGAGGGTGTGATTTACCTGAGTGCATCTCTTGTCTCTATTTGCACTATAAACGTGTACTTGACTACAGCAACCAAGAAGCGCGAACGGCTTTTTCAGTGCCGACAGCCTGATTGTCTCTGACGTCAGCTGATTGTTGACGTCACTGCTCTATGACGTGTCAACAGGTCGTTCCCTAGCTCCATTGTCGGCACCAAGAGTATGTGCTTGGCAACCACATCTTTCCCTTCTTGGCCCTTTGCCCACCCATGTTCATCTCGTGTCGCTTATCAACCTGCTCCTACCTAGGTCGGGTGGGGTTGTCTTTCAGTCCTACTGCTTGTCGTGTGTCGGTAGTGGTGAATACAGCCACTGCACAAAACTCTTACCAGCCTCTGAAAACAAGCCCTACAACATATTCATCTAACTTTGCATACACTGTACACTGCATACTTACTACTGCCGTGAAATTATGCCGTCACCTTGGACCATCGGCTGTGTCTACTTTTGGCCTTTGCAAGCGCTGGAAAGGTTGTCATTCATTCACAAGGTGTCTATGCTTTTCCAAGTGAGAGGTACGGTAGATAGGAATGGGTCCTCATTTGGGAAGTGTAGCATTTGAATATCCATACTGTCAGTCAGCGATAAAGAAAAGGCGGGGTACAGTTTGATGAATGTTTACCAACAGGGGAAAATACCGAAAACATCAAGAGAGAGAAAGTTGTGTTCCTACCATTCCTTGTGTGTCGCCTTGCGACTAATACAAATGACATCCAAACGGAAGCTTTTTATAGACATCCAGTTTCCAGTGTTTTGACAACCTATTAAGGTAAACCCAAGTGTCACCTCCAAAGAAAACAATGAAACAATCCACCCCAATGAACTGTGTCACATCTTACACGCCACCAGTATCTCTATATTGTCTTACGAATCATCGTGAATGAGAGTACCGGGAATGACTAACAATTATATGTAACGTCTTGCGTAAGCTATTATCAAAGCTTAAAGCTACAATATCAACACTTTCGACACTCATCCCACCTTTTTAATTGACGCAGGTCGATGATGAAACACAAAGACATTGCAATTAAGCATCAAAAGGAATGGGATCGGCTCCTACATACATAGCCATCTTTGTCTGTTCGGCGTGACCTTAGATTCGATGCGCATGTAATTAGTTTTGGAGAAGAAAATTGAGGGTGTGATTTACCTGAGTGCATCTCTTGTCTCTATTTGCACTATAAACGTGTACTTGACTACAGCAACCAAGAAGCGCGAATGCCTTTTTCAGTGCCGACAGCCTGATTGCCTCTGACGTCAGCTGATTGTTGACGTCACTGCTCTATGACGTGTCAACAGGTCGTTCCCTAGCTCCATTGTCGGCATCAAGAGTATGTGCTTGGGAAGCACATCTTTCCCTTCTTGGCCCTTTGCCCACCCCTGTTCATCTTGTGTCGCTTATCAACCTGCTCCTACCTAGGTCGGGTGGGGTTGTCTTTCAGTCCTACTGCTTGCCGTGTGTCGGTAGTGGTGAATACAGCCACTGCACAAAACTCTTACCAGCCTCTGAAAACAAGCCCTACAACATATTCATCTAACTTTGCATACACTGTACACTGCATACTTACTACTGCCGTGAAATTATGCCGTCACCTTGGACCATCGGCTGTGTCTACTTTTGGCCTTTGCAAGCGCTGGAAAGGTTGTCATTCATTCACAAGGTGTCTATGCTTTTCCAAATGAGAGGTACGGTAGATAGGAATGGGTCCTCATTTGGGAAGTGTAGCATTTGAATATCCATACTGTCAGTCAGCGATAAAGAAAAGGCGGGGTACAGTTTGATGAATGTTTACCAACAGGGGAAAATACCGAAAACATCGGTTGTGAAAAGTTGTGTTCCTACCATTCCTTGTGTGTCACCTTGCGACTGATACAAATGACATCCAAACGGAAGCTTTTTATAGACATCCAGTTTCCAGTGTTTTGACAACCTATTAAGGTAAACCCAAGTGTCACCTCCAAAGAAAACAATAAAACAATCCACCCTAATGAACTGTGTCACATCTTACACGCCACCAGTATCTCTATATTGTCTTACGAATCATCGTGAATGGGAGTACCGGGAATGACTAACAATTATATGTAACGTCTTGCGTAAGCTATTATCAAAGCTTAAAGCTACAATATCAACACTTTTGACACTCATCCCACCTTTTTAATTGACGCAGGTCGATGATGAAACACAAAGACATTGCAATTAAGCATCAAAAGGAATGGGATCGGCTCCTACATACATAGCCATCTTTGTCTGTTCGGCGTGGCCTTAGATTCGATGCGCATGTAATTAGTTTTGGAGAAGAAAATTGAGGGTGTGATTTACCTGAGTGCATCTCTTGTCTCTATTTGCACTATAAACGTGTACTTGACTACAGCAACCAAGAAGCGCGAACGGCTTTTTCAGTGCCGACAGCCTGATTGTCTCTGACGTCAGCTGATTGTTGACGTCACTGCTCTATGACGTGTCAACAGGTCGTTCCCTAGCTCCATTGTCGGCATCAAGAGTATGTGCTTGGCAACCACATCTTTCCCTTCTTGGCCCTTTGCCCACCCATGTTCATCTCGTGTCGCTTATCAACCTGCTCCTACCTAGGTCGGGTGGGGTTGTCTTTCAGTCCTACTGCTTGTCGTGTGTCGGTAGTGGTGAATACAGCCACTGCACAAAACTCTTACCAGCTTCTGAAAACAAGCATATTCATCTAACTTTGCATACACTGTACACTGCATACTTACTACTGCCGTGAAATTATGCCGTCACCTTGGACCATCGGCTGTGTCTACTTTTGGCCTTTGCAAGCGCTGGAAAGGTTGTCATTCATTCACAAGGTGTCTATGCTTTTCCAAGTGAGAGGTACGGTAGATAGGAATGGGTCCTCATTTGGGAAGTGTAGCATTTGAATATCCATACTGTCAGTCAGCGATAAAGAAAAGGCGGGGTACAGTTTGATGAATGTTTACCAACAGGGGAAAATACCGAAAACATCAAGAGAGAGAAAGTTGTGTTCCTACCATTCCTTGTGTGTCGCCTTGCCACTGATACAAATGACATCCAAACGGAAGCTTTTTATAGACATCCAGTTTCCAGTGTTTTGACAACCTATTAAGGTAAACCCAAGTGTCACCTCCAAAGAAAACAATGAAACAATCCACCCCAATGAACTGTGTCACATCTTACACGCCACCAGTATCTCTATATTGTCTTACGAATCATCGTGAATGAGAGTACCGGGAATGACTAACAATTATATGTAACGTCTTGCGTAAGCTATTATCAAAGCTTAAAGCTACAATATCAACACTTTCGACACTCATCCCACCTTTTTAATTGACGCAGGTCGATGATGAAACACAAAGACATTGCAATTAAGCATCAAAAGGAATGGGATCGGCTCCTACATACATAGCCATCTTTGTCTGTTCGGCGTGGCCTTAGATTCGATGCGCATGTAATTAGTTTTGGAGAAGATAATTGAGGGTGTGATTTACCTGAGTGCATCTCTTGTCTCTATTTGCACTATAAACGTGTACTTGACTACAGCAACCAAGAAGCGCGAACGCCGTTTTCAGTGCAGACAGCCTAATTGTCTCTGACGTCAGCTGATTGTTGACGTCACTGCTCTATGACGTGTCAACAGGTCGTTCCCTAGCTCCATTGTCGGCATCAAGAGTATGTGCTTGGCAACCACATCTTTCCCTTCTTGGCCCTTTGCCCACCCATGTTCATCTTGTGTCGCTTATCAACCTGCTCCTACCTAGGTCGGGTGGGGTTGTCTTTCAGTCCTACTGCTTGCCGTGTGTCGGTAGTGGTGAATACAGCCACTGCACAAAACTCTTACCAGCCTCTGAAAACAAGCCCTACAACATATTCATCTAACTTTGCATACACTGTATACTGCATACTTACTACTGCCGTGAAATTATGCCGTCACCTTGGACCATCGACTGTGTCTACTTTTGGCCTTTGCAAGCGCTGGAAAGGTTGTCATTCATTCACAAGGTGTCTATGCTTTTCCAAGTGAGAGGTACGGTAGATAGGAATGGGTCCTCATTTGGGAAGTGTAGCATTTGAATATCCATACTGTCAGTCAGCGATAAAGAAAAGGCGGGGTACAGTTTGATGAATGTTTACCAACAGGGGAAAATACCGAAAACATCGGTTGTGAAAAGTTGTGTTCCTACCATTCCTTGTGTGTCACCTTGCGACTGATACAAATGACATCCAAACGGAAGCTTTTTATAGACATCCAGTTTCCAGTGTTTTGACAACCTATTAAGGTAAACCCAAGTGTCACCTCCAAAGAAAACAATAAAACAATCCACCCTAATGAACTGTGTCACATCTTACACGCCACCAGTATCTCTATATTGTCTTACGAATCATCGTGAATGGGAGTACCGGGAATGACTAACAATTATATGTAACGTCTTGCGTAAGCTATTATCAAAGCTTAAAGCTACAATATCAACACTTTTGACACTCATCCCACCTTTTTAATTGACGCAGGTCGATGATGAAACACAAAGACATTGCAATTAAGCATCAAAAGGAATGGGATCGGCTCCTACATACATAGCCATCTTTGTCTGTTCGGCGTGGCCTTAGATTCGATGCGCATGTAATTAGTTTTGGAGAAGAAAATTGAGGGTGTGATTTACCTGAGTGCATCTCTTGTCTCTATTTGCACTATAAACGTGTACTTGACTACAGCAACCAAGAAGCGCGAACGCCGTTTTCAGTGCAGACAGCCTAATTGTCTCTGACGTCAGCTGATTGTTGACGTCACTGCTCTATGACGTGTCAACAGGTCGTTCCCTAGCTCCATTGTCGGCATCAAGAGTATGTGCTTGGCAACCACATCTTTCCCTTCTTGGCCCTTTGCCCACCCATGTTCATCTTGTGTCGCTTATCAACCTGCTCCTACCTAGGTCGGGTGGGGTTGTCTTTCAGTCCTACTGCTTGCCGTGTGTCGGTAGTGGTGAATACAGCCACTGCACAAAACTCTTACCAGCCTCTGAAAACAAGCCCTACAACATATTCATCTAACTTTGCATACACTGTATACTGCATACTTACTACTGCCGTGAAATTATGCCGTCACCTTGGACCATCGACTGTGTCTACTTTTGGCCTTTGCAAGCGCTGGAAAGGTTGTCATTCATTCACAAGGTGTCTATGCTTTTCCAAGTGAGAGGTACGGTAGATAGGAATGGGTCCTCATTTGGGAAGTGTAGCATTTGAATATCCATACTGTCAGTCAGCGATAAAGAAAAGGCGGGGTACAGTTTGATGAATGTTTACCAACAGGGGAAAATACCGAAAACATCGGTTGTGAAAAGTTGTGTTCCTACCATTCCTTGTGTGTCACCTTGCGACTGATACAAATGACATCCAAACGGAAGCTTTTTATAGACATCCAGTTTCCAGTGTTTTGACAACCTATTAAGGTAAACCCAAGTGTCACCTCCAAAGAAAACAATAAAACAATCCACCCTAATGAACTGTGTCACATCTTACACGCCACCAGTATCTCTATATTGTCTTACGAATCATCGTGAATGGGAGTACCGGGAATGACTAACAATTATATGTAACGTCTTGCGTAAGCTATTATCAAAGCTTAAAGCTACAATATCAACACTTTTGACACTCATCCCACCTTTTTAATTGACGCAGGTCGATGATGAAACACAAAGACATTGCAATTAAGCATCAAAAGGAATGGGATCGGCTCCTACATACATAGCCATCTTTGTCTGTTCGGCGTGGCCTTAGATTCGATGCGCATGTAATTAGTTTTGGAGAAGAAAATTGAGGGTGTGATTTACCTGAGTGCATCTCTTGTCTCTATTTGCACTATAAACGTGTACTTGACTACAGCAACCAAGAAGCGCGAACGGCTTTTTCAGTGCCGACAGCCTGATTGTCTCTGACGTCAGCTGATTGTTGACGTCACTGCTCTATGACGTGTCAACAGGTCGTTCCCTAGCTCCATTGTCGGCACCAAGAGTATGTGCTTGGCAACCACATCTTTCCCTTCTTGGCCCTTTGCCCACCCATGTTCATCTCGTGTCGCTTATCAACCTGCTCCTACCTAGGTCGGGTGGGGTTGTCTTTCAGTCCTACTGCTTGTCGTGTGTCGGTAGTGGTGAATACAGCCACTGCACAAAACTCTTACCAGCTTCTGAAAACAAGCATATTCATCTAACTTTGCATACACTGTACACTGCATACTTACTACTGCCGTGAAATTATGCCGTCACCTTGGACCATCGGCTGTGTCTACTTTTGGCCTTTGCAAGCGCTGGAAAGGTTGTCATTCATTCACAAGGTGTCTATGCTTTTCCAAGTGAGAGGTACGGTAGATAGGAATGGGTCCTCATTTGGGAAGTGTAGCATTTGAATATCCATACTGTCAGTCAGCGATAAAGAAAAGGCGGGGTACAGTTTGATGAATGTTTACCAACAGGGGAAAATACCGAAAACATCAAGAGAGAGAAAGTTGTGTTCCTACCATTCCTTGTGTGTCGCCTTGCCACTGATACAAATGACATCCAAACGGAAGCTTTTTATAGACATCCAGTTTCCAGTGTTTTGACAACCTATTAAGGTAAACCCAAGTGTCACCTCCAGTGTTTTGACAACCTATTAAGGTAAACCCAAGTGTCACCTCCAAAGAAAACAATGAAACAATCCACCCCAATGAACTGTGTCACATCTTACACGCCACCAGTATCTCTATATTGTCTTACGAATCATCGTGAATGAGAGTACCGGGAATGACTAACAATTATATGTAACGTCTTGCGTAAGCTATTATCAAAGCTTAAAGCTACAATATCAACACTTTCGACACTCATCCCACCTTTTTAATTGACGCAGGTCGATGATGAAACACAAAGACATTGCAATTAAGCATCAAAAGGAATGGGATCGGCTCCTACATACATAGCCATCTTTGTCTGTTCGGCGTGGCCTTAGATTCGATGCGCATGTAATTAGTTTTGGAGAAGATAATTGAGGGTGTGATTTACCTGAGTGCATCTCTTGTCTCTATTTGCACTATAAACGTGTACTTGACTACAGCAACCAAGAAGCGCGAACGCCGTTTTCAGTGCAGACAGCCTAATTGTCTCTGACGTCAGCTGATTGTTGACGTCACTGCTCTATGACGTGTCAACAGGTCGTTCCCTAGCTCCATTGTCGGCATCAAGAGTATGTGCTTGGCAACCACATCTTTCCCTTCTTGGCCCTTTGCCCACCCATGTTCATCTTGTGTCGCTTATCAACCTGCTCCTACCTAGGTCGGGTGGGGTTGTCTTTCAGTCCTACTGCTTGCCGTGTGTCGGTAGTGGTGAATACAGCCACTGCACAAAACTCTTACCAGCCTCTGAAAACAAGCCCTACAACATATTCATCTAACTTTGCATACACTGTATACTGCATACTTACTACTGCCGTGAAATTATGCCGTCACCTTGGACCATCGACTGTGTCTACTTTTGGCCTTTGCAAGCGCTGGAAAGGTTGTCATTCATTCACAAGGTGTCTATGCTTTTCCAAGTGAGAGGTACGGTAGATAGGAATGGGTCCTCATTTGGGAAGTGTAGCATTTGAATATCCATACTGTCAGTCAGCGATAAAGAAAAGGCGGGGTACAGTTTGATGAATGTTTACCAACAGGGGAAAATACCGAAAACATCGGTTGTGAAAAGTTGTGTTCCTACCATTCCTTGTGTGTCACCTTGCGACTGATACAAATGACATCCAAACGGAAGCTTTTTATAGACATCCAGTTTCCAGTGTTTTGACAACCTATTAAGGTAAACCCAAGTGTCACCTCCAAAGAAAACAATAAAACAATCCACCCTAATGAACTGTGTCACATCTTACACGCCACCAGTATCTCTATATTGTCTTACGAATCATCGTGAATGGGAGTACCGGGAATGACTAACAATTATATGTAACGTCTTGCGTAAGCTATTATCAAAGCTTAAAGCTACAATATCAACACTTTTGACACTCATCCCACCTTTTTAATTGACGCAGGTCGATGATGAAACACAAAGACATTGCAATTAAGCATCAAAAGGAATGGGATCGGCTCCTACATACATAGCCATCTTTGTCTGTTCGGCGTGGCCTTAGATTCGATGCGCATGTAATTAGTTTTGGAGAAGAAAATTGAGGGTGTGATTTACCTGAGTGCATCTCTTGTCTCTATTTGCACTATAAACGTGTACTTGACTACAGCAACCAAGAAGCGCGAACGGCTTTTTCAGTGCCGACAGCCTGATTGTCTCTGACGTCAGCTGATTGTTGACGTCACTGCTCTATGACGTGTCAACAGGTCGTTCCCTAGCTCCATTGTCGGCACCAAGAGTATGTGCTTGGCAACCACATCTTTCCCTTCTTGGCCCTTTGCCCACCCATGTTCATCTCGTGTCGCTTATCAACCTGCTCCTACCTAGGTCGGGTGGGGTTGTCTTTCAGTCCTACTGCTTGTCGTGTGTCGGTAGTGGTGAATACAGCCACTGCACAAAACTCTTACCAGCCTCTGAAAACAAGCCCTACAACATATTCATCTAACTTTGCATACACTGTACACTGCATACTTACTACTGCCGTGAAATTATGCCGTCACCTTGGACCATCGGCTGTGTCTACTTTTGGCCTTTGCAAGCGCTGGAAAGGTTGTCATTCATTCACAAGGTGTCTATGCTTTTCCAAGTGAGAGGTACGGTAGATAGGAATGGGTCCTCATTTGGGAAGTGTAGCATTTGAATATCCATACTGTCAGTCAGCGATAAAGAAAAGGCGGGGTACAGTTTGATGAATGTTTACCAACAGGGGAAAATACCGAAAACATCAAGAGAGAGAAAGTTGTGTTCCTACCATTCCTTGTGTGTCGCCTTGCGACTAATACAAATGACATCCAAACGGAAGCTTTTTATAGACATCCAGTTTCCAGTGTTTTGACAACCTATTAAGGTAAACCCAAGTGTCACCTCCAAAGAAAACAATGAAACAATCCACCCCAATGAACTGTGTCACATCTTACACGCCACCAGTATCTCTATATTGTCTTACGAATCATCGTGAATGAGAGTACCGGGAATGACTAACAATTATATGTAACGTCTTGCGTAAGCTATTATCAAAGCTTAAAGCTACAATATCAACACTTTCGACACTCATCCCACCTTTTTAATTGACGCAGGTCGATGATGAAACACAAAGACATTGCAATTAAGCATCAAAAGGAATGGGATCGGCTCCTACATACATAGCCATCTTTGTCTGTTCGGCGTGACCTTAGATTCGATGCGCATGTAATTAGTTTTGGAGAAGAAAATTGAGGGTGTGATTTACCTGAGTGCATCTCTTGTCTCTATTTGCACTATAAACGTGTACTTGACTACAGCAACCAAGAAGCGCGAATGCCTTTTTCAGTGCCGACAGCCTGATTGCCTCTGACGTCAGCTGATTGTTGACGTCACTGCTCTATGACGTGTCAACAGGTCGTTCCCTAGCTCCATTGTCGGCATCAAGAGTATGTGCTTGGGAAGCACATCTTTCCCTTCTTGGCCCTTTGCCCACCCCTGTTCATCTTGTGTCGCTTATCAACCTGCTCCTACCTAGGTCGGGTGGGGTTGTCTTTCAGTCCTACTGCTTGCCGTGTGTCGGTAGTGGTGAATACAGCCACTGCACAAAACTCTTACCAGCCTCTGAAAACAAGCCCTACAACATATTCATCTAACTTTGCATACACTGTACACTGCATACTTACTACTGCCGTGAAATTATGCCGTCACCTTGGACCATCGGCTGTGTCTACTTTTGGCCTTTGCAAGCGCTGGAAAGGTTGTCATTCATTCACAAGGTGTCTATGCTTTTCCAAATGAGAGGTACGGTAGATAGGAATGGGTCCTCATTTGGGAAGTGTAGCATTTGAATATCCATACTGTCAGTCAGCGATAAAGAAAAGGCGGGGTACAGTTTGATGAATGTTTACCAACAGGGGAAAATACCGAAAACATCGGTTGTGAAAAGTTGTGTTCCTACCATTCCTTGTGTGTCACCTTGCGACTGATACAAATGACATCCAAACGGAAGCTTTTTATAGACATCCAGTTTCCAGTGTTTTGACAACCTATTAAGGTAAACCCAAGTGTCACCTCCAAAGAAAACAATAAAACAATCCACCCTAATGAACTGTGTCACATCTTACACGCCACCAGTATCTCTATATTGTCTTACGAATCATCGTGAATGGGAGTACCGGGAATGACTAACAATTATATGTAACGTCTTGCGTAAGCTATTATCAAAGCTTAAAGCTACAATATCAACACTTTTGACACTCATCCCACCTTTTTAATTGACGCAGGTCGATGATGAAACACAAAGACATTGCAATTAAGCATCAAAAGGAATGGGATCGGCTCCTACATACATAGCCATCTTTGTCTGTTCGGCGTGGCCTTAGATTCGATGCGCATGTAATTAGTTTTGGAGAAGAAAATTGAGGGTGTGATTTACCTGAGTGCATCTCTTGTCTCTATTTGCACTATAAACGTGTACTTGACTACAGCAACCAAGAAGCGCGAACGGCTTTTTCAGTGCCGACAGCCTGATTGTCTCTGACGTCAGCTGATTGTTGACGTCACTGCTCTATGACGTGTCAACAGGTCGTTCCCTAGCTCCATTGTCGGCATCAAGAGTATGTGCTTGGCAACCACATCTTTCCCTTCTTGGCCCTTTGCCCACCCATGTTCATCTCGTGTCGCTTATCAACCTGCTCCTACCTAGGTCGGGTGGGGTTGTCTTTCAGTCCTACTGCTTGTCGTGTGTCGGTAGTGGTGAATACAGCCACTGCACAAAACTCTTACCAGCTTCTGAAAACAAGCATATTCATCTAACTTTGCATACACTGTACACTGCATACTTACTACTGCCGTGAAATTATGCCGTCACCTTGGACCATCGGCTGTGTCTACTTTTGGCCTTTGCAAGCGCTGGAAAGGTTGTCATTCATTCACAAGGTGTCTATGCTTTTCCAAGTGAGAGGTACGGTAGATAGGAATGGGTCCTCATTTGGGAAGTGTAGCATTTGAATATCCATACTGTCAGTCAGCGATAAAGAAAAGGCGGGGTACAGTTTGATGAATGTTTACCAACAGGGGAAAATACCGAAAACATCAAGAGAGAGAAAGTTGTGTTCCTACCATTCCTTGTGTGTCGCCTTGCCACTGATACAAATGACATCCAAACGGAAGCTTTTTATAGACATCCAGTTTCCAGTGTTTTGACAACCTATTAAGGTAAACCCAAGTGTCACCTCCAAAGAAAACAATGAAACAATCCACCCCAATGAACTGTGTCACATCTTACACGCCACCAGTATCTCTATATTGTCTTACGAATCATCGTGAATGAGAGTACCGGGAATGACTAACAATTATATGTAACGTCTTGCGTAAGCTATTATCAAAGCTTAAAGCTACAATATCAACACTTTCGACACTCATCCCACCTTTTTAATTGACGCAGGTCGATGATGAAACACAAAGACATTGCAATTAAGCATCAAAAGGAATGGGATCGGCTCCTACATACATAGCCATCTTTGTCTGTTCGGCGTGGCCTTAGATTCGATGCGCATGTAATTAGTTTTGGAGAAGATAATTGAGGGTGTGATTTACCTGAGTGCATCTCTTGTCTCTATTTGCACTATAAACGTGTACTTGACTACAGCAACCAAGAAGCGCGAACGCCGTTTTCAGTGCAGACAGCCTAATTGTCTCTGACGTCAGCTGATTGTTGACGTCACTGCTCTATGACGTGTCAACAGGTCGTTCCCTAGCTCCATTGTCGGCATCAAGAGTATGTGCTTGGCAACCACATCTTTCCCTTCTTGGCCCTTTGCCCACCCATGTTCATCTTGTGTCGCTTATCAACCTGCTCCTACCTAGGTCGGGTGGGGTTGTCTTTCAGTCCTACTGCTTGCCGTGTGTCGGTAGTGGTGAATACAGCCACTGCACAAAACTCTTACCAGCCTCTGAAAACAAGCCCTACAACATATTCATCTAACTTTGCATACACTGTATACTGCATACTTACTACTGCCGTGAAATTATGCCGTCACCTTGGACCATCGACTGTGTCTACTTTTGGCCTTTGCAAGCGCTGGAAAGGTTGTCATTCATTCACAAGGTGTCTATGCTTTTCCAAGTGAGAGGTACGGTAGATAGGAATGGGTCCTCATTTGGGAAGTGTAGCATTTGAATATCCATACTGTCAGTCAGCGATAAAGAAAAGGCGGGGTACAGTTTGATGAATGTTTACCAACAGGGGAAAATACCGAAAACATCGGTTGTGAAAAGTTGTGTTCCTACCATTCCTTGTGTGTCACCTTGCGACTGATACAAATGACATCCAAACGGAAGCTTTTTATAGACATCCAGTTTCCAGTGTTTTGACAACCTATTAAGGTAAACCCAAGTGTCACCTCCAAAGAAAACAATAAAACAATCCACCCTAATGAACTGTGTCACATCTTACACGCCACCAGTATCTCTATATTGTCTTACGAATCATCGTGAATGGGAGTACCGGGAATGACTAACAATTATATGTAACGTCTTGCGTAAGCTATTATCAAAGCTTAAAGCTACAATATCAACACTTTTGACACTCATCCCACCTTTTTAATTGACGCAGGTCGATGATGAAACACAAAGACATTGCAATTAAGCATCAAAAGGAATGGGATCGGCTCCTACATACATAGCCATCTTTGTCTGTTCGGCGTGGCCTTAGATTCGATGCGCATGTAATTAGTTTTGGAGAAGAAAATTGAGGGTGTGATTTACCTGAGTGCATCTCTTGTCTCTATTTGCACTATAAACGTGTACTTGACTACAGCAACCAAGAAGCGCGAACGCCGTTTTCAGTGCAGACAGCCTAATTGTCTCTGACGTCAGCTGATTGTTGACGTCACTGCTCTATGACGTGTCAACAGGTCGTTCCCTAGCTCCATTGTCGGCATCAAGAGTATGTGCTTGGCAACCACATCTTTCCCTTCTTGGCCCTTTGCCCACCCATGTTCATCTTGTGTCGCTTATCAACCTGCTCCTACCTAGGTCGGGTGGGGTTGTCTTTCAGTCCTACTGCTTGCCGTGTGTCGGTAGTGGTGAATACAGCCACTGCACAAAACTCTTACCAGCCTCTGAAAACAAGCCCTACAACATATTCATCTAACTTTGCATACACTGTATACTGCATACTTACTACTGCCGTGAAATTATGCCGTCACCTTGGACCATCGACTGTGTCTACTTTTGGCCTTTGCAAGCGCTGGAAAGGTTGTCATTCATTCACAAGGTGTCTATGCTTTTCCAAGTGAGAGGTACGGTAGATAGGAATGGGTCCTCATTTGGGAAGTGTAGCATTTGAATATCCATACTGTCAGTCAGCGATAAAGAAAAGGCGGGGTACAGTTTGATGAATGTTTACCAACAGGGGAAAATACCGAAAACATCGGTTGTGAAAAGTTGTGTTCCTACCATTCCTTGTGTGTCACCTTGCGACTGATACAAATGACATCCAAACGGAAGCTTTTTATAGACATCCAGTTTCCAGTGTTTTGACAACCTATTAAGGTAAACCCAAGTGTCACCTCCAAAGAAAACAATAAAACAATCCACCCTAATGAACTGTGTCACATCTTACACGCCACCAGTATCTCTATATTGTCTTACGAATCATCGTGAATGGGAGTACCGGGAATGACTAACAATTATATGTAACGTCTTGCGTAAGCTATTATCAAAGCTTAAAGCTACAATATCAACACTTTTGACACTCATCCCACCTTTTTAATTGACGCAGGTCGATGATGAAACACAAAGACATTGCAATTAAGCATCAAAAGGAATGGGATCGGCTCCTACATACATAGCCATCTTTGTCTGTTCGGCGTGGCCTTAGATTCGATGCGCATGTAATTAGTTTTGGAGAAGAAAATTGAGGGTGTGATTTACCTGAGTGCATCTCTTGTCTCTATTTGCACTATAAACGTGTACTTGACTACAGCAACCAAGAAGCGCGAACGGCTTTTTCAGTGCCGACAGCCTGATTGTCTCTGACGTCAGCTGATTGTTGACGTCACTGCTCTATGACGTGTCAACAGGTCGTTCCCTAGCTCCATTGTCGGCACCAAGAGTATGTGCTTGGCAACCACATCTTTCCCTTCTTGGCCCTTTGCCCACCCATGTTCATCTCGTGTCGCTTATCAACCTGCTCCTACCTAGGTCGGGTGGGGTTGTCTTTCAGTCCTACTGCTTGTCGTGTGTCGGTAGTGGTGAATACAGCCACTGCACAAAACTCTTACCAGCTTCTGAAAACAAGCATATTCATCTAACTTTGCATACACTGTACACTGCATACTTACTACTGCCGTGAAATTATGCCGTCACCTTGGACCATCGGCTGTGTCTACTTTTGGCCTTTGCAAGCGCTGGAAAGGTTGTCATTCATTCACAAGGTGTCTATGCTTTTCCAAGTGAGAGGTACGGTAGATAGGAATGGGTCCTCATTTGGGAAGTGTAGCATTTGAATATCCATACTGTCAGTCAGCGATAAAGAAAAGGCGGGGTACAGTTTGATGAATGTTTACCAACAGGGGAAAATACCGAAAACATCAAGAGAGAGAAAGTTGTGTTCCTACCATTCCTTGTGTGTCGCCTTGCCACTGATACAAATGACATCCAAACGGAAGCTTTTTATAGACATCCAGTTTCCAGTGTTTTGACAACCTATTAAGGTAAACCCAAGTGTCACCTCCAGTGTTTTGACAACCTATTAAGGTAAACCCAAGTGTCACCTCCAAAGAAAACAATGAAACAATCCACCCCAATGAACTGTGTCACATCTTACACGCCACCAGTATCTCTATATTGTCTTACGAATCATCGTGAATGAGAGTACCGGGAATGACTAACAATTATATGTAACGTCTTGCGTAAGCTATTATCAAAGCTTAAAGCTACAATATCAACACTTTCGACACTCATCCCACCTTTTTAATTGACGCAGGTCGATGATGAAACACAAAGACATTGCAATTAAGCATCAAAAGGAATGGGATCGGCTCCTACATACATAGCCATCTTTGTCTGTTCGGCGTGGCCTTAGATTCGATGCGCATGTAATTAGTTTTGGAGAAGATAATTGAGGGTGTGATTTACCTGAGTGCATCTCTTGTCTCTATTTGCACTATAAACGTGTACTTGACTACAGCAACCAAGAAGCGCGAACGCCGTTTTCAGTGCAGACAGCCTAATTGTCTCTGACGTCAGCTGATTGTTGACGTCACTGCTCTATGACGTGTCAACAGGTCGTTCCCTAGCTCCATTGTCGGCATCAAGAGTATGTGCTTGGCAACCACATCTTTCCCTTCTTGGCCCTTTGCCCACCCATGTTCATCTTGTGTCGCTTATCAACCTGCTCCTACCTAGGTCGGGTGGGGTTGTCTTTCAGTCCTACTGCTTGCCGTGTGTCGGTAGTGGTGAATACAGCCACTGCACAAAACTCTTACCAGCCTCTGAAAACAAGCCCTACAACATATTCATCTAACTTTGCATACACTGTATACTGCATACTTACTACTGCCGTGAAATTATGCCGTCACCTTGGACCATCGACTGTGTCTACTTTTGGCCTTTGCAAGCGCTGGAAAGGTTGTCATTCATTCACAAGGTGTCTATGCTTTTCCAAGTGAGAGGTACGGTAGATAGGAATGGGTCCTCATTTGGGAAGTGTAGCATTTGAATATCCATACTGTCAGTCAGCGATAAAGAAAAGGCGGGGTACAGTTTGATGAATGTTTACCAACAGGGGAAAATACCGAAAACATCGGTTGTGAAAAGTTGTGTTCCTACCATTCCTTGTGTGTCACCTTGCGACTGATACAAATGACATCCAAACGGAAGCTTTTTATAGACATCCAGTTTCCAGTGTTTTGACAACCTATTAAGGTAAACCCAAGTGTCACCTCCAAAGAAAACAATAAAACAATCCACCCTAATGAACTGTGTCACATCTTACACGCCACCAGTATCTCTATATTGTCTTACGAATCATCGTGAATGGGAGTACCGGGAATGACTAACAATTATATGTAACGTCTTGCGTAAGCTATTATCAAAGCTTAAAGCTACAATATCAACACTTTTGACACTCATCCCACCTTTTTAATTGACGCAGGTCGATGATGAAACACAAAGACATTGCAATTAAGCATCAAAAGGAATGGGATCGGCTCCTACATACATAGCCATCTTTGTCTGTTCGGCGTGGCCTTAGATTCGATGCGCATGTAATTAGTTTTGGAGAAGAAAATTGAGGGTGTGATTTACCTGAGTGCATCTCTTGTCTCTATTTGCACTATAAACGTGTACTTGACTACAGCAACCAAGAAGCGCGAACGGCTTTTTCAGTGCCGACAGCCTGATTGTCTCTGACGTCAGCTGATTGTTGACGTCACTGCTCTATGACGTGTCAACAGGTCGTTCCCTAGCTCCATTGTCGGCACCAAGAGTATGTGCTTGGCAACCACATCTTTCCCTTCTTGGCCCTTTGCCCACCCATGTTCATCTCGTGTCGCTTATCAACCTGCTCCTACCTAGGTCGGGTGGGGTTGTCTTTCAGTCCTACTGCTTGTCGTGTGTCGGTAGTGGTGAATACAGCCACTGCACAAAACTCTTACCAGCCTCTGAAAACAAGCCCTACAACATATTCATCTAACTTTGCATACACTGTACACTGCATACTTACTACTGCCGTGAAATTATGCCGTCACCTTGGACCATCGGCTGTGTCTACTTTTGGCCTTTGCAAGCGCTGGAAAGGTTGTCATTCATTCACAAGGTGTCTATGCTTTTCCAAGTGAGAGGTATGGTAGATAGGAATGGGTCCTCATTTGGGAAGTGTAGCATTTGAATATCCATACTGTCAGTCAGCGATAAAGAAAAGGCGGGGTACAGTTTGATGAATGTTTACCAACAGGGGAAAGTACCGAAAACATCAAGAGAGAGAAAGTTGTGTTCCTACCATTCCTTGTGTGTCGCCTTGCCACTGATACAAATGACATCCAAACGGAAGCTTTTTATAGATATCCAGTTTCCAGTGTTTTGACAACCTATTAAGGTAAACCCAAGTGTCACCTCCAAAGAAAACAATGAAACAATCCACCCCAATGAACTGTGTCACATCTTACACGCCACCAGTATCTCTATATTGTCTTACGAATCATCGTGAATGAGAGTACCGGGAATGACTAACAATTATATGTAACGTCTTGCGTAAGCTATTATCAAAGCTTAAAGCTACAATATCAACACTTTCGACACTCATCCCACCTTTTTAATTGACGCAGGTCGATGATGAAACACAAAGACATTGCAATTAAGCATCAAAAGGAATGGGATCGGCTCCTACATACATAGCCATCTTTGTCTGTTCGGCGTGACCTTAGATTCGATGCGCATGTAATTAGTTTTGGAGAAGAAAATTGAGGGTGTGATTTACCTGAGTGCATCTCTTGTGTGTCTATTTGCACTATAAACGTGTACTTGACTACAGCAACCAAGAAGCGCGAATGCCTTTTTCAGTGCCGACAGCCTGATTGCCTCTGACGTCAGCTGATTGTTGACATCACTGCTCTATGACGTGTCAACAGGTCGTTCCCTAGCTCCATTGTCGGCATCAAGAGTATGTGTTTGGGAAGCACATCTTTCCCTTCTTGGCCCTTTGCCCACCCATGTTCATCTTGTGTCGCTTATCAACCTGCTCCTACCTAGGTCGGGTGGGGTTGTCTTTCAGTCCTACTGCTTGCCGTGTGTCGGTAGTGGTGAATACAGCCACTACACAAAACTCTTACCAGCTTCTGAAAACAAGCCCTACAACATATTCATCTAACTTTGCATACACTGTACACTGCATACTTACTACTGCCGTGAAATTATGCCGTCACCTTGGACCATCGGCTGTGTCTACTTTGGGCCTTTGCAAGCGCTGGAAAGGTTGTCATTCATTCACAAGGTGTCTATGCTTTTCCAAGTGAGAGGTACGGTAGATAGGAATGGGTCCTCATTTGGGAAGTGTAGCATTTGAATATCCATACTGTCAGTCAGCGATAAAGAAAAGGCGGGGTACAGTTTGATGAATGTTTACCAACAGGGGAAAACACCGAAAACATCTGTTGTGAAAAGTTGTGTTCCTACCATTCCTTGTGTGTCACCTTGCGACTGATACAAATGACATCCAAACGGAAGCTTTTTATAGATATCCAGTTTCCAATGTTTTGACAACCTATTAAGGTAAACCCAAGTGTCACCTCCAAAGAAAACAATGAAACAATCCACCCCAATGAACTGTGTCACATCTTACACGCCACCAGTATCTCTATATTGTCTTACGAATCATCGTGAATGGGAGTACCGGGAATGACTAACAATTATATGTAACGTCTTGCGTAAGCTATTATCAAAGCTTAAAGCTACAATATCAACACTTTTGACACTCATCCCACCTTTTTAATTGACGCAGGTCGATGATGAAACACAAAGACATTGCAATTAAGCATCAAAAGGAATGGGATCGGCTCCTACATACATAGCCATCTTTGTCTGTTCGGCGTGGCCTTAGATTCGATGCGCATGTAATTAGTTTTGGAGAAGATAATTGAGGGTGTGATTTACCTGAGTGCATCTCTTGTCTCTATTTGCACTATAAACGTGTACTTGACTACAGCAACCAAGAAGCGCGAACGCCGTTTTCAGTGCAGACAGCCTAATTGTCTCTGACGTCAGCTGATTGTTGACGTCACTGCTCTATGACGTGTCAACAGGTCGTTCCCTAGCTCCATTGTCGGCATCAAGAGTATGTGCTTGGCAACCACATCTTTCCCTTCTTGGCCCTTTGCCCACCCATGTTCATCTTGTGTCGCTTATCAACCTGCTCCTACCTAGGTCGGGTGGGGTTGTCTTTCAGTCCTACTGCTTGCCGTGTGTCGGTAGTGGTGAATACAGCCACTGCACAAAACTCTTACCAGCCTCTGAAAACAAGCCCTACAACATATTCATCTAACTTTGCATACACTGTATACTGCATACTTACTACTGCCGTGAAATTATGCCGTCACCTTGGACCATCGACTGTGTCTACTTTTGGCCTTTGCAAGCGCTGGAAAGGTTGTCATTCATTCACAAGGTGTCTATGCTTTTCCAAGTGAGAGGTACGGTAGATAGGAATGGGTCCTCATTTGGGAAGTGTAGCATTTGAATATCCATACTGTCAGTCAGCGATAAAGAAAAGGCGGGGTACAGTTTGATGAATGTTTACCAACAGGGGAAAATACCGAAAACATCGGTTGTGAAAAGTTGTGTTCCTACCATTCCTTGTGTGTCACCTTGCGACTGATACAAATGACATCCAAACGGAAGCTTTTTATAGACATCCAGTTTCCAGTGTTTTGACAACCTATTAAGGTAAACCCAAGTGTCACCTCCAAAGAAAACAATAAAACAATCCACCCTAATGAACTGTGTCACATCTTACACGCCACCAGTATCTCTATATTGTCTTACGAATCATCGTGAATGGGAGTACCGGGAATGACTAACAATTATATGTAACGTCTTGCGTAAGCTATTATCAAAGCTTAAAGCTACAATATCAACACTTTTGACACTCATCCCACCTTTTTAATTGACGCAGGTCGATGATGAAACACAAAGACATTGCAATTAAGCATCAAAAGGAATGGGATCGGCTCCTACATACATAGCCATCTTTGTCTGTTCGGCGTGGCCTTAGATTCGATGCGCATGTAATTAGTTTTGGAGAAGAAAATTGAGGGTGTGATTTACCTGAGTGCATCTCTTGTCTCTATTTGCACTATAAACGTGTACTTGACTACAGCAACCAAGAAGCGCGAACGGCTTTTTCAGTGCCGACAGCCTGATTGTCTCTGACGTCAGCTGATTGTTGACGTCACTGCTCTATGACGTGTCAACAGGTCGTTCCCTAGCTCCATTGTCGGCACCAAGAGTATGTGCTTGGCAACCACATCTTTCCCTTCTTGGCCCTTTGCCCACCCATGTTCATCTCGTGTCGCTTATCAACCTGCTCCTACCTAGGTCGGGTGGGGTTGTCTTTCAGTCCTACTGCTTGTCGTGTGTCGGTAGTGGTGAATACAGCCACTGCACAAAACTCTTACCAGCTTCTGAAAACAAGCCCTACAACATATTCATCTAACTTTGCATACACTGTACACTGCATACTTACTACTGCCGTGAAATTATGCCGTCACCTTGGACCATCGGCTGTGTCTACTTTTGGCCTTTGCAAGCGCTGGAAAGGTTGTCATTCATTCACAAGGTGTCTATGCTTTTCCAAGTGAGAGGTACGGTAGATAGGAATGGGTCCTCATTTGGGAAGTGTAGCATTTGAATATCCATACTGTCAGTCAGCGATAAAGAAAAGGCGGGGTACAGTTTGATGAATGTTTACCAACAGGGGAAAATACCGAAAACATCAAGAGAGAGAAAGTTGTGTTCCTACCATTCCTTGTGTGTCGCCTTGCGACTAATACAAATGACATCCAAACGGAAGCTTTTTATAGACATCCAGTTTCCAGTGTTTTGACAACCTATTAAGGTAAACCCAAGTGTCACCTCCAAAGAAAACAATGAAACAATCCACCCCAATGAACTGTGTCACATCTTACACGCCACCAGTATCTCTATATTGTCTTACGAATCATCGTGAATGAGAGTACCGGGAATGACTAACAATTATATGTAACGTCTTGCGTAAGCTATTATCAAAGCTTAAAGCTACAATATCAACACTTTCGACACTCATCCCACCTTTTTAATTGACGCAGGTCGATGATGAAACACAAAGACATTGCAATTAAGCATCAAAAGGAATGGGATCGGCTCCTACATACATAGCCATCTTTGTCTGTTCGGCGTGACCTTAGATTCGATGCGCATGTAATTAGTTTTGGAGAAGAAAATTGAGGGTGTGATTTACCTGAGTGCATCTCTTGTCTCTATTTGCACTATAAACGTGTACTTGACTACAGCAACCAAGAAGCGCGAATGCCTTTTTCAGTGCCGACACCCTGATTGCCTCTGACGTCAGCTGATTGTTGACGTCACTGCTCTATGACGTGTCAACAGGTCGTTCCCTAGCTCCATTGTCGGCATCAAGAGTATGTGCTTGGGAAGCACATCTTTCCCTTCTTGGCCCTTTGCCCACCCATGTTCATCTTGTGTCGCTTATCAACCTGCTCCTACCTAGGTCGGGTGGGGTTGTCTTTCAGTCCTACTGCTTGCCGTGTGTCGGTAGTGGTGAATACAGCCACTGCACAAAACTCTTACCAGCCTCTGAAAACAAGCCCTACAACATATTCATCTAACTTTGCATACACTGTACACTGCATACTTACTACTGCCGTGAAATTATGCCGTCACCTTGGACCATCGACTGTGTCTACTTTTGGCCTTTGCAAGCGCTGGAAAGGTTGTCATTCATTCACAAGGTGTCTATGCTTTTCCAAATGAGAGGTACGGTAGATAGGAATGGGTCCTCATTTGGGAAGTGTAGCATTTGAATATCCATACTGTCAGTCAGCGATAAAGAAAAGGCGGGGTACAGTTTGATGAATGTTTACCAACAGGGGAAAATACCGAAAACATCGGTTGTGAAAAGTTGTGTTCCTACCATTCCTTGTGTGTCACCTTGCGACTGATACAAATGACATCCAAACGGAAGCTTTTTATAGACATCCAGTTTCCAGTGTTTTGACAACCTATTAAGGTAAACCCAAGTGTCACCTCCAAAGAAAACAATAAAACAATCCACCCTAATGAACTGTGTCACATCTTACACGCCACCAGTATCTCTATATTGTCTTACGAATCATCGTGAATGGGAGTACCGGGAATGACTAACAATTATATGTAACGTCTTGCGTAAGCTATTATCAAAGCTTAAAGCTACAATATCAACACTTTTGACACTCATCCCACCTTTTTAATTGACGCAGGTCGATGATGAAACACAAAGACATTGCAATTAAGCATCAAAAGGAATAGGATCGGCTCCTACATACATAGCCATCTTTGTCTGTTCGGCGTGGCCTTAGATTCGATGCGCATGTAATTAGTTTTGGAGAAGAAAATTGAGGGTGTGATTTACCTGAGTGCATCTCTTGTCTCTATTTGCACTATAAACGTGTACTTGACTACAGCAACCAAGAAGCGCGAACGGCTTTTTCAGTGCCGACAGCCTGATTGTCTCTGACGTCAGCTGATTGTTGACGTCACTGCTCTATGACGTGTCAACAGGTCGTTCCCTAGCTCCATTGTCGGCATCAAGAGTATGTGCTTGGGAAGCACATCTTTCCCTTCTTGGCCCTTTGCCCACCCATGTTCATCTCGTGTCGCTTATCAACCTGCTCCTACCTAGGTCGGGTGGGGTTGTCTTTCAGTCCTACTGCTTGCCGTGTGTCGGTAGTGGTGAATACAGCCACTGCACAAAACTCTTACCAGCTTCTGAAAACAAGCATATTCATCTAACTTTGCATACACTGTACACTGCATACTTACTACTGCCGTGAAATTATGCCGTCACCTTGGACCATCGGCTGTGTCTACTTTTGGCCTTTGCAAGCGCTGGAAAGGTTGTCATTCATTCACAAGGTGTCTATGCTTTTCCAAGTGAGAGGTACGGTAGATAGGAATGGGTCCTCATTTGGGAAGTGTAGCATTTGAATATCCATACTGTCAGTCAGCGATAAAGAAAAGGCGGGGTACAGTTTGATGAATGTTTACCAACAGGGGAAAATACCGAAAACATCAAGAGAGAGAAAGTTGTGTTCCTACCATTCCTTGTGTGTCGCCTTGCCACTGATACAAATGACATCCAAACGGAAGCTTTTTATAGACATCCAGTTTCCAGTGTTTTGACAACCTATTAAGGTAAACCCAAGTGTCACCTCCAAAGAAAACAATGAAACAATCCACCCCAATGAACTGTGTCACATCTTACACGCCACCAGTATCTCTATATTGTCTTACGAATCATCGTGAATGAGAGTACCGGGAATGACTAACAATTATATGTAACGTCTTGCGTAAGCTATTATCAAAGCTTAAAGCTACAATATCAACACTTTCGACACTCATCCCACCTTTTTAATTGACGCAGGTCGATGATGAAACACAAAGACATTGCAATTAAGCATCAAAAGGAATGGGATCGGCTCCTACATACATAGCCATCTTTGTCTGTTCGGCGTGACCTTAGATTCGATGCGCATGTAATTAGTTTTGGAGAAGAAAATTGAGGGTGTGATTTACCTGAGTGCATCTCTTGTCTCTATTTGCACTATAAACGTGTACTTGACTACAGCAACCAAGAAGCGCGAATGCCTTTTTCAGTGCCGACAGCCTGATTGCCTCTGACGTCAGCTGATTGTTGACGTCACTGCTCTATGACGTGTCAACAGGTCGTTCCCTAGCTCCATTGTCGGCATCAAGAGTATGTGCTTGGGAAGCACATCTTTCCCTTCTTGGCCCTTTGCCCACCCATGTTCATCTTGTGTCGCTTATCAACCTGCTCCTACCTAGGTCGGGTGGGGTTGTCTTTCAGTCCTACTGCTTGCCGTGTGTCGGTAGTGGTGAATACAGCCACTGCACAAAACTCTTACCAGCCTCTGAAAACAAGCCCTACAACATATTCATCTAACTTTGCATACACTGTACACTGCATACTTACTACTGCCGTGAAATTATGCCGTCACCTTGAACCATCGGCTGTGTCTACTTTTGGCCTTTGCAAGCGCTGGAAAGGTTGTCATTCATTCACAAGGTGTCTATGCTTTTTCAAATGAGAGGTACGGTAGATAGGAATGGGTCCTCATTTGGGAAGTGTAGCATTTGAATATCCATACTGTCAGTCAGCGATAAAGAAAAGGCGGGGTACAGTTTGATGAATGTTTACCAACAGGGGAAAATACCGAAAACATCAAGAGAGAGAAAGTTGTGTTCCTACCATTCCTTGTGTGTCGCCTTGCCACTGATACAAATGACATCCAAACGGAAGCTTTTTATAGATATCCAGTTTCCAGTGTTTTGACAACCTATTAAGGTAAACCCAAGTGTCACCTCCAAAGAAAACAATGAAACAATCCACCCCAATGAACTGTGTCACATCTTACACGCCACCAGTATCTCTATATTGTCTTACGAATCATCGTGAATGAGAGTACCGGGAATGACTATTATATGTAACGTCTTGCGTAAGCTATTAGCAAAGTTTAAAGCTACAATATCAACACTTTTGACACTCATCCCACCTTTTTAATTGACGCAGGTCGATGATGAAACACAAAGACATTGCAATTAAGCATCAAAAGGAATGGGATCGGCTCCTACATACATAGCCATCTTTGTCTGTTCGGCGTGGCCTTAGATTCGATGCGCATGTAATTAGTTTCGGAGAAGATAATTGAGGGTGTGATTTACCTGAGTGCATCTCTTGTCTCTATTTGCACTATAAACGTGTACTTGACTACAGCAACCAAGAAGCGCGAACGCCTTTTTCAGTGCCGACAACCTGATTGTCTCTGACGTCAGCTGATTGTTGACGTCACTGCTCTATGACGTGTCAACAGGTCGTTCCCTAGCTCCATTGTCGGCATCAAGAGTATGTGCTTGGCAACCACATCTTTCCCTTCTTGGCCCTTTGCCCACCCATGTTCATCTTGTGTCGCTTATCAACCTGCTCCTACCTAGGTCGGGTGGGGTTGTCTTTCAGTCCTACTGCTTGCCGTGTGTCGGTAGTGGTGAATACAGCCACTGCACAAAACTCTTACCAGCCTCTGAAAACAAGCCCTACAACATATTCATCTAACTTTGCATACACTGTACACTGCATACTTACTACTGCCGTGAAATTATGCCGTCACCTTGGACCATCGGCTGTGTCTACTTTTGGCCTTTGCAAGCGCTGGAAAGGTTGTCATTCATTCACAAGGTGTCTATGCTTTTCCAAGTGAGAGGTACGGTAGATAGGAATGGGTCCTCATTTGGGAAGTGTAGCATTTGAATATCCATACTGTCAGTCAGCGATAAAGAAAAGGCGGGGTACAGTTTGATGAATGTTTACCAACAGGGGAAAATACCGAAAACATCAAGAGAGAGAAAGTTGTGTTCCTACCATTCCTTGTGTGTCGCCTTGCCACTGATACAAATGACATCCAAACGGAAGCTTTTTATAGACATCCAGTTTCCAGTGTTTTGACAACCTATTAAGGTAAACCCAAGTGTCACCTCCAAAGAAAACAATGAAACAATCCACCCTAATGAACTGTGTCACATCTTTCACGCCACCAGTATCTCTATATTGTCTTACGAATCATCGTGAATGGGAGTACCGGGAATGACTAACAATTATATGTAACGTCTTGCGTAAGCTATTAGCAAAGTTTAAAGCTACAATATCAACACTTTTGACACTCATCCCACCTTTTTAATTGACGCAGGTCGATGATGAAACACAAAGACATTGCAATTAAACATCAAAAGGAATGGGATCGGCTCCTACATACATAGCCATCTTTGTCTGTTCGGCGTGGCCTTAGATTCGATGCGCATGTAATTAGTTTTGGAGAAGATAATTGAGGGTGTGATTTACCTGAGTGCATCTCTTGTCTCTATTTGCACTATAAACGTGTACTTGACTACAGCAACCAAGAAGCGCGAACGCCTTTTTCAGTGCCGACAACCTGATTGTCTCTGACGTCAGCTGATTGTTGACGTCACTGCTCTATGACGTGTCAACAGGTCGTTCCCTAGCTCCATTGTCGGCATCAAGAGTATGTGCTTGGCAACCACATCTTTCCCTTCTTGGCCCTTTGCCCACCCATGTTCATCTTGTGTCGCTTATCAACCTGCTCCTACCTAGGTCGGGTGGGGTTGTCTTTCAGTCCTACTGCTTGCCGTGTGTCGGTAGTGGTGAATACAGCCACTGCACAAAACTCTTACCAGCCTCTGAAAACAAGCCCTACAACATATTCATCTAACTTTGCATACACTGTACACTGCATACTTACTACTGCCGTGAAATTATGCCGTCACCTTGGACCATCGGCTGTGTCTACTTTTGGCCTTTGCAAGCGCTGGAAAGGTTGTCATTCATTCACAAGGTGTCTATGCTTTTCCAAGTGAGAGGTACGGTAGATAGGAATGGGTCCTCATTTGGGAAGTGTAGCATTTGAATATCCATACTGTCAGTCAGCGATAAAGAAAAGGCGGGGTACAGTTTGATGAATGTTTACCAACAGGGGAAAACACCGAAAACATCAAGAGAGAGAAAGTTGTGTTCCTACCATTCCTTGTGTGTCGCCTTGCGACTGATACAAATGACATCCAAACGGAAGCTTTTTATAGATATCCAGTTTCCAGTGTTTTGACAACCTATTAAGGTAAACCCAAGTGTCACCTCCAAAGAAAACAATGAAACAATTCACCCCAATGAACTGTGTCACATCTTACACGCCACCAGTATCTCTATATTGTCTTACGAATCATCATGAATGGGAGTACCGGGAATGACTAACAATTATATGTAACGTCTTGCGTAAGCTATTATCAAAGTTTAAAGCTACAATATCAACACTTTTGACACTCATCCCACCTTTTTAATTGACGCAGGTCGATGATGAAACACAAAGACATTGCAATTAAGCATCAAAAGGAATGGGATCGGCTCCTACATACATAGCCATCTTTGTCTGTTCGGCGTGGCCTTAGATTCGATGCGCATGTAATTAGTTTTGGAGAAGATAATTGAGGGTGTGATTTACCTGAGTGCATCTCTTGTCTCTATTTGCACTATAAACGTGTACTTGACTACAGCAACCAAGAAGCGCGAACGCCTTTTTCAGTGCCGACAACCTGATTGTCTCTGACGTCAGCTGATTGTTGACGTCACTGCTCTATGACGTGTCAACAGGTCGTTCCCTAGCTCCATTGTCGGCATCAAGAGTATGTGCTTGGCAGCCACATCTTTCCCTTCTTGGCCCTTTGCCCACCCATGTTCATCTTGTGTCGCTTATCAACCTGCTTCTACCTAGGTCGGGTGGGGTTGTCTTTCAGTCCTACTGCTTGCCGTGTGTCGGTAGTGGTGAATACAGCCACTGCACAAAACTCTTACCAGCCTCTGAAAACAAGCCCTACAACATATTCATCTAACTTTGCATACACTGTACACTGCATACTTACTACTGCCGTGAAATTATGCCGTCACCTTGGACCATCGGCTGTGTCTACTTTTGGCCTTTGCAAGCGCTGGAAAGGTTGTCATTCATTCACAAGGTGTCTATGCTTTTCCAAGTGAGAGGTACGGTAGATAGGAATGGGTCCTCATTTGGGAAGTGTAGCATTTGAATATCCATACTGTCAGTCAGCGATAAAGAAAAGGCGGGGTACAGTTTGATGAATGTTTACCAACAGGGGAAAATACCGAAAACATCAAGAGAGAGAAAGTTGTGTTCCTACCATTCCTTGTGTGTCGCCTTGCGACTGATACAAATGACATCCAAACGGAAGCTTTTTATAGATATCCAGTTTCCAGTGTTTTGACAACCTATTAAGGTAAACCCAAGTGTCACCTCCAAAGAAAACAATGAAACAATCCACCCCAATGAACTGTGTCACATCTTACACGCCACCAGTATCTCTATATTGTCTTACGAATCATCATGAATGAGAGTACCGGGAATGACTATTATATGTAACGTCTTGCGTAAGCTATTAGCAAAGTTTAAAGCTACAATATCAACACTTTTGACACTCATCCCACCTTTTTAATTGACGCAGGTCGATGATGAAACACAAAGACATTGCAATTAAGCATCAAAAGGAATGGGATCGGCTCCTACATACATAGCCATCTTTGTCTGTTCGGCGTGGCCTTAGATTCGATGCGCATGTAATTAGTTTTGGAGAAGATAATTGAGGGTGTGATTTACCTGAGTGCATCTCTTGTCTCTATTTGCACTATAAACGTGTACTTGACTACAGCAACCAAGAAGCGCGAACGCCTTTTTCAGTGCCGACAACCTGATTGTCTCTGACGTCAGCTGATTGTTGACGTCACTGCTCTATGACGTGTCAACAGGTCGTTCCCTAGCTCCATTGTCGGCATCAAGAGTATGTGCTTGGCAACCACATCTTTCCCTTCTTGGCCCTTTGCCCACCCATGTTCATCTTGTGTCGCTTATCAACCTGCTCCTACCTAGGTCGGGTGGGGTTGTCTTTCAGTCCTACTGCTTGCCGTGTGTCGGTAGTGGTGAATACAGCCACTACACAAAACTCTTACCAGCCTCTAAAAACAAGCCCTACAACATATTCATCTAACTTTGCATACACTGTACACTGCATACTTACTACTGCCGTGAAATTATGCCGTCACCTTGGACCATCGGCTGTGTCTACTTTTGGCCTTTGCAAGCGCTGGAAAGGTTGTCATTCATTCACAAGGTGTCTATGCTTTTCCAAGTGAGAGGTACGGTAGATAGGAATGGGTCCTCATTTGGGAAGTGTAGCATTTGAATATCCATACTGTCAGTCAGCGATAAAGAAAAGGCGGGGTACAGTTTGATGAATGTTTACCAACAAGGGAAAATACCGAAAACATCAAGAGAGAGAAAGTTGTGTTCCTACCATTCCTTGTGTGTCGCCTTGCCACTGATACAAATGACATCCAAACGGAAGCTTTTTATAGATATCCAGTTTCCAGTGTTTTGACAACCTATTAAGGTAAACCCAAGTGTCACCTCCAAAGAAAACAATGAAACAATCCACCCCAATGAACTGTGTCACATCTTACACGCCACCAGTATCTCTATATTGTCTTACGAATCATCGTGAATGGGACTACCGGGAATGACTAACAATTATATGTAACGTCTTGCGTAAGGTATTATCAAAGTTTAAAGCTACAATATCAACACTTTCGACACTCATCCCACCTTTTTAATTGACGCAGGTCGATGATGAAACACAAAGACATTGCAATTAAGCATCAAAAGGAATGGGATCGGCTCCTACATACATAGCCATCTTTGTCTGTTCGGCGTGACCTTAGATTCGATGCGCATGTAATTAGTTTTGGAGAAGAAAATTGAGGGTGTGATTTACCTGAGTGCATCTCTTGTCTCTATTTGCACTATAAACGTGTACTTGACTACAGCAACCAAGAAGCGCGAATGCCTTTTTCAGTGCCGACAGCCTGATTGCCTCTGACGTCAGCTGATTGTTGACGTCACTGCTCTATGACGTGTCAACAGGTCGTTCCCTAGCTCCATTGTCGGCATCAAGAGTATGTGCTTGGGAAGCACATCTTTCCCTTCTTGGCCCTTTGCCCACCCATGTTCATCTTGTGTCGCTTATCAACCTGCTCCTACCTAGGTCGGGTGGGGTTGTCTTTCAGTCCTACTGCTTGCCGTGTGTCGGTAGTGGTGAATACAGCCACTGCACAAAACTCTTACCAGCCTCTGAAAACAAGCCCTACAACATATTCATCTAACTTTGCATACACTGTACACTGCATACTTACTACTGCCGTGAAATTATGCCGTCACCTTGGACCATCGGCTGTGTCTACTTTTGGCCTTTGCAAGCGCTGGAAAGGTTGTCATTCATTCACAAGGTGTCTACGCTTTTCCAAGTGAGAGGTACGGTAGATAGGAATGGGTCCTCATTTGGGAAGTGTAGCATTTGAATATCCATACTGTCAGTCAGCGATAAAGAAAAGGCGGGGTACAGTTTGATGAATGTTTACCAACAGGGGAAAATACCGAAAACATCAAGAGAGAGAAAGTTGTGTTCCTACCATTCCTTGTGTGTCGCCTTGCCACTGATACAAATGACATCCAAACGGAAGCTTTTTATAGACATCCAGTTTCCAGTGTTTTGACAACCTATTAAGGTAAACCCAAGTGTCACCTCCAAAGAAAACAATGAAACAATCCACCCTAATGAACTGTGTCACATCTTACACGCCACCAGTATCTCTATATTGTCTTACGAATCATCGTGAATGGGAGTACCGGGAATGACTAACAATTATATGTAACGTCTTGCGTAAGCTATTATCAAAGTTTAAAGCTACAATATCAACACTTTTGACACTCATCCCACCTTTTTAATTGACGCAGGTCGATGATGAAACACAAAGACATTGCAATTAAGCATCAAAAGGAATGGGATCGGCTCCTACATACATAGCCATCTTTGTCTGTTCGGCGTGACCTTAGATTCGATGCGCATGTAATTAGTTTTGGAGAAGAAAATTGAGGGTGTGATTTACCTGAGTGCATCTCTTGTCTCTATTTGCACTATAAACGTGTACTTGACTACAGCAACCAAGAAGCGCGAATGCCTTTTTCAGTGCCGACAGCCTGATTGCCTCTGACGTCAGCTGATTGTTGACGTCACTGCTCTATGACGTGTCAACAGGTCGTTCCCTAGCTCCATTGTCGGCATCAAGAGTATGTGCTTGGGAAGCACATCTTTCCCTTCTTGGCCCTTTGCCCACCCATGTTCATCTTGTGTCGCTTATCAACCTGCTCCTACCTAGGTCGGGTGGGGTTGTCTTTCAGTCCTACTGCTTGCCGTGTGTCGGTAGTGGTGAATACAGCCACTGCACAAAACTCTTACCAGCCTCTGAAAACAAGCCCTACAACATATTCATCTAACTTTGCATACACTGTACACTGCATACTTACTACTGCCGTGAAATTATGCCGTCACCTTGGACCATCGGCTGTGTCTACTTTTGGCCTTTGCAAGCGCTGGAAAGGTTGTCATTCATTCACAAGGTGTCTACGCTTTTCCAAGTGAGAGGTACGGTAGATAGGAATGGGTCCTCATTTGGGAAGTGTAGCATTTGAATATCCATACTGTCAGTCAGCGATAAAGAAAAGGCGGGGTACAGTTTGATGAATGTTTACCAACAGGGGAAAATACCGAAAACATCAAGAGAGAGAAAGTTGTGTTCCTACCATTCCTTGTGTGTCGCCTTGCCACTGATACAAATGACATCCAAACGGAAGCTTTTTATAGACATCCAGTTTCCAGTGTTTTGACAACCTATTAAGGTAAACCCAAGTGTCACCTCCAAAGAAAACAATGAAACAATCCACCCTAATGAACTGTGTCACATCTTACACGCCACCAGTATCTCTATATTGTCTTACGAATCATCGTGAATGGGAGTACCGGGAATGACTAACAATTATATGTAACGTCTTGCGTAAGCTATTATCAAAGTTTAAAGCTACAATATCAACACTTTTGACACTCATCCCACCTTTTTAATTGACGCAGGTCGATGATGAAACACAAAGACATTGCAATTAAGCATCAAAAGGAATGGGATCGGCTCCTACATACATAGCCATCTTTGTCTGTTCGGCGTGGCCTTAGATTCGATGCGCATGTAATTAGTTTTGGAGAAGATAATTGAGGGTGTGATTTACCTGAGTGCATCTCTTGTCTCTATTTGCACTATAAACGTGTACTTGACTACAGCAACCAAGAAGCGCGAACGCCTTTTTCAGTGCCGACAACCTGATTGTCTCTGACGTCAGCTGATTGTTGACGTCACTGCTCTATGACGTGTCAACAGATCGTTCCCTAGCTCCATTGTCGGCATCAAGAGTATGTGCTTGGCAGCCACATCTTTCCCTTCTTGGCCCTTTGCCCACCCATGTTCATCTTGTGTCGCTTATCAACCTGCTCCTACCTAGGTCGGGTGGGGTTGTCTTTCAGTCCTACTGCTTGCCGTGTGTCGGTAGTGGTGAATACAGCCACTGCACAAAACTCTTACCAGCCTCTGAAAACAAGCCCTACAACATATTCATCTAACTTTGCATACACTGTACACTGCATACTTACTACTGCCGTGAAATTATGCCGTCACCTTGGACCATCGGCTGTGTCTACTTTTGGCCTTTGCAAGCGCTGGAAAGGTTGTCATTCATTCACAAGGTGTCTATGCTTTTCCAAGTGAGAGGTACGGTAGATAGGAATGGGTCCTCATTTGGGAAGTGTAGCATTTGAATATCCATACTGTCAGTCAGCGATAAAGAAAAGGCGGGGTACAGTTTGATGAATGTTTACCAACAGGGGAAAACACCGAAAACATCAAGAGAGAGAAAGTTGTGTTCCTACCATTCCTTGTGTGTCGCCTTGCGACTGATACAAATGACATCCAAACGGAAGCTTTTTATAGATATCCAGTTTCCAGTGTTTTGACAACCTATTAAGGTAAACCCAAGTGTCACCTCCAAAGAAAACAATGAAACAATTCACCCCAATGAACTGTGTCACATCTTACACGCCACCAGTATCTCTATATTGTCTTACGAATCATCGTGAATGGGAGTACCGGGAATGACTAACAATTATATGTAACGTCTTGCGTAAGCTACTAGCAAAGTTTAAAGCTACAATATGAACACTTTTGACACTCATCCCACCTTTTTAATTGACGCAGGTCGATGATGAAACACAAAGACATTGCAATTAAGCATCAAAAGGAATGGGATCGGCTCCTACATACATAGCCATCTTTGTCTGTTCGGCGTGGCCTTAGATTCGATGCGCATGTAATTAGTTTTGGAGAAGAAAATTGAGGGTGTGATTTACCTGAGTGCATCTCTTGTCTCTATTTGCACTATAAACGTGTACTTGACTACAGCAACCAAGAAGCGCGAACGCCTTTTTCAGTGCCGACAACCTGATTGTCTCTGACGTCAGCTGATTGTTGACGTCACTGCTCTATGACGTGTCAACAGGTCGTTCCCTAGCTCCATTGTCGGCATCAAGAGTATGTGCTTGGCAACCACATCTTTCCCTTCTTGGCCCTTTGCCCACCCATGTTCATCTTGTGTCGCTTATCAACCTGCTCCTACCTAGGTCGGGTGGGGTTGTCTTTCAGTCCTACTGCTTGCCGTGTGTCGGTAGTGGTGAATACAGCCACTGCACAAAACTCTTACCAGCCTCTAAAAACAAGCCCTACAACATATTCATCTAACTTTGCATACACTGTACACTGCATACTTACTACTGCCGTGAAATTATGCCGTCACCTTGGACCATCGGCTGTGTCTACTTTTGGCCTTTGCAAGCGCTGGAAAGGTTGTCATTCATTCACAAGGTGTCTATGCTTTTCCAAGTGAGAGGTACGGTAGATAGGAATGGGTCCTCATTTGGGAAGTGTAGCATTTGAATATCCATACTGTCAGTCAGCGATAAAGAAAAGGCGGGGTACAGTTTGATGAATGTTTACCAACAGGGGAAAACACCGAAAACATCAAGAGAGAGAAAGTTGTGTTCCTACCATTCCTTGTGTGTCGCCTTGCGACTGATACAAATGACATCCAAACGGAAGCTTTTTATAGATATCCAGTTTCCAGTGTTTTGACAACCTATTAAGGTAAACCCAAGTGTCACCTCCAAAGAAAACAATGAAACAATCCACCCCAATGAACTGTGTCACATCTTACACGCCACCAGTATCTCTATATTGTCTTACGAATCATCGTGAATGGGAGTACCGGGAATGACTATTATATGTAACGTCTTGCGTAAGCTATTAGCAAAGTTTAAAGCTACAATATCAACACTTTTGACACTCATCCCACCTTTTTAATTGACGCAGGTCGATGATGAAACACAAAGACATTGCAATTAAGCATCAAAAGGAATGGGATCGGCTCCTACATACATAGCCATCTTTGTCTGTTCGGCGTGGCCTTAGATTCGATGCGCATGTAATTAGTTTTGGAGAAGATAATTGAGGGTGTGATTTACCTGAGTGCATCTCTTGTCTCTATTTGCACTATAAACGTGTACTTGACTACAGCAACCAAGAAGCGCGAACGCCTTTTTCAGTGCCGACAACCTGATTGTCTCTGACGTCAGCTGATTGTTGACGTCACTGCTCTATGACGTGTCAACAGGTCGTTCCCTAGCTCCATTGTCGGCATCAAGAGTATGTGCTTGGCAACCACATCTTTCCCTTCTTGGCCCTTTGCCCACCCATGTTCATCTTGTGTCGCTTATCAACCTGCTCCTACCTAGGTCGGGTGGGGTTGTCTTTCAGTCCTACTGCTTGCCGTGTGTCGGTAGTGGTGAATACAGCCACTGCACAAAACTCTTACCAGCCTCTAAAAACAAGCCCTACAACATATTCATCTAACTTTGCATACACTGTACACTGCATACTTACTACTGCCGTGAAATTATGCCGTCACCTTGGACCATCGGCTGTGTCTACTTTTGGCCTTTGCAAGCGCTGGAAAGGTTGTCATTCATTCACAAGGTGTCTATGCTTTTCCAAGTGAGAGGTACGGTAGATAGGAATGGGTCCTCATTTGGGAAGTGTAGCATTTGAATATCCATACTGTCAGTCAGCGATAAAGAAAAGGCGGGGTACAGTTTGATGAATGTTTACCAACAGGGGAAAACACCGAAAACATCAAGAGAGAGAAAGTTGTGTTCCTACCATTCCTTGTGTGTCGCCTTGCGACAGATACAAATGACATCCAAACGGAAGCTTTTTATAGACATCCAGTTTCCAGTGTTTTGACAACCTATTAAGGTAAACCCAAGTGTCACCTCCAAAGAAAACAATGAAACAATCCACCCCAATGAACTGTGTCACATCTTACACGCCACCAGTATCTCTATATTGTCTTACGAATCATCGTGAATGGGACTACCGGGAATGACTAACAATTATATGTAACCTCTTGCGTAAGCTATTATCAAAGTTTAAAGCTACAATATCAACACTTTTGACACTCATCCCACCTTTTTAATTGACGCAGGTCGATGATGAAACACAAAGACATTGCAATTAAGCATCAAAAGGAATGGGATCGGCTCCTACATACATAGCCATCTTTGTCTGTTCGGCGTGGCCTTAGATTCGATGCGCATGTAATTAGTTTTGGAGAAGATAATTGAGGGTGTGATTTACCTGAGTGCATCTCTTGTCTCTATTTGCACTATAAACGTGTACTTGACTACAGCAACCAAGAAGCGCGAACGCCTTTTTCAGTGCCGACAACCTGATTGTCTCTGACGTCAGCTGATTGTTGACGTCACTGCTCTATGACGTGTCAACAGGTCGTTCCCTAGCTCCATTGTCGGCATCAAGAGTATGTGCTTGGCAACCACATCTTTCCCTTCTTGGCCCTTTGCCCACCCATGTTCATCTTGTGTCGCTTATCAACCTGCTCCTACCTAGGTCGGGTGGGGTTGTCTTTCAGTCCTACTGCTTGCCGTGTGTCGGTAGTGGTGAATACAGCCACTGCACAAAACTCTTACCAGCCTCTGAAAACAAGCCCTACAACATATTCATCTAACTTTGCATACACTGTACACTGCATACTTACTACTGCCGTGAAATTATGCCGTCACCTTGGACCATCGGCTGTGTCTACTTTTGGCCTTTGCAAGCGCTGGAAAGGTTGTCATTCATTCACAAGGTGTCTATGCTTTTCCAAGTGAGAGGTACGGTAGATAGGAATGGGTCCTCATTTGGGAAGTGTAGCATTTGAATATCCATACTGTCAGTCAGCGATAAAGAAAAGGCGGGGTACAGTTTGATGAATGTTTACCAACAGGGGAAAGCACCGAAAACATCAAGAGAGAGAAAGTTGTGTTCCTACCATTCCTTGTGTGTCGCCTTGCGACTGATACAAATGACATCCAAACGGAAGCTTTTTATAGACATCCAGTTTCCTGTGTTTTGACAACCTATTAAGGTAAACCGAAGTGTCACCTCCAAAGAAAACAATGAAACAATCCACCCCAATGAACTGTGTCACATCTTACACGCCACCAGTATCTCTATATTGTCTTACGAATCATCGTGAATGGGAGTACCGGGAATGACTAACAATTATATGTAACGTCATGCGTAAGCTATTATCAAAGCTTAAAGCTACAATATCAACACTTTTGACACTCATCCCACCTTTTTAATTGACGCAGGTCGATGATGAAACACAAAGACATTGCAATTAAGCATCAAAAGGAATGGGATCGGCTCCTACATACATAGCCATCTTTGTCTGTTCGGCGTGGCCTTAGATTCGATGCGCATGTAATTAGTTTTGGAGAAGATAATTGAGGGTGTGATTTACCTGAGTGCATCTCTTGTCTCTGTTTGCACTACAAACGTGTACTTGACTACAGCAACCAAGAAGCGCGAACGCCTTTTTCAGTGCCGACAACCTGATTGCCTCTGACGTCAGCTGATTGTTGACGTCACTGCTCTATGACGTGTCAACAGGTCGTTCCCTAGCTCCATTGTCGACATCAAGAGTATGTGCTTGGCAACCACATCTTTCCCTTCTTGGCCCTTTGCCCACCCATGTTCATCTTGTGTCGCTTATCAACCTGCTCCTACCTAGGTCGGGTTTGGTTGTCTTTCAGTCCTACTGCTTGCCGTGTGTCGGTAGTGGTGAATACAGCCACTGCACAAAACTCTTACCAGCCTCTGAAAACAAGCCCTACAACATATTCATCTAACTTTGCATACACTGTACACTGCATACTTACTACTGCCGTGAAATTATGCCGTCACCTTGAACCATCGGCTGTGTCTACTTTTGGCCTTTGCAAGCGCTGGAAAGGTTGTCATTCATTCACAAGGTGTCTATGCTTTTCCAAGTGAGAGGTACGGTAGATAGGAATGGGTCCTCATTTGGGAAGTGTAGCATTTGAATATCCATACTGTCAGTCAGCGATAAAGAAAAGGCGGGGTACAGTTTGATGAATGTTTACCAACAGGGGAAAATACCGATAACATTGGTTGTGAAAAGTTGTGTTCCTACCATTCCTTGTGTGTCACCTTGCGACTGATACAAATGACATCCAAACGGAAGCTTTTTATAGACATCCAGTTTCCAGTGTTTTGACAACCTATTAAGGTAAACCCAAGTGTCACCTCCAAAGAAAACAATGAAACAATCCACCCTAATGAACTGTGTCACATCTTACACGCCACCAGTATCTCTATATTGTCTTACGAATCATCGTGAATGGGAGTACCGGGAATGACTAACAATTATATGTAACGTCTTGCGTAAGCTATTATCAAAGCTTAAAGCTACAATATCAACACTTTTGACACTCATCCCACCTTTTTAATTGACGCAGGTCGATGATGAAACACAAAGACATTGCAATTAAGCATCAAAAGGAATGGGATCGGCTCCTACATACATAGCCATCTTTGTCTGTTCGGCGTGGCCTTAGATTCGATGCGCATGTAATTAGTTTTGGAGAAGATAATTGAGGGTGTGATTTACCTGAGTGCATCTCTTGTCTCTATTTGCACTATAAACGTGTACTTGACTACAGCAACCAAGAAGCGCGAACGCCTTTTTCAGTGCCGACAACCTGATTGTCTCTGACGTCAGCTGATTGTTGACGTCACTGCTCTATGACGTGTCAACAGGTCGTTCCCTAGCTCCATTGTCGGCATCAAGAGTATGTGCTTGGCAACCACATCTTTCCCTTCTTGGCCCTTTGCCCACCCATGTTCATCTTGTGTCGCTTATCAACCTGCTCCTACCTAGGTCGGGTGGGGTTGTCTTTCAGTCCTACTGCTTGCCGTGTGTCGGTAGTGGTGAATACAGCCACTACATAAAACTCTTACCAGCCTCTGAAAACAAGCCCTACAACATATTCATCTAACTTTGCATACACTGTACACTGCATACTTACTACTGCCGTGAAATTATGCCGTCACCTTGGACCATCGGCTGTGTCTACTTTTGGCCTTTGCAAGCGCTGGAAAGGTTGTCATTCATTCACAAGGTGTCTATGCTTTTCCAAGTGAGAGATACGGTAGACAGGAATGGGTCCTCATTTGGGAAGTGTAGCATTTGAATATCCATACTGTCAGTCAGCGATAAAGAAAAGGCGGGGTACAGTTTGATGAATGTTTACCAACAGGGGAAAACACCGAAAACATCAAGAGAGAGAAAGTTGTGTTCCTACCATTCCTTGTGTGTCGCCTTGCGACTGATACAAATGACATCCAAACGGAAGCTTTTTATAGACATCCAGTTTCCAGTGTTTTGACAACCTATTAAGGTAAGCCGAAGTGTCACCTCCAAAGAAAACAATGAAACAATCCACCCTAATGAACTGTGTCACATCTTACACGCCACCAGTATCTCTATATTGTCTTACGAATCATCGTGAATGGGAGTACCGGGAATGACTAACAATTATATGTAACGTCATGCTTTAGCTATTATCAAAGCTTAAAGCTACAATATCAACACTTTTGACACTCATCCCACCCTTTTAATTGACGCAGGTCGATGATGAAACACAAAGACATTGCAATTAAGCATCAAAAGGAATGGGATCGGCTCCTACATACATAGCCATCTTTGTCTGTTCGGCGTAGCCTTAGATTCGATGCGCATGTAATTAGTTTTGGAGAAGATAATTGAGGGTGTGATTTACCTGAGTGCATCTCTTGTCTCTATTTGCACTACAAACGTGTACTTGACTACAGCAACCAAGAAGCGCGAACGCCTTTTTCAGTGCCGACAACCTGATTGTCTCTGACGTCAGCTGATTGTTGACGTCACTGCTCTATGACGTGTCAACAGGTCGTTCCCTAGCTCCATTGTCGACATCAAGAGTATGTGCTTGGCAACCACATCTTTCCCTTCTTGGCCCTTTGCCCACCCATGTTCATCTTGTGTCGCTTATCAACCTGCTCCTACCTAGGTCGGGTTTGGTTGTCTTTCAGTCCTACTGCTTGCCGTGTGTCGGTAGTGGTGAATACAGCCACTACACAAAACTCTTACCAGCCTCTGAAAACAAGCCCTACAACATATTCATCTAACTTTGCATACACTGTACACTGCATACTTACTACTGCCGTGAAATTATGCCGTCACCTTGGACCATCGGCTGTGTCTACTTTTGGCCTTTGCAAGCGCTGGAAAGGTTGTCATTCATTCACAAGGTGTCTATGCTTTTCCAAGTGAGAGGTACGGTAGATAGGAATGGGTCCTCATTTGGGAAGTGTAGCATTTGAATATCCATACTGTCAGTCAGCGATAAAGAAAAGGCGGAGTACAGTTTGATGAATGTTTACCAACAGGGGAAAATACCGAAAACATTGGTTGTGAAAAGTTGTGTTCCTACCATTCCTTGTGTGTCACCTTGCGACTGATACAAATGACATCCAAACGGAGGCTTTTTATAGACATCCAGTTTCCAGTGTTTTGACAACCTATTAAGGTAAACCCAAGTGTCACCTCCAAAGAAAACAATGAAACAATCCACCCTAATGAACTGTGTCACATCTTACACGCCACCAGTATCTCTATATTGTCTTACGAATCATCGTGAATGGGAGTACCGGGAATGACTAACAATTATATGTAACGTCTTGCGTAAGCTATTATCAAAGTTTAAAGCTACAATATCAACACTTTTGACACTCATCCCACCTTTTTAATTGACGCAGGTCGATGATGAAACACAAAGACATTGCAATTAAGCATCAAAAGGAATGGGATCGGCTCCTACATACATAGCCATCTTTGTCTGTTCGGCGTGGCCTTAGATTCGATGCGCATGTAATTAGTTTTGGAGAAGAAAATTGAGGGTGTGATTTACCTGAGTGCATCTCTTGTCTCTATTTGCACTATAAACGTGTACTTGACTACAGCAACCAAGAAGCGCGAACGCCTTTTTCAGTGCCGACAACCTGATTGTCTCTGACGTCAGCTGATTGTTGACGTCACTGCTCTATGACGTGTCAACAGGTCGTTCCCTAGCTCCATTGTCGGCATCAAGAGTATGTGCTTGGCAACCACATCTTTCCCTTCTTGGCCCTTTGCCCACCCATGTTCATCTTGTGTCGCTTATCAACATGCTCCTACCTAGGTCGGGTGGGGTTGTCTTTCAGTCCTACTGCTTGCCGTGTGTCGGTAGTGGTGAATACAGCCACTGCACAAAACTCTTACCAGCCTCTGAAAACAAGCCCTACAACATATTCATCTAACTTTGCATACACTGTACACTGCATACTTACTACTGCCGTGAAATTATGCCGTCACCTTGGACCATCGGCTGTGTCTACTTTTGGCCTTTGCAAGCGCTGGAAAGGTTGTCATTCATTCACAAGGTGTCTATGCTTTTCCAAGTGAGAGGTACGGTAGATAGGAATGGGTCCTCATTTGGGAAGTGTAGCATTTGAATATCCATACTGTCAGTCAGCGATAAAGAAAAGGCGGGGTACAGTTTGATGAATGTTTACCAACAGGGGAAAATACCGAAAACATCAAGAGAGAGAAAGTTGTGTTCCTACCATTCCTTGTGTGTCGCCTTGCGACTGATATAAATGACATCCAAACGGAAGCTTTTTATAGATATCCAGTTTCCAGTGTTTTGACAACCTATTAAGGTAAACCCAAGTGTCACCTCCAAAGAAAACAATGAAACAATCCACCCCAATGAACTGTGTCACATCTTTCACGCCACCAGTATCTCTATATTGTCTTACGAATCATCGTGAATGGGAGTACCGGGAATGACTAACAATTATATGTAACGTCTTGCGTAAGCTATTATCAAAGCTTAAAGCTACAATATCAACACTTTTGACACTCATCCCACCTTTTTAATTGACGCAGGTCGATGATGAAACACAAAGACATTGCAATTAAGCATCAAAAGGAATGGGATCGGCTCCTACATACATAGCCATCTTTGTCTGTTCGGCGTGGCCTTAGATTCGATGCGCATGTAATTAGTTTTGGAGAAGAAAATTGAGGGTGTGATTTACCTGAGTGCATCTCTTGTCTCTATTTGCACTATAAACGTGTACTTGACTACAGCAACCAAGAAGCGCGAACGCCTTTTTCAGTGCCGACAGCCTGATTGTCTCTGACGTCAGCTGATTGTTGACGTCACTGCTCTATGACGTGTCAACAGGTCGTTCCCTAGCTCCATTGTCGGCATTAAGAGTATGTGCTTGGCAACCACATCTTTCCCTTCTTGGCCCTTTGCCCACCCATCTTCATCTTGTGTCGCTTATCAACCTGCTCCTACCTAGGTCGGGTGGGGTTGTCTTTCAGTCCTACTGCTTGCCGTGTGTCGGCAGTGGTGAATACAGCCACTACACAAAACTCTTACCAGCCTCTGAAAACAAGCCCTACAACATATTCATCTAACTTTGCATACACTGTACACTGCATACTTACTACTGCCGTGAAATTATGCCGTCACCTTGGACCATCGGCTGTGTCTACTTTTGGCCTTTGCAAGCGCTGGAAAGGTTGTCATTCATTCACAAGGTGTCTATGCTTTTCCAAGTGAGAGGTACGGTAGATAGGAATGGGTCCTCATTTGGGAAGTGTAGCATTTGAATATCCATACTGTCAGTCAGCGATAAAGAAAAGGCGGGGTACAGTTTGATGAATGTTTACCAACAGGGGAAAATACCGAAAACATCAAGAGAGAGAAAGTTGTGTTCCTACCATTCCTTGTGTGTCGCCTTGCGACTGATACAAATGACATCCAAACGGAAGCTTTTTATAGATATCCAGTTTCCAGTGTTTTGACAACCTATTAAGGTAAACCCAAGTGTCACCTCCAAAGAAAACAATGAAACAATCCACCCCAATGAACTGTGTCACATCTTTCACGCCACCAGTATCTCTATATTGTCTTACGAATCATCGTGAATGGGAGTACCGGGAATGACTAACAATTATATGTAACGTCTTGCGTAAGCTATTATCAAAGCTTAAAGCTACAATATCAACACTTTTGACACTCATCCCACCTTTTTAATTGACGCAGGTCGATGATGAAACACAAAGACATTGCAATTAAGCATCAAAAGGAATGGGATCGGCTCCTACATACATAGCCATCTTTGTCTGTTCGGCGTGGCCTTAGATTCGATGCGCATGTAATTAGTTTTGGAGAAGAAAATTGAGGGTGTGATTTACCTGAGTGCATCTCTTGTCTCTATTTGCACTACAAACGTGTACTTGACTACAGCGACCAAGAAGCGCGAACGCCTTTTTCAGTGCCGACAACCTGATTGTCTCTGACGTCAGCTGATTGTTGACGTCACTGCTCTATGACGTGTCAACAGGTCGTTCCCTAGCTCCATTGTCGGCATCAAGAGTATGTGCTTGGCAACCACATCTTTCCCTTCTTGGCCCTTTGCCCACCCATGTTCATCTTGTGTCGCTTATCAACCTGCTCCTACCTAGGTCGGGTGGGGTTGTCTTTCAGTCCTACTGCTTGCCGTGTGTCGGTAGTGGTGAATACAGCCACTACACAAAACTCTTACCAGCCTCTGAAAACAAGCCCTACAACATATTCATCTAACTTTGCATACACTGTATACTGCATACTTACTACTGCCGTGAAATTATGCCGTCACCTTGGACCATCGGCTGTGTCTACTTTTGGCCTTTGCAAGCGCTGGAAAGGTTGTCATTCATTCACAAGGTGTCTATGCTTTTCCAAGTGAGAGGTACGGTAGATAGGAATGGGTCCTCATTTGGGAAGTGTAGCATTTGAATATCTTGTGTCGCTTATCAACATGCTCCTACCTAGGTCGGGTGGGGTTGTCTTTCAGTCCTACTGCTTGCCGTGTGTCGGTAGTGGTGAATACAGCCACTACACAAAACTCTTACCAGCCTCTGAAAACAAGCCCTACAACATATTCATCTAACTTTGCATACACTGTACACTGCATACTTACTACTGCCGTGAAATTATGCCGTCACCTTGGACCATCGGCTGTGTCTACTTTTGGCCTTTGCAAGCGCTGGAAAGGTTGTCATTCATTCACAAGGTGTCTATGCTTTTCCAAGTGAGAGGTACGGTAGATAGGAATGGGTCCTCATTTGGGAAGTGTAGCATTTGAATATCCATACTGTCAGTCAGCGATAAAGAAAAGGCGGGGTACAGTTTGATGAATGTTTACCAACAGGGGAAAACACCGAAAACATCAAGAGAGAGAAAGTTGTGTTCCTACCATTCCTTGTGTGTCGCCTTGCGACTAATACAAATGACATCCAAACGGAAGCTTTTCATAGATATCCAGTTTCCAGTGTTTTGACAACCTATTAAGGTAAACCCAAGTGTCACCTCCAAAGAAAACAATGAAACAATCCACCCCAATGAACTGTGTCACATCTTACACGCCACCAGTATCTCTATATTGTCTTACGAATCATCGTGAATGGGAGTACCGGGAATGACTAACAATTATATGTAACGTCTTGCGTAAGCTATTATCAAAGCTTAAAGCTACAATATCAACACTTTTGACACTCATCCCACCTTTTTAATTGACGCAGGTCGATGATGAAACACAAAGACATTGCAATTAAGCATCAAAAGGAATGGGATCGGCTCCTACATACATAGCCATCTTTGTCTGTTGGGCGTGGCCTTAGATTCGATGCGCATGTAATTAGTTTTGGAGAAGAAAATTGAGGGTGTGATTTACCTGAGTGCATCTCTTGTCTCTATTTGCACTACAAACGTGTACTTGACTACAGCGACCAAGAAGCGCGAACGCCTTTTTCAGTGCCGACAACCTGATTGTCTCTGACGTCAGCTGATTGTTGACGTCACTGCTCTATGACGTGTCAACAGGTCGTTCCCTAGCTCCATTGTCGGCATCAAGAGTATGTGCTTGGCAACCACATCTTTCCCTTCTTGGCCCTTTGCCCACCCATGTTCATCTTGTGTCGCTTATCAACCTGCTCCTACCTAGGTCGGGTGGGGTTGTCTTTCAGTCCTACTGCTTGCCGTGTGTCGGTAGTGGTGAATACAGCCACTACACAAAACTCTTGTGTCGCTTATCAACATGCTCCTACCTAGGTCGGGTGGGGTTGTCTTTCAGTCCTACTGCTTGCCGTGTGTCGGTAGTGGTGAATACAGCCACTACACAAAACTCTTACCAGCCTCTGAAAACAAGCCCTACAACATATTCATCTAACTTTGCATACACTGTACACTGCATACTTACTACTGCCGTGAAATTATGCCGTCACCTTGGACCATCGGCTGTGTCTACTTTTGGCCTTTGCAAGCGCTGGAAAGGTTGTCATTCATTCACAAGGTGTCTATGCTTTTCCAAGTGAGAGGTACGGTAGATAGGAATGGGTCCTCATTTGGGAAGTGTAGCATTTGAATATCCATACTGTCAGTCAGCGATAAAGAAAAGGCGGGGTACAGTTTGATGAATGTTTACCAACAGGGGAAAACACCGAAAACATCAAGAGAGAGAAAGTTGTGTTCCTACCATTCCTTGTGTGTCGCCTTGCGACTAATACAAATGACATCCAAACGGAAGCTTTTCATAGATATCCAGTTTCCAGTGTTTTGACAACCTATTAAGGTAAACCCAAGTGTCACCTCCAAAGAAAACAATGAAACAATCCACCCCAATGAACTGTGTCACATCTTACACGCCACCAGTATCTCTATATTGTCTTACGAATCATCGTGAATGGGAGTACCGGGAATGACTAACAATTATATGTAACGTCTTGCGTAAGCTATTATCAAAGCTTAAAGCTACAATATCAACACTTTTGACACTCATCCCACCTTTTTAATTGACGCAGGTCGATGATGAAACACAAAGACATTGCAATTAAGCATCAAAAGGAATGGGATCGGCTCCTACATACATAGCCATCTTTGTCTGTTGGGCGTGGCCTTAGATTCGATGCGCATGTAATTAGTTTTGGAGAAGAAAATTGAGGGTGTGATTTACCTGAGTGCATCTCTTGTCTCTATTTGCACTATAAACGTGTACTTGACTACAGCGAACAAGAAGCGCGAACGCCTTTTTCAGTGCCGACAACCTGATTGTCTCTGACGTCAGCTGATTGTTGACGTCACTGCTCTATGACGTGTCAACAGGTCGTTCCCTAGCTCCATTGTCGACATCAAGAGTATGTGCTTGGCAACCACATCTTTCCCTTCTTGGCCCTTTGCCCACCCATGTTCATCTTGTGTCGCTTATCAACCTGCTCCTACCTAGGTCGGGTGGGGTTGTCTTTCAGTCCTACTGCTTGCCGTGTGTCGGTAGTGGTGAATACAGCCACTACACAAAACTCTTACCAGCCTCTGAAAACAAGCCCTACAACATATTCATCTAACTTTGCATACACTGTACACTGCATACTTACTACTGCCGTGAAATTATGCCGTCACCTTGGACCATCGGCTGTGTCTACTTTTGGCCTTTGCAAGCGCTGGAAAGGTTGTCATTCATTCACAAGGTGTCTACGCTTTTCCAAGTGAGAGGTACGGTAGATAGGAATGGGTCCTCATTTGGGAAGTGTAGCATTTGAATATTCATACTGTCAGTCAGCGATAAAGAAAAGGCGGGGTACAGTTTGATGAATGTTTACCAACAGGGGAAAACACCGAAAACATCAAGAGAGAGAAAGTTGTGTTCCTACCATTCCTTGTGTGTCGCCTTGCGACTAATACAAATGACATCCAAACGGAAGCTTTTTATAGATATCCAGTTTCCAGTGTTTTGACAACCTATTAAGGTAAACCCAAGTGTCACCTCCAAAGAAAACAATGAAACAATCCACCCCAATGAACTGTGTCACATCTTTCACGCCACCAGTATCTCTATATTGTCTTACGAATCATCGTGAATGGGAGTACCGGGAATGACTAACAATTATATGTAACGTCTTGCGTAAGCTATTATCAAAGCTTAAAGCTACAATATCAACACTTTTGACACTCATCCCACCTTTTTAATTGACGCAGGTCGATGATGAAACACAAAGACATTGCAATTAAGCATCAAAAGGAATGGGATCGGCTCCTACATACATAGCCATCTTTGTCTGTTCGGCGTGGCCTTAGATTCGATGCGCATGTAATTAGTTTTGGAGAAGAAAATTGAGGGTGTGATTTACCTGAGTGCATCTCTTGTCTCTATTTGCACTATAAACGTGTACTTGACTACAGCAACCAAGAAGCGCGAACGCCTTTTTCAGTGCCGACAACCTGATTGTCTCTGACGTCAGCTGATTGTTGACGTCACTGCTCTATGACGTGTCAACAGGTCGTTCCCTAGCTCCATTGTCGGCATCAAGAGTATGTGCTTGGCAACCACATCTTTCCCTTCTTGGCCCTTTGCCCACCCATGTTCATCTTGTGTCGCTTATCAACATGCTCCTACCTAGGTCGGGTGGGGTTGTCTTTCAGTCCTACTGCTTGCCGTGTGTCGGTAGTGGTGAATACAGCCACTACACAAAACTCTTGTGTCGCTTATCAACATGCTCCTACCTAGGTCGGGTGGGGTTGTCTTTCAGTCCTACTGCTTGCCGTGTGTCGGTAGTGGTGAATACAGCCACTACACAAAACTCTTACCAGCCTCTGAAAACAAGCCCTACAACATATTCATCTAACTTTGCATACACTGTACACTGCATACTTACTACTGCCGTGAAATTATGCCGTCACCTTGGACCATCGGCTGTGTCTACTTTTGGCCTTTGCAAGCGCTGGAAAGGTTGTCATTCATTCACAAGGTGTCTATGCTTTTCCAAGTGAGAGGTACGGTAGATAGGAATGGGTCCTCATTTGGGAAGTGTAGCATTTGAATATCCATACTGTCAGTCAGCGATAAAGAAAAGGCGGGGTACAGTTTGATGAATGTTTACCAACAGGGGAAAACACCGAAAACATCAAGAGAGAGAAAGTTGTGTTCCTACCATTCCTTGTGTGTCGCCTTCCGACTAATACAAATGACATCCAAACGGAAGCTTTTCATAGATATCCAGTTTCCAGTGTTTTGACAACCTATTAAGGTAAACCCAAGTGTCACCTCCAAAGAAAACAATGAAACAATCCACCCCAATGAACTGTGTCACATCTTACACGCCACCAGTATCTCTATATTGTCTTACGAATCATCGTGAATGGGAGTACCGGGAATGACTAACAATTATATGTAACGTCTTGCGTAAGCTATTATCAAAGCTTAAAGCTACAATATCAACACTTTTGACACTCATCCCACCTTTTTAATTGACGCAGGTCGATGATGAAACACAAAGACATTGCAATTAAGCATCAAAAGGAATGGGATCGGCTCCTACATACATAGCCATCTTTGTCTGTTCGGCGTGGCCTTAGATTCGATGCGCATGTAATTAGTTTTGGAGAAGAAAATTGAGGGTGTGATTTACCTGAGTGCATCTCTTGTCTCTATTTGCACTATAAACGTGTACTTGACTACAGCGACCAAGAAGCGCGAACGCCTTTTTCAGTGCCGACAACCTGATTGTCTCTGACGTCAGCTGATTGTTGACGTCACTGCTCTATGACGTGTCAACAGGTCGTTCCCTAGCTCCATTGTCGGCATCAAGAGTATGTGCTTGACAACCACATCTTTCCCTTCTTGGCCCTTTGCCCACCCATCTTCATCTTGTGTCGCTTATCAACCTGCTCCTACCTAGGTCGGATGGGGTTGTCTTTCAGTCCTACTGCTTGCCGTGTGTCGGTAGTGGTGAATACAGCCACTACACAAAACTCTTACCAGCCTCTGAAAACAAGCCCTACAACATATTCATCTAACTTTGCATACACTGTACACTGCATACTTACTACTGCCGTGAAATTATGCCGTCACCTTGGACCATCGGCTGTGTCTACTTTTGGCCTTTGCAAGCGCTGGAAAGGTTGTCATTCATTCACAAGGTGTCTATGCTTTTCCAAGTGAGAGGTACGGTAGATAGGAATGGGTCCTCATTTGGGAAGTGTAGCATTTGAATATCCATACTGTCAGTCAGCGATAAAGAAAAGGCGGGGTACAGTTTGATGAATGTTTACCAACAGGGGAAAATACCGAAAACATCAAGAGAGAGAAAGTTGTGTTCCTACCATTCCTTGTGTGTCGCCTTGCGACTGATATAAATGACATCCAAACGGAAGCTTTTTATAGACATCCAGTTTCCAGTGTTTTGACAACCTATTAAGGTAAACCCAAGTGTCACCTCCAAAGAAAACAATGAAACAATCCACCCCAATGAACTGTGTCACATCTTTCACGCCACCAGTATCTCTATATTGTCTTACGAATCATCGTGAATGGGAGTACCGGGAATGACTAACAATTATATGTAACGTCTTGCGTAAGCTATTATCAAAGCTTAAAGCTACAATATCAACACTTTTGACACTCATCCCACCTTTTTAATTGACGCAGGTCGATGATGAAACACAAAGACATTGCAATTAAGCATCAAAAGGAATGGGATCGGCTCCTACATACATAGCCATCTTTGTCTGTTCGGCGTGGCCTTAGATTCGATGCGCATGTAATTAGTTTTGGAGAAGAAAATTGAGGGTGTGATTTACCTGAGTGCATCTCTTGTCTCTATTTGCACTATAAACGTGTACTTGACTACAGCGACCAAGAAGCGCGAACGCCTTTTTCAGTGCCGACAACCTGATTGTCTCTGACGTCAGCTGATTGTTGACGTCACTGCTCTATGACGTGTCAACAGGTCGTTCCCTAGCTCCATTGTCGGCATCAAGAGTATGTGCTTGGCAACCACATCTTTCCCTTCTTGGCCCTTTGCCCACCCATGTTCATCTTGTGTCGCTTATCAACATGCTCCTACCTAGGTCGGGTGGGGTTGTCTTTCAGTCCTACTGCTTGCCGTGTGTCGGTAGTGGTGAATACAGCCACTACACAAAACTCTTACCAGCCTCTGAAAACAAGCCCTACAACATATTCATCTAACTTTGCATACACTGTACACTGCATACTTACTACTGCCGTGAAATTATGCCGTCACCTTGGACCATCGGCTGTGTCTACTTTTGGCCTTTGCAAGCGCTGGAAAGGTTGTCATTCATTCACAAGGTGTCTATGCTTTTCCAAGTGAGAGGTACGGTAGATAGGAATGGGTCCTCATTTGGGAAGTGTAGCATTTGAATATTCATACTGTCAGTCAGCGATAAAGAAAAGGCGGGGTACAGTTTGATGAATGTTTACCAACAGGGGAAAACACCGAAAACATCAAGAGAGAGAAAGTTGTGTTCCTACCATTCCTTGTGTGTCGCCTTGCGACTAATACAAATGACATCCAAACGGAAGCTTTTTATAGATATCCAGTTTCCAGTGTTTTGACAACCTATTAAGGTAAACCCAAGTGTCACCTCCAAAGAAAACAATGAAACAATCCACCCCAATGAACTGTGTCACATCTTACACGCCACCAGTATCTCTATATTGTCTTACGAATCATCGTGAATGGGAGTACCGGGAATGACTAACAATTATATGTAACGTCTTGCGTAAGCTATTATCAAAGCTTAAAGCTACAATATCAACACTTTTGACACTCATCCCACCTTTTTAATTGACGCAGGTCGATGATGAAACACAAAGACATTGCAATTAAGCATCAAAAGGAATGGGATCGGCTCCTACATACATAGCCATCTTTGTCTGTTCGGCGTGGCCTTAGATTCGATGCGCATGTAAATAGTTTTGGAGAAGAAAATTGAGGGTGTGATTTACCTGAGTGCATCTCTTGTCTCTATTTGCACTATAAACGTGTACTTAACTACAGCAACCAAGAAGCGCGAACGCCTTTTTCAGTGCCGACAGCCTGATTGTCTCTGACGTCAGCTGATTGTTGACGTCACTGCTCTATGACGTGTCAACAGGTCGTTCCCTAGCTCCATTGTCGGCATTAAGAGTATGTGCCTGACAACGACATCTTTCCCTTCTTGGCCCTTTGCCCACCCATCTTCATCTTGTGTCGCTTATCAGCCTGCTCCTACCTAGGTCGGATGGGGTTGTCTTTCAGTCCTACTGCTTGCCGTGTGTCGGTAGTGGTGAATACAGCCACTACACAAAACTCTTACCAGCCTCTGAAAACAAGCCCTACAACATATTCATCTAACTTTGCATACACTGTACACTGCATACTTACTACTGCCGTGAAATTATGCCGTCACCTTGGACCATCGGCTGTGTCTACTTTTGGCCTTTGCAAGCGCTGGAAAGGTTGTCATTCATTCACAAGGTGTCTATGCTTTTCCAAGTGAGAGGTACGGTAGATAGGAATGGGTCCTCATTTGGGAAGTGTAGCATTTGAATATCCATACTGTCAGTCAGCGATAAAGAAAAGGCGGGGTACAGTTTGATGAATGTTTACCAACAGGGGAAAATACCGAAAACATCAAGAGAGAGAAAGTTGTGTTCCTACCATTCCTTGTGTGTCGCCTTGCGACTGATATAAATGACATCCAAACGGAAGCTTTTTATAGACATCCAGTTTCCAGTGTTTTGACAACCTATTAAGGTAAACCCAAGTGTCACCTCCAAAGAAAACAATGAAACAATCCACCCCAATGAACTGTGTCACATCTTTCACGCCACCAGTATCTCTATATTGTCTTACGAATCATCGTGAATGGGAGTACCGGGAATGACTAACAATTATATGTAACGTCTTGCGTAAGCTATTATCAAAGCTTAAAGCTACAATATCAACACTTTTGACACTCATCCCACCTTTTTAATTGACGCAGGTCGATGATGAAACACAAAGACATTGCAATTAAGCATCAAAAGGAATGGGATCGGCTCCTACATACATAGCCATCTTTGTCTGTTCGGCGTGGCCTTAGATTCGATGCGCATGTAATTAGTTTTGGAGAAGAAAATTGAGGGTGTGATTTACCTGAGTGCATCTCTTGTCTCTATTTGCACTATAAACGTGTACTTGACTACAGCGACCAAGAAGCGCGAACGCCTTTTTCAGTGCCGACAACCTGATTGTCTCTGACGTCAGCTGATTGTTGACGTCACTGCTCTATGACGTGTCAACAGGTCGTTCCCTAGCTCCATTGTCGGCATCAAGAGTATGTGCTTGGCAACCACATCTTTCCCTTCTTGGCCCTTTGCCCACCCATGTTCATCTTGTGTCGCTTATCAACCTGCTCCTACCTAGGTCGGGTGGGGTTGTCTTTCAGTCCTACTGCTTGCCGTGTGTCGGTAGTGGTGAATACAGCCACTACACAAAACTCTTACCAGCCTCTGAAAACAAGCCCTACAACATATTCATCTAACTTTGCATACACTGTACACTGCATACTTACTACTGCCGTGAAATTATGCCGTCACCTTGGACCATCGGCTGTGTCTACTTTTGGCCTTTGCAAGCGCTGGAAAGGTTGTCATTCATTCACAAGGTGTCTATGCTTTTCCAAGTGAGAGGTACGGTAGATAGGAATGGGTCCTCATTTGGGAAGTGTAGCATTTGAATATTCATACTGTCAGTCAGCGATAAAGAAAAGGCGGGGTACAGTTTGATGAATGTTTACCAACAGGGGAAAACACCGAAAACATCAAGAGAGAGAAAGTTGTGTTCCTACCATTCCTTGTGTGTCGCCTTGCGACTAATACAAATGACATCCAAACGGAAGCTTTTTATAGATATCCAGTTTCCAGTGTTTTGACAACCTATTAAGGTAAACCCAAGTGTCACCTCCAAAGAAAACAATGAAACAATCCACCCCAATGAACTGTGTCACATCTTACACGCCACCAGTATCTCTATATTGTCTTACGAATCATCGTGAATGGGAGTACCGGGAATGACTAACAATTATATGTAACGTCTTGCGTAAGCTATTATCAAAGCTTAAAGCTACAATATCAACACTTTTGACACTCATCCCACCTTTTTAATTGACGCAGGTCGATGATGAAACACAAAGACATTGCAATTAAGCATCAAAAGGAATGGGATCGGCTCCTACATAGATAGCCATCTTTGTCTGTTCGGCGTGGCCTTAGATTCGATGCGCATGTAATTAGTTTTGGAGAAGAAAATTGAGGGTGTGATTTACCTGAGTGCATCTCTTGTCTCTATTTGCACTATAAACGTGTACTTGACTACAGCAACCAAGAAGCGCGAACGCCTTTTTCAGTGCCGACAACCTGATTGTCTCTGACGTCAGCTGATTGTTGACGTCACTGCTCTATGACGTGTCAACAGGTCGTTCCCTAGCTCCATTGTCGGCATCAAGAGTATGTGCTTGGCAACCACATCTTTCCCTTCTTGGCCCTTTGCCCACCCATCTTCATCTTGTGTCGCTTATCAACATGCTCCTACCTAGGTCGGGTGGGGTTGTCTTTCAGTCCTACTGCTTGCCGTGTGTCGGTAGTGGTGAATACAGCCACTACACAAAACTCTTACCAGCCTCTGAAAACAAGCCCTACAACATATTCATCTAACTTTGCATACACTGTACACTGCATACTTACTACTGCCGTGAAATTATGCCGTCACCTTGGACCATCGGCTGTGTCTACTTTTGGCCTTTGCAAGCGCTGGAAAGGTTGTCATTCATTCACAAGGTGTCTATGCTTTTCCAAGTGAGAGGTACGGTAGATAGGAATGGGTCCTCATTTGGGAAGTGTAGCATTTGAATATCCATACTGTCAGTCAGCGATAAAGAAAAGGCGGGGTACAGTTTGATGAATGTTTACCAACAGGGGAAAACACCGAAAACATCAAGAGAGAGAAAGTTGTGTTCCTACCATTCCTTGTGTGTCGCCTTGCGACTAATACAAATGACATCCAAACGGAAGCTTTTTATAGATATCCAGTTTCCAGTGTTTTGACAACCTATTAAGGTAAACCCAAGTGTCACCTCCAAAGAAAACAATCAAACAATCCACCCCAATGAACTGTGTCACATCTTACACGCCACCAGTATCTCTATATTGTCTTACGAATCATCGTGAATGGGAGTACCGGGAATGACTAACAATTATATGTAACGTCTTGCGTAAGCTATTATCAAAGCTTAAAGCTACAATATCAACACTTTTGACACTCATCCCACCTTTTTAATTGACGCAGGTCGATGATGAAACACAAAGACATTGCAATTAAGCATCAAAAGGAATGGGATCGGCTCCTACATACATAGCCATCTTTGTCTGTTCGGCGTGGCCTTAGATTCGATGCGCATGTAATTAGTTTTGGAGAAGAAAATTGAGGGTGTGATTTACCTGAGTGCATCTCTTGTCTCTATTTGCACTATAAACGTGTACTTGACTACAGCAACCAAGAAGCGCGAACGCCTTTTTCAGTGCCGACAACCTGATTGTCTCTGACGTCAGCTGATTGTTGACGTCACTGCTCTATGACGTGTCAACAGGTCGTTCCCTAGCTCCATTGTCGGCATCAAGAGTATGTGCTTGACAACCACATCTTTCCCTTCTTGGCCCTTTGCCCACCCATCTTCATCTTGTGTCGCTTATCAACCTGCTCCTACCTAGGTCGGGTGGGGTTGTCTTTCAGTCCTACTGCTTGCCGTGTGTCGGTAGTGGTGAATACAGCCACTACACAAAACTCTTACCAGCCTCTGAAAACAAGCCCTACAACATATTCATCTAACTTTGCATACACTGTACACTGCATACTTACTACTGCCGTGAAATTATGCCGTCACCTTGGACCATCGGCTGTGTCTACTTTTGGCCTTTGCAAGCGCTGGAAAGGTTGTCATTCATTCACAAGGTGTCTATGCTTTTCCAAGTGAGAGGTACGGTAGATAGGAATGGGTCCTCATTTGGGAAGTGTAGCATTTGAATATCCATACTGTCAGTCAGCGATAAAGAAAAGGCGGGGTACAGTTTGATGAATGTTTACCAACAGGGGAAAACACCGAAAACATCAAGAGAGAGAAAGTTGTGTTCCTACCATTCCTTGTGTGTCGCCTTGCGACTGATACAAATGACATCCAAACGGAAGCTTTTTATAGATATCCAGTTTCCAGTGTTTTGACAACCTATTAAGGTAAACCCAAGTGTCACCTCCAAAGAAAACAATGAAACAATCCACCCCAATGAACTGTGTCACATCTTTCACGCCACCAGTATCTCTATATTGTCTTACGAATCATCGTGAATGGGAGTACCGGGAATGACTAACAATTATATGTAACGTCTTGCGTAAGCTATTATCAAAGCTTAAAGCTACAATATCAACACTTTTGACACTCATCCCACCTTTTTAATTGACGCAGGTCGATGATGAAACACAAAGACATTGCAATTAAGCATCAAAAGGAATGGGATCGGCTCCTACATACATAGCCATCTTTGTCTGTTCGGCGTGGCCTTAGATTCGATGCGCATGTAATTAGTTTTGGAGAAGAAAATTGAGGGTGTGATTTACCTGAGTGCATCTCTTGTCTCTATTTGCACTATAAACGTGTACTTGACTACAGCAACCAAGAAGCGCGAAGGCCTTTTTCAGTGCCGACAACCTGATTGTCTCTGACGTCAGCTGATTGTTGACGTCACTGCTCTATGACGTGTCAACAGGTCGTTCCCTAGCTCCATTGTCGGCATCAAGAGTATGTGCTTGACAACCACATCCTTTCCCTTCTTGGCCCTTTGCCCACCCATCTTCATCTTGTGTCGCTTATCAACATGCTCCTACCTAGGTCGGGTGGGGTTGTCTTTCAGTCCTACTGCTTGCCGTGTGTCGGTAGTGGTGAATACAGCCACTACACAAAACTCTTACCAGCCTCTGAAAACAAGCCCTACAACATATTCATCTAACTTTGCATACACTGTACACTGCATACTTACTACTGCCGTGAAATTATGCCGTCACCTTGGACCATCGGCTGTGTCTACTTTTGGCCTTTGCAAGCGCTGGAAAGGTTGTCATTCATTCACAAGGTGTCTATGCTTTTCCAAGTGAGAGGTACGGTAGATAGGAATGGGTCCTCATTTGGGAAGTGTAGCATTTGAATATCCATACTGTCAGTCAGCGATAAAGAAAAGGCGGGGTACAGTTTGATGAATGTTTACCAACAGGGGAAAACACCGAAAACATCAAGAGAGAGAAAGTTGTGTTCCTACCATTCCTTGTGTGTCGCCTTGCGACTAATACAAATGACATCCAAACGGAAGCTTTTTATAGATATCCAGTTTCCAGTGTTTTGACAACCTATTAATGTAAACCCAAGTGTCACCTCCAAAGAAAACAATGAAACAATCCACCCTAATGAACTGTGTCACATCTTACACGCCACCAGTATCTCTATATTGTCTTACGAATCATCGTGAATGGGAGTACCGGAAATGACTAACAATTATATGTAACGTCTTGCGTAAGCTATTATCAAAGCTTAAAGCTACAATATCAACACTTTTGACACTCATCCCACCTTTTTAATTGACGCAGGTCGATGATGAAACACAAAGACATTGCAATTAAGCATCAAAAGGAATGGGATCGGCTCCTACATAGATAGCCATCTTTGTCTGTTCGGCGTGGCCTTAGATTCGATGCGCATGTAATTAGTTTTGGAGAAGAAAATTGAGGGTGTGATTTACCTGAGTGCATCTCTTGTCTCTATTTGCACTATAAACGTGTACTTGACTACAGCAACCAAGAAGCGCGAACGCCTTTTTCAGTGCCGACAGCCTGATTGTCTCTGACGTCAGCTGATTGTTGACGTCACTGCTCTATGACGTGTCAACAGGTCGTTCCCTAGCTCCATTGTCGGCATCAAGAGTATGTGCCTGACAACCACATCTTTCCCTTCTTGGCCCTTTGCCCACCCATCTTCATCTTGTGTCGCTTATCAACCTGCTCCTACCTAGGTCGGGTGGGGTTGTCTTTCAGTCCTACTGCTTGCCGTGTGTCGGTAGTGGTGAATACAGCCACTACACAAAACTCTTACCAGCCTCTGAAAACAAGCCCTACAACATATTCATCTAACTTTGCATACACTGTACACTGCATACTTACTACTGCCGTGAAATTATGCCGTCACCTTGGACCATCGGCTGTGTCTACTTTTGGCCTTTGCAAGCGCTGGAAAGGTTGTCATTCATTCACAAGGTGTCTATGCTTTTCCAAGTGAGAGGTACGGTAGATAGGAATGGGTCCTCATTTGGGAAGTGTAGCATTTGAATATCCATACTGTCAGTCAGCGATAAAGAAAAGGCGGGGTACAGTTTGATGAATGTTTACCAACAGGGGAAAACACCGAAAACATCAAGAGAGAGAAAGTTGTGTTCCTACCATTCCTTGTGTGTCGCCTTGCGACTGATACAAATGACATCCAAACGGAAGCTTTTTATAGATATCCAGTTTCCAGTGTTTTGACAACCTATTAAGGTAAACCCAAGTGTCACCTCCAAAGAAAACAATGAAACAATCCACCCCAATGAACTGTGTCACATCTTTCACGCCACCAGTATCTCTATATTGTCTTACGAATCATCGTGAATGGGAGTACCGGGAATGACTAACAATTATATGTAACGTCTTGCGTAAGCTATTATCAAAGCTTAAAGCTACAATATCAACACTTTTGACACTCATCCCACCTTTTTAATTGACGCAGGTCGATGATGAAACACAAAGACATTGCAATTAAGCATCAAAAGGAATGGGATCGGCTCCTACATACATAGCCATCTTTGTCTGTTCGGCGTGGCCTTAGATTCGATGCGCATGTAATTGAGGGTGTGATTTACCTGAGTGCATCTCTTGTCTCTATTTGCACTATAAACGTGTACTTGACTACAGCAACCAAGAAGCGCGAAGGCCTTTTTCAGTGCCGACAACCTGATTGTCTCTGACGTCAGCTGATTGTTGACGTCACTGCTCTATGACGTGTCAACAGGTCGTTCCCTAGCTCCATTGTCGGCATCAAGAGTATGTGCTTGACAACCACATCTTTCCCTTCTTGGCCCTTTGCCCACCCATCTTCATCTTGTGTCGCTTATCAACATGCTCCTACCTAGGTCGGGTGGGGTTGTCTTTCAGTCCTACTGCTTGCCGTGTGTCGGTAGTGGTGAATACAGCCACTACACAAAACTCTTACCAGCCTCTGAAAACAAGCCCTACAACATATTCATCTAACTTTGCATACACTGTACACTGCATACTTACTACTGCCGTGAAATTATGCCGTCACCTTGGACCATCGGCTGTGTCTACTTTTGGCCTTTGCAAGCGCTGGAAAGGTTGTCATTCATTCACAAGGTGTCTATGCTTTTCCAAGTGAGAGGTACGGTAGATAGGAATGGGTCCTCATTTGGGAAGTGTAGCATTTGAATATCCATACTGTCAGTCAGCGATAAAGAAAAGGCGGGGTACAGTTTGATGAATGTTTACCAACAGGGGAAAACACCGAAAACATCAAGAGAGAGAAAGTTGTGTTCCTACCATTCCTTGTGTGTCGCCTTGCGACTAATACAAATGACATCCAAACGGAAGCTTTTTATAGATATCCAGTTTCCAGTGTTTTGACAACCTATTAATGTAAACCCAAGTGTCACCTCCAAAGAAAACAATGAAACAATCCACCCTAATGAACTGTGTCACATCTTACACGCCACCAGTATCTCTATATTGTCTTACGAATCATCGTGAATGGGAGTACCGGAAATGACTAACAATTATATGTAACGTCTTGCGTAAGCTATTATCAAAGCTTAAAGCTACAATATCAACACTTTTGACACTCATCCCACCTTTTTAATTGACGCAGGTCGATGATGAAACACAAAGACATTGCAATTAAGCATCAAAAGGAATGGGATCGGCTCCTACATAGATAGCCATCTTTGTCTGTTCGGCGTGGCCTTAGATTCGATGCGCATGTAATTAGTTTTGGAGAAGAAAATTGAGGGTGTGATTTACCTGAGTGCATCTCTTGTCTCTATTTGCACTATAAACGTGTACTTGACTACAGCAACCAAGAAGCGCGAACGCCTTTTTCAGTGCCGACAGCCTGATTGTCTCTGACGTCAGCTGATTGTTGACGTCACTGCTCTATGACGTGTCAACAGGTCGTTCCCTAGCTCCATTGTCGGCATTAAGAGTATGTGCCTGACAACCACATCTTTCCCTTCTTGGCCCTTTGCCCACCCATCTTCATCTTGTGTCGCTTATCAACCTGCTCCTACCTAGGTCGGGTGTGGTTGTCTTTCAGTCCTACTGCTTGCCGTGTGTCGGTAGTGGTGAATACAGCCACTACACAAAACTCTTACCAGCCTCTGAAAACAAGCCCTACAACATATTCATCTAACTTTGCATACACTGTACACTGCATACTTACTACTGCCGTGAAATTATGCCGTCACCTTGGACCATCGGCTGTGTCTACTTTTGGCCTTTGCAAGCGCTGGAAAGGTTGTCATTCATTCACAAGGTGTCTATGCTTTTCCAAGTGAGAGGTACGGTAGATAGGAATGGGTCCTCATTTGGGAAGTGTAGCATTTGAATATCCATACTGTCAGTCAGCGATAAAGAAAAGGCGGGGTACAGTTTGATGAATGTTTACCAACAGGGGAAAACACCGAAAACATCAAGAGAGAGAAAGTTGTGTTCCTACCATTCCTTGTGTGTCGCCTTGCGACTGATACAAATGACATCCAAACGGAAGCTTTTTATAGATATCCAGTTTCCAGTGTTTTGACAACCTATTAAGGTAAACCCAAGTGTCACCTCCAAAGAAAACAATGAAACAATCCACCCCAATGAACTGTGTCACATCTTTCACGCCACCAGTATCTCTATATTGTCTTACGAATCATCGTGAATGGGAGTACCGGGAATGACTAACAATTATATGTAACGTCTTGCGTAAGCTATTATCAAAGCTTAAAGCTACAATATCAACACTTTTGACACTCATCCCACCTTTTTAATTGACGCAGGTCGATGATGAAACACAAAGACATTGCAATTAAGCATCAAAAGGAATGGGATCGGCTCCTACATACATAGCCATCTTTGTCTGTTCGGCGTGGCCTTAGATTCGATGCGCATGTAATTGAGGGTGTGATTTACCTGAGTGCATCTCTTGTCTCTATTTGCACTATAAACGTGTACTTGACTACAGCAACCAAGAAGCGCGAACGCCTTTTTCAGTGCCGACAACCTGATTGTCTCTGACGTCAGCTGATTGTTGACGTCACTGCTCTATGACGTGTCAACAGGTCGTTCCCTAGCTCCATTGTCGGCATCAAGAGTATGTGCTTGACAACCACATCTTTCCCTTCTTGGCCCTTTGCCCACCCATCTTCATCTTGTGTCGCTTATCAACATGCTCCTACCTAGGTCGGGTGGGGTTGTCTTTCAGTCCTACTGCTTGCCGTGTGTCGGTAGTGGTGAATACACAAAGTGTCTATGCTTTTCCAAGTGAGAGGTACGGTAGATAGGAATGGGTCCTCATTTGGGAAGTGTAGCATTTGAATATCCATACTGTCAGTCAGCGAAAAAGAAAAGGCGGGGTACAGTTTGATGAATGTTTACCAACAGGGGAAAACACCGAAAACATCAAGAGAGAGAAAGTTGTGTTCCTACCATTCCTTGTGTGTCGCCTTGCGACTAATACAAATGACATCCAAACGGAAGCTTTTTATAGATATCCAGTTTCCAGTGTTTTGACAACCTATTAAGGTAAACCCAAGTGTCACCTCCAAAGAAAACAATGAAACAATCCACCCCAATGAACTGTGTCACATCTTACACGCCACCAGTATCTCTATATTGCCTTACGAATCATCGTGAATGGGAGTACCGGGAATGACTAACAATTATATGTAACGTCTTGCGTAAGCTATTATCAAAGCTTAAAGCTACAATATCAACACTTTTGACACTCATCCCACCTTTTTAATTGACGCAGGTCGATGATGAAACACAAAGACATTGCAATTAAGCATCAAAAGGAATGGGATCGGCTCCTACATACATAGCCATCTTTGTCTCTTCGGCGTGGCCTTAGATTCGATGCGCATGTAATTAGTTTTGGAGAAGATAATTGAGGGTGTGATTTACCTGAGTGCATCTCTTGTCTCTATTTGCACTATAAACGTGTACTTGACTACAGCAACCAAGAAGCGCGAACGCCTTTTTCAGTGCCGACAGCCTGATTGTCTCTGACGTCAGCTGATTGTTGACGTCACTGCTCTATGACGTGTCAACAGGTCGTTCCCTAGCTCCATTGTCGGCATTAAGAGTATGTGCCTGACAACCACATCTTTCCCTTCTTGGCCCTTTGCCCACCCATCTTCATCTTGTGTCGCTTATCAACCTGCTCCTACCTAGGTCGGGTGGGGTTGTCTTTCAGTCCTACTGCTTGCCGTGTGTCGGTAGTGGTGAATACAGCCACTACACAAAACTCTTACCAGCCTCTGAAAACAAGCCCTACAACATATTCATCTAACTTTGCATACACTGTACACTGCATACTTACTACTGCCGTGAAATTATGCCGTCACCTTGGACCATCGGCTGTGTCTACTTTTGGCCTTTGCAAGCGCTGGAAAGGTTGTCATTCATTCACAAGGTGTCTATGCTTTTCCAAGTGAGAGGTACGGTAGATAGGAATGGGTCCTCATTTGGGAAGTGTAGCATTTGAATATCCATACTGTCAGTCAGCGATAAAGAAAAGGCGGGGTACAGTTTGATGAATGTTTACCAACAGGGGAAAACACCGAAAACATCAAGAGAGAGAAAGTTGTGTTCCTACCATTCCTTGTGTGTCGCCTTGCGACTAATACAAATGACATCCAAACGGAAGCTTTTTATAGATATCCAGTTTCCAGTGTTTTGACAACCTATTAAGGTAAACCCAAGTGTCACCTCCAAAGAAAACAATGAAACAATCCACCCCAATGAACTGTGTCACATCTTACACGCCACCAGTATCTCTATATTGTCTTACGAATCATCGTGAATGGGAGTACCGGGAATGACTAACAATTATATGTAACGTCTTGCGTAAGCTATTATCAAAGCTTAAAGCTACAATATCAACACTTTTGACACTCATCCCACCTTTTTAATTGACGCAGGTCGATGATGAAACACAAAGACATTGCAATTAAGCATCAAAAGGAATGGGATCGGCTCCTACATACATAGCCATCTTTGTCTGTTCGGCGTGGCCTTAGATTCGATGCGCATGTAATTAGTTTTGGAGAAGAAAATTGAGGGTGTGATTTACCTGAGTGCATCTCTTGTCTCTATTTGCACTATAAACGTGTACTTGACTACAGCAACCAAGAAGCGCGAACGCCTTTTTCAGTGCCGACAACCTGATTGTCTCTGACGTCAGCTGATTGTTGACGTCACTGCTCTATGACGTGTCAACAGGTCGTTCCCTAGCTCCATTGTCGGCATCAAGAGTATGTGCTTGACAACCACATCTTTCCCTTCTTGGCCCTTTGCCCACCCATCTTCATCTTGTGTCGCTTATCAACATGCTCCTACCTAGGTCGGGTGGGGTTGTCTTTCAGTCCTACTGCTTGCCGTGTGTCGGTAGTGGTGAATACAGCCACTACACAAAACTCTTACCAGCCTCTGAAAACAAGCCCTACAACATATTCATCTAACTTTGCATACACTGTACACTGCATACTTACTACTGCCGTGAAATTATGCCGTCACCTTGGACCATCGGCTGTGTCTACTTTTGGCCTTTGCAAGCGCTGGAAAGGTTGTCATTCATTCACAAAGTGTCTATGCTTTTCCAAGTGAGAGGTACGGTAGATAGGAATGGGTCCTCATTTGGGAAGTGTAGCATTTGAATATCCATACTGTCAGTCAGCGAAAAAGAAAAGGCGGGGTACAGTTTGATGAATGTTTACCAACAGGGGAAAACACCGAAAACATCAAGAGAGAGAAAGTTGTGTTCCTACCATTCCTTGTGTGTCGCCTTGCGACTAATACAAATGACATCCAAACGGAAGCTTTTTATAGATATCCAGTTTCCAGTGTTTTGACAACCTATTAAGGTAAACCCAAGTGTCACCTCCAAAGAAAACAATGAAACAATCCACCCCAATGAACTGTGTCACATCTTACACGCCACCAGTATCTCTATATTGCCTTACGAATCATCGTGAATGGGAGTACCGGGAATGACTAACAATTATATGTAACGTCTTGCGTAAGCTATTATCAAAGCTTAAAGCTACAATATCAACACTTTTGACACTCATCCCACCTTTTTAATTGACGCAGGTCGATGATGAAACACAAAGACATTGCAATTAAGTATCAAAAGGAATGGGATCGGCTCCTACATACATAGCCATCTTTGTCTGTTCGGCGTGGCCTTAGATTCGATGCGCATGTAATTAGTTTTGGAGAAGATAATTGAGGGTGTGATTTACCTGAGTGCATCTCTTGTCTCTATTTGCACTATAAACGTGTACTTGACTACAGCAACCAAGAAGCGCGAACGCCTTTTTCAGTGCCGACAACCTGATTGTCTCTGACGTCAGCTGATTGTTGACGTCACTGCTCTATGACGTGTCAACAGGTCGTTCCCTAGCTCCATTGTCGGCATCAAGAGTATGTGCTTGACAACCACATCTTTCCCTTCTTGGCCCTTTGCCCACCCATCTTCATCTTGTGTCGCTTATCAACATGCTCCTACCTAGGTCGGGTGGGGTTGTCTTTCAGTCCTACTGCTTGCCGTGTGTCGGTAGTGGTGAATACAGCCACTACACAAAACTCTTACCAGCCTCTGAAAACAAGCCCTACAACATATTCATCTAACTTTGCATACACTGTACACTGCATACTTACTACTGCCGTGAAATTATGCCGTCACCTTGGACCATCGGCTGTGTCTACTTTTGGCCTTTGCAAGCGCTGGAAAGGTTGTCATTCATTCACAAGGTGTCTATGCTTTTCCAAGTGAGAGGTACGGTAGATAGGAATGGGTCCTCATTTGGGAAGTGTAGCATTTGAATATCCATACTGTCAGTCAGCGAAAAAGAAAAGGCGGGGTACAGTTTGATGAATGTTTACCAACAGGGGAAAACACCGAAAACATCAAGAGAGAGAAAGTTGTGTTCCTACCATTCCTTGTGTGTCGCCTTGCGACTAATACAAATGACATCCAAACGGAAGCTTTTTATAGATATCCAGTTTCCAGTGTTTTGACAACCTATTAAGGTAAACCCAAGTGTCACCTCCAAAGAAAACAATGAAACAATCCACCCCAATGAACTGTGTCACATCTTACACGCCACCAGTATCTCTATATTGTCTTACGAATCATCGTGAATGGGAGTACCGGGAATGACTAACAATTATATGTAACGTCTTGCGTAAGCTATTATCAAAGCTTAAAGCTACAATATCAACACTTTTGACACTCATCCCACCTTTTTAATTGACGCAGGTCGATGATGAAACACGAAGACATTGCAATTAAGCATCAAAAGGAATGGGATCGGCTCCTACATACATAGCCATCTTTGTCTGTTCGGCGTGGCCTTAGATTCGATGCGCATGTAATTAGTTTTGGAGAAGAAAATTGAGGGTGTGATTTACCTGAGTGCATCTCTTGTCTCTATTTGCACTATAAACGTGTACTTGACTACAGCAACCAAGAAGCGCGAACGCCTTTTTCAGTGCCGACAACCTGATTGTCTCTGACGTCAGCTGATTGTTGACGTCACTGCTCTATGACGTGTCAACAGGTCGTTCCCTAGCTCCATTGTCGGCATCAAGAGTATGTGCTTGACAACCACATCTTTCCCTTCTTGGCCCTTTGCCCACCCATCTTCATCTTGTGTCGCTTATCAACATGCTCCTACCTAGGTCGGGTGGGGTTGTCTTTCAGTCCTACTGCTTGCCGTGTGTCGGTAGTGGTGAATACAGCCACTACACAAAACTCTTACCAGCCTCTGAAAACAAGCCCTACAACATATTCATCTAACTTTGCATACACTGTACACTGCATACTTACTACTGCCGTGAAATTATGCCGTCACCTTGGACCATCGGCTGTGTCTACTTTTGGCCTTTGCAAGCGCTGGAAAGGTTGTCATTCATTCACAAGGTGTCTATGCTTTTCCAAGTGAGAGGTACGGTAGATAGGAATGGGTCCTCATTTGGGAAGTGTAGCATTTGAATATCCATACTGTCAGTCAGCGATAAAGAAAAGGCGGGGTACAGTTTGATGAATGTTTACCAACAGGGGAAAACACCGAAAACATCAAGAGAGAGAAAGTTGTGTTCCTACCATTCCTTGTGTGTCGCCTTGCGACTAATACAAATGACATCCAAACGGAAGCTTTTTATAGATATCCAGTTTCCAGTGTTTTGACAACCTATTAAGGTAAACCCAAGTGTCACCTCCAAAGAAAACAATGAAACAATCCACCCCAATGAACTGTGTCACATCTTACACGCCACCAGTATCTCTATATTGTCTTACGAATCATCGTGAATGGGAGTACCGGGAATGACTAACAATTATATGTAACGTCTTGCGTAAGCTATTATCAAAGCTTAAAGCTACAATATCAACACTTTTGACACTCATCCCACCTTTTTAATTGACGCAGGTCGATGATGAAACACAAAGACATTGCAATTAAGCATCAAAAGGAATGGGATCGGCTCCTACATACATAGCCATCTTTGTCTGTTCGGCGTGGCCTTAGATTCGATGCGCATGTAATTAGTTTTGGAGAAGAAAATTGAGGGTGTGATTTACCTGAGTGCATCTCTTGTCTCTATTTGCACTAAAAACGTGTACTTGACTACAGCAACCAAGAAGCGCGAACGCCTTTTTCAGTGCCGACAACCTGATTGTCTCTGACGTCAGCTGATTGTTGACGTCACTGCTCTATGACGTGTCAACAGGTCGTTCCCTAGCTCCATTGTCGGCATCAAGAGTATGTGCTTGACAACCACATCTTTCCCTTCTTGGCCCTTTGCCCACCCATCTTCATCTTGTGTCGCTTATCAACATGCTCCTACCTAGGTCGGGTGGGGTTGTCTTTCAGTCCTACTGCTTGCCGTGTGTCGGTAGTGGTGAATACAGCCACTACACAAAACTCTTACCAGCCTCTGAAAACAAGCCCTACAACATATTCATCTAACTTTGCATACACTGTACACTGCATACTTACTACTGCCGTGAAATTATGCCGTCACCTTGGACCATCGGCTGTGTCTACTTTTGGCCTTTGCAAGCGCTGGAAAGGTTGTCATTCATTCACAAAGTGTCTATGCTTTTCCAAGTGAGAGGTACGGTAGATAGGAATGGGTCCTCATTTGGGAAGTGTAGCATTTGAATATCCATACTGTCAGTCAGCGAAAAAGAAAAGGCGGGGTACAGTTTGATGAATGTTTACCAACAGGGGAAAACACCGAAAACATCAAGAGAGAGAAAGTTGTGTTCCTACCATTCCTTGTGTGTCGCCTTGCGACTAATACAAATGACATCCAAACGGAAGCTTTTTATAGATATCCAGTTTCCAGTGTTTTGACAACCTATTAAGGTAAACCCAAGTGTCACCTCCAAAGAAAACAATGAAACAATCCACCCCAATGAACTGTGTCACATCTTACACGCCACCAGTATCTCTATATTGCCTTACGAATCATCGTGAATGGGAGTACCGGGAATGACTAACAATTATATGTAACGTCTTGCGTAAGCTATTATCAAAGCTTAAAGCTACAATATCAACACTTTTGACACTCATCCCACCTTTTTAATTGACGCAGGTCGATGATGAAACACAAAGACATTGCAATTAAGTATCAAAAGGAATGGGATCGGCTCCTACATACATAGCCATCTTTGTCTGTTCGGCGTGGCCTTAGATTCGATGCGCATGTAATTAGTTTTGGAGAAGATAATTGAGGGTGTGATTTACCTGAGTGCATCTCTTGTCTCTATTTGCACTATAAACGTGTACTTGACTACAGCAACCAAGAAGCGCGAACGCCTTTTTCAGTGCCGACAACCTGATTGTCTCTGACGTCAGCTGATTGTTGACGTCACTGCTCTATGACGTGTCAACAGGTCGTTCCCTAGCTCCATTGTCGGCATCAAGAGTATGTGCTTGACAACCACATCTTTCCCTTCTTGGCCCTTTGCCCACCCATCTTCATCTTGTGTCGCTTATCAACATGCTCCTACCTAGGTCGGGTGGGGTTGTCTTTCAGTCCTACTGCTTGCCGTGTGTCGGTAGTGGTGAATACAGCCACTACACAAAACTCTTACCAGCCTCTGAAAACAAGCCCTACAACATATTCATCTAACTTTGCATACACTGTACACTGCATACTTACTACTGCCGTGAAATTATGCCGTCACCTTGGACCATCGGCTGTGTCTACTTTTGGCCTTTGCAAGCGCTGGAAAGGTTGTCATTCATTCACAAGGTGTCTATGCTTTTCCAAGTGAGAGGTACGGTAGATAGGAATGGGTCCTCATTTGGGAAGTGTAGCATTTGAATATCCATACTGTCAGTCAGCGATAAAGAAAAGGCGGGGTACAGTTTGATGAATGTTTACCAACAGGGGAAAACACCGAAAACATCAAGAGAGAGAAAGTTGTGTTCCTACCATTCCTTGTGTGTCGCCTTGCGACTAATACAAATGACATCCAAACGGAAGCTTTTTATAGATATCCAGTTTCCAGTGTTTTGACAACCTATTAAGGTAAACCCAAGTGTCACCTCCAAAGAAAACAATGAAACAATCCACCCCAATGAACTGTGTCACATCTTACACGCCACCAGTATCTCTATATTGTCTTACGAATCATCGTGAATGGGAGTACCGGGAATGACTAACAATTATATGTAACGTCTTGCGTAAGCTATTATCAAAGCTTAAAGCTACAATATCAACACTTTTGACACTCATCCCACCTTTTTAATTGACGCAGGTCGATGATGAAACACGAAGACATTGCAATTAAGCATCAAAAGGAATGGGATCGGCTCCTACATACATAGCCATCTTTGTCTGTTCGGCGTGGCCTTAGATTCGATGCGCATGTAATTAGTTTTGGAGAAGAAAATTGAGGGTGTGATTTACCTGAGTGCATCTCTTGTCTCTATTTGCACTATAAACGTGTACTTGACTACAGCAACCAAGAAGCGCGAACGCCTTTTTCAGTGCCGACAACCTGATTGTCTCTGACGTCAGCTGATTGTTGACGTCACTGCTCTATGACGTGTCAACAGGTCGTTCCCTAGCTCCATTGTCGGCATCAAGAGTATGTGCTTGACAACCACATCTTTCCCTTCTTGGCCCTTTGCCCACCCATCTTCATCTTGTGTCGCTTATCAACATGCTCCTACCTAGGTCGGGTGGGGTTGTCTTTCAGTCCTACTGCTTGCCGTGTGTCGGTAGTGGTGAATACAGCCACTACACAAAACTCTTACCAGCCTCTGAAAACAAGCCCTACAACATATTCATCTAACTTTGCATACACTGTACACTGCATACTTACTACTGCCGTGAAATTATGCCGTCACCTTGGACCATCGGCTGTGTCTACTTTTGGCCTTTGCAAGCGCTGGAAAGGTTGTCATTCATTCACAAAGTGTCTATGCTTTTCCAAGTGAGAGGTACGGTAGATAGGAATGGGTCCTCATTTGGGAAGTGTAGCATTTGAATATCCATACTGTCAGTCAGCGATAAAGAAAAGGCGGGGTACAGTTTGATGAATGTTTACCAACAGGGGAAAACACCGAAAACATCAAGAGAGAGAAAGTTGTGTTCCTACCATTCCTTGTGTGTCGCCTTGCGACTAATACAAATGACATCCAAACGGAAGCTTTTTATAGATATCCAGTTTCCAGTGTTTTGACAACCTATTAAGGTAAACCCAAGTGTCACCTCCAAAGAAAACAATGAAACAATCCACCCCAATGAACTGTGTCACATCTTACACGCCACCAGTATCTCTATATTGCCTTACGAATCATCGTGAATGGGAGTACCGGGAATGACTAACAATTATATGTAACGTCTTGCGTAAGCTATTATCAAAGCTTAAAGCTACAATATCAACACTTTTGACACTCATCCCACCTTTTTAATTGACGCAGGTCGATGATGAAACACAAAGACATTGCAATTAAGCATCAAAAGGAATGGGATCGGCTCCTACATACATAGCCATCTTTGTCTGTTCGGCGTGGCCTTAGATTCGATGCGCATGTAATTAGTTTTGGAGAAGATAATTGAGGGTGTGATTTACCTGAGTGCATCTCTTGTCTCTATTTGCACTATAAACGTGTACTTGACTACAGCAACCAAGAAGCGCGAACGCCTTTTTCAGTGCCGACAACCTGATTGTCTCTGACGTCAGCTGATTGTTGACGTCACTGCTCTATGACGTGTCAACAGGTCGTTCCCTAGCTCCATTGTCGGCATCAAGAGTATGTGCTTGACAACCACATCTTTCCCTTCTTGGCCCTTTGCCCACCCATCTTCATCTTGTGTCGCTTATCAACATGCTCCTACCTAGGTCGGGTGGGGTTGTCTTTCAGTCCTACTGCTTGCCGTGTGTCGGTAGTGGTGAATACAGCCACTACACAAAACTCTTACCAGCCTCTGAAAACAAGCCCTACAACATATTCATCTAACTTTGCATACACTGTACACTGCATACTTACTACTGCCGTGAAATTATGCCGTCACCTTGGACCATCGGCTGTGTCTACTTTTGGCCTTTGCAAGCGCTGGAAAGGTTGTCATTCATTCACAAAGTGTCTATGCTTTTCCAAGTGAGAGGTACGGTAGATAGGAATGGGTCCTCATTTGGGAAGTGTAGCATTTGAATATCCATACTGTCAGTCAGCGAAAAAGAAAAGGCGGGGTACAGTTTGATGAATGTTTACCAACAGGGGAAAACACCGAAAACATCAAGAGAGAGAAAGTTGTGTTCCTACCATTCCTTGTGTGTCGCCTTGCGACTAATACAAATGACATCCAAACGGAAGCTTTTTATAGATATCCAGTTTCCAGTGTTTTGACAACCTATTAAGGTAAACCCAAGTGTCACCTCCAAAGAAAACAATGAAACAATCCACCCTAATGAACTGTGTCACATCTTACACGCCACCAGTATCTCTATATTGTCTTACGAATCATCGTGAATGGGAGTACCGGAAATGACTAACAATTATATGTAACGTCTTGCGTAAGCTATTATCAAAGCTTAAAGCTACAATATCAACACTTTTGACACTCATCCCACCTTTTTAATTGACGCAGGTCGATGATGAAACACAAAGACATTGCAATTAAGCATCAAAAGGAATGGGATCGGCTCCTACATAGATAGCCATCTTTGTCTGTTCGGCGTGGCCTTAGATTCGATGCGCATGTAATTAGTTTTGGAGAAGAAAATTGAGGGTGTGATTTACCTGAGTGCATCTCTTGTCTCTATTTGCACTATAAACGTGTACTTGACTACAGCAACCAAGAAGCGCGAACGCCTTTTTCAGTGCCGACAGCCTGATTGTCTCTGACGTCAGCTGATTGTTGACGTCACTGCTCTATGACGTGTCAACAGGTCGTTCCCTAGCTCCATTGTCGGCATCAAGAGTATGTGCCTGACAACCACATCTTTCCCTTCTTGGCCCTTTGCCCACCCATCTTCATCTTGTGTCGCTTATCAACCTGCTCCTACCTAGGTCGGGTGGGGTTGTCTTTCAGTCCTACTGCTTGCCGTGTGTCGGTAGTGGTGAATACAGCCACTACACAAAACTCTTACCAGCCTCTGAAAACAAGCCCTACAACATATTCATCTAACTTTGCATACACTGTACACTGCATACTTACTACTGCCGTGAAATTATGCCGTCACCTTGGACCATCGGCTGTGTCTACTTTTGGCCTTTGCAAGCGCTGGAAAGGTTGTCATTCATTCACAAGGTGTCTATGCTTTTCCAAGTGAGAGGTACGGTAGATAGGAATGGGTCCTCATTTGGGAAGTGTAGCATTTGAATATCCATACTGTCAGTCAGCGATAAAGAAAAGGCGGGGTACAGTTTGATGAATGTTTACCAACAGGGGAAAACACCGAAAACATCAAGAGAGAGAAAGTTGTGTTCCTACCATTCCTTGTGTGTCGCCTTGCGACTGATACAAATGACATCCAAACGGAAGCTTTTTATAGATATCCAGTTTCCAGTGTTTTGACAACCTATTAAGGTAAACCCAAGTGTCACCTCCAAAGAAAACAATGAAACAATCCACCCCAATGAACTGTGTCACATCTTACACGCCACCAGTATCTCTATATTGCCTTACGAATCATCGTGAATGGGAGTACCGGAAATGACTAACAATTATATGTAACGTCTTGCGTAAGCTATTATCAAAGCTTAAAGCTACAATATCAACACTTTTGACACTCATCCCACCTTTTTAATTGACGCAGGTCGATGATGAAACACAAAGACATTGCAATTAAGCATCAAAAGGAATGGGATCGGCTCCTACATACATAGCCATCTTTGTCTGTTCGGCGTGGCCTTAGATTCGATGCGCATGTAATTAGTTTTGGAGAAGATAATTGAGGGTGTGATTTACCTGAGTGCATCTCTTGTCTCTATTTGCACTATAAACGTGTACTTGACTACAGCAACCAAGAAGCGCGAACGCCTTTTTCAGTGCCGACAACCTGATTGTCTCTGACGTCAGCTGATTGTTGACGTCACTGCTCTATGACGTGTCAACAGGTCGTTCCCTAGCTCCATTGTCGGCATCAAGAGTATGTGCTTGACAACCACATCTTTCCCTTCTTGGCCCTTTGCCCACCCATCTTCATCTTGTGTCGCTTATCAACATGCTCCTACCTAGGTCGGGTGGGGTTGTCTTTCAGTCCTACTGCTTGCCGTGTGTCGGTAGTGGTGAATACAGCCACTACACAAAACTCTTACCAGCCTCTGAAAACAAGCCCTACAACATATTCATCTAACTTTGCATACACTGTACACTGCATACTTACTACTGCCGTGAAATTATGCCGTCACCTTGGACCATCGGCTGTGTCTACTTTTGGCCTTTGCAAGCGCTGGAAAGGTTGTCATTCATTCACAAAGTGTCTATGCTTTTCCAAGTGAGAGGTACGGTAGATAGGAATGGGTCCTCATTTGGGAAGTGTAGCATTTGAATATCCATACTGTCAGTCAGCGATAAAGAAAAGGCGGGGTACAGTTTGATGAATGTTTACCAACAGGGGAAAACACCGAAAACATCAAGAGAGAGAAAGTTGTGTTCCTACCATTCCTTGTGTGTCGCCTTGCGACTAATACAAATGACATCCAAACGGAAGCTTTTTATAGATATCCAGTTTCCAGTGTTTTGACAACCTATTAAGGTAAACCCAAGTGTCACCTCCAAAGAAAACAATGAAACAATCCACCCCAATGAACTGTGTCACATCTTACACGCCACCAGTATCTCTATATTGCCTTACGAATCATCGTGAATGGGAGTACCGGGAATGACTAACAATTATATGTAACGTCTTGCGTAAGCTATTATCAAAGCTTAAAGCTACAATATCAACACTTTTGACACTCATCCCACCTTTTTAATTGACGCAGGTCGATGATGAAACACAAAGACATTGCAATTAAGCATCAAAAGGAATGGGATCGGCTCCTACATACATAGCCATCTTTGTCTGTTCGGCGTGGCCTTAGATTCGATGCGCATGTAATTAGTTTTGGAGAAGATAATTGAGGGTGTGATTTACCTGAGTGCATCTCTTGTCTCTATTTGCACTATAAACGTGTACTTGACTACAGCAACCAAGAAGCGCGAACGCCTTTTTCAGTGCCGACAACCTGATTGTCTCTGACGTCAGCTGATTGTTGACGTCACTGCTCTATGACGTGTCAACAGGTCGTTCCCTAGCTCCATTGTCGGCATCAAGAGTATGTGCTTGACAACCACATCTTTCCCTTCTTGGCCCTTTGCCCACCCATCTTCATCTTGTGTCGCTTATCAACATGCTCCTACCTAGGTCGGGTGGGGTTGTCTTTCAGTCCTACTGCTTGCCGTGTGTCGGTAGTGGTGAATACAGCCACTACACAAAACTCTTACCAGCCTCTGAAAACAAGCCCTACAACATATTCATCTAACTTTGCATACACTGTACACTGCATACTTACTACTGCCGTGAAATTATGCCGTCACCTTGGACCATCGGCTGTGTCTACTTTTGGCCTTTGCAAGCGCTGGAAAGGTTGTCATTCATTCACAAGGTGTCTATGCTTTTCCAAGTGAGAGGTACGGTAGATAGGAATGGGTCCTCATTTGGGAAGTGTAGCATTTGAATATCCATACTGTCAGTCAGCGAAAAAGAAAAGGCGGGGTACAGTTTGATGAATGTTTACCAACAGGGGAAAACACCGAAAACATCAAGAGAGAGAAAGTTGTGTTCCTACCATTCCTTGTGTGTCGCCTTGCGACTAATACAAATGACATCCAAACGGAAGCTTTTTATAGATATCCAGTTTCCAGTGTTTTGACAACCTATTAAGGTAAACCCAAGTGTCACCTCCAAAGAAAACAATGAAACAATCCACCCTAATGAACTGTGTCACATCTTACACGCCACCAGTATCTCTATATTGTCTTACGAATCATCGTGAATGGGAGTACCGGAAATGACTAACAATTATATGTAACGTCTTGCGTAAGCTATTATCAAAGCTTAAAGCTACAATATCAACACTTTTGACACTCATCCCACCTTTTTAATTGACGCAGGTCGATGATGAAACACAAAGACATTGCAATTAAGCATCAAAAGGAATGGGATCGGCTCCTACATACATAGCCATCTTTGTCTGTTCGGCGTGGCCTTAGATTCGATGCGCATGTAATTAGTTTTGGAGAAGATAATTGAGGGTGTGATTTACCTGAGTGCATCTCTTGTCTCTATTTGCACTATAAACGTGTACTTGACTACAGCAACCAAGAAGCGCGAACGCCTTTTTCAGTGCCGACAACCTGATTGTCTCTGACGTCAGCTGATTGTTGACGTCACTGCTCTATGACGTGTCAACAGGTCGTTCCCTAGCTCCATTGTCGGCATCAAGAGTATGTGCTTGACAACCACATCTTTCCCTTCTTGGCCCTTTGCCCACCCATCTTCATCTTGTGTCGCTTATCAACCTGCTCCTACCTAGGTCGGGTGGGGTTGTCTTTCAGTCCTACTGCTTGCCGTGTGTCGGTAGTGGTGAATACAGCCACTACACAAAACTCTTACCAGCCTCTGAAAACAAGCCCTACAACATATTCATCTAACTTTGCATACACTGTACACTGCATACTTACTACTGCCGTGAAATTATGCCGTCACCTTGGACCATCGGCTGTGTCTACTTTTGGCCTTTGCAAGCGCTGGAAAGGTTGTCATTCATTCACAAGGTGTCTATGCTTTTCCAAGTGAGAGGTACGGTAGATAGGAATGGGTCCTCATTTGGGAAGTGTAGCATTTGAATATCCATACTGTCAGTCAGCGATAAAGAAAAGGCGGGGTACAGTTTGATGAATGTTTACCAACAGGGGAAAATACCGAAAACATCAAGAGAGAGAAAGTTGTGTTCCTACCATTCCTTGTGTGTCGCCTTGCGACTAATACAAATGACATCCAAACGGAAGCTTTTTGTAGATATCCAGTTTCCAGTGTTTTGACAACCTATTAAGGTAAACCCAAGTGTCACCTCCAAAGAAAACAATGAAACAATCCACCCCAATGAACTGTGTCACATCTTACACGCCACCAGTATCTCTATATTGTCTTACGAATCATCGTGAATGGGAGTACCGGGAATGACTAACAATTATATGTAACGTCTTGCGTAAGCTATTATCAAAGCTTAAAGCTACAATATCAACACTTTTGACACTCATCCCACCTTTTTAATTGACGCAGGTCGATGATGAAACAAAAAGACATTGCAATTAAGCATCAAAAGGAATGGGATCGGCTCCTACATACATAGCCATCTTTGTCTGTTCGGCGTGGCCTTAGATTCGATGCGCATGTAATTAGTTTTGGAGAAGAAAATTGAGGGTGTGATTTACCTGAGTGCATCTCTTGTCTCTATTTGCACTATAAACGTGTACTTGACTACAGCAACCAAGAAGCGCGAACGCCTTTTTCAGTGCCGACAGCCTGATTGTCTCTGACGTCAGCTGATTGTTGACGTCACTGCTCTATGACGTGTCAACAGGTCGTTCCCTAGCTCCATTGTCGGCATTAAGAGTATGTGCTTGACAACCACATCTTTCCCTTCTTGGCCCTTTGCGCACCCATCTTCATCTTGTGTCGCTTATCAACCTGCTCCTACCTAGGTCGGGTGGGGTTGTCTTTCAGTCCTACTGCTTGCCGTGTGTCGGTAGTGGTGAATACAGCCACTACACAAAACTCTTACCAGCCTCTGAAAACAAGCCCTACAACATATTCATCTAACTTTGCATACACTGTACACTGCATACTTACTACTGCCGTGAAATTATGCCGTCACCTTGGACCATCGGCTGTGTCTACTTTTGGCCTTTGCAAGCGCTGGAAAGGTTGTCATTCATTCACAAGGTGTCTATGCTTTTCCAAGTGAGAGGTACGGTAGAGAGGAATGGGTCCTCATTTGGGAAGTGTAGCATTTGAATATCCATACTGTCAGTCAGCGATAAAGAAAAGGCGGGGTACAGTTTGATGAATGTTTACCAACAGGGGAAAACACCGAAAACATCAAGAGAGAGAAAGTTGTGTTCCTACCATTCCTTGTGTGTCGCCTTGCGACTAATACAAATGACATCCAAACGGAAGCTTTTTATAGATATCCAGTTTCCAGTGTTTTGACAACCTATTAAGGTAAACCCAAGTGTCACCTCCAAAGAAAACAATGAAACAATCCACCCCAATGAACTGTGTCACATCTTACACGCCACCAGTATCTCTATATTGTCTTACGAATCATCGTGAATGGGAGTACCGGGAATGACTAACAATTATATGTAACGTCTTGCGTAAGCTATTATCAAAGCTTAAAGCTACAATATCAACACTTTTGACACTCATCCCACCTTTTTAATTGACGCAGGTCGATGATGAAACACAAAGACATTGCAATTAAGCATCAAAAGGAATGGGATCGGCTCCTACATACATAGCCAACTTTGTCTGTTCGGCGTGGCCTTAGATTCGATGCGCATGTAACTTGTTTTGGAGAAGAAAATTGAGGGTGTGATTTACCTGAGTGCATCTCTTGTCTCTATTTGCACTATAAACGTGTACTTGACTACAGCAACCAAGAAGCGCGAACGCCTTTTTCAGTGCCGACAACCTGATTGTCTCTGACGTCAGCTGATTGTTGACGTCACTGCTCTATGACGTGTCAACAGGTCGTTCCCTAGCTCCATTGTCGGCATCAAGAGTATGTGCTTGACAACCACATCTTTCCCTTCTTGGCCCTTTGCCCACCCATCTTCATCTTGTGTCGCTTATCAACCTGCTCCTACCTAGGTCGGGTGGGGTTGTCTTTCAGTCCTACTGCTTGCCGTGTGTCGGTAGTGGTGAATACAGCCACTGCACAAAACTCTTACCAGCCTCTGAAAACAAGCCCTACAACATATTCATCTAACTTTGCATACACTGTACACTGCATACTTACTACTGCCGTGAAATTATGCCGTCACCTTGGACCATCGGCTGTGTCTACTTTTGGCCTTTGCAAGCGCTGGAAAGGTTGTCATTCATTCACAAGGTGTCTATGCTTTTCCAAGTGAGAGGTACGGTAGATAGGAATGGGTCCTCATTTGGGAAGTGTAGCATTTGAATATCCATACTGTCAGTCAGCGATAAAGAAAAGGCGGGGTACAGTTTGATGAATGTTTACCAACAGGGGAAAATACCGAAAACATCAAGAGAGAGAAAGTTGTGTTCCTACCATTCCTTGTGTGTCACCTTGCGACTGATACAAATGACATCCAAACGGAAGCTTTTTATAGATATCCAGTTTCCAGTGTTTTGACAACCTATTAAGGTAAACCCAAGTGTCACCTCCAAAGAAAACAATGAAACAATCCACCCTAATGAACTGTGCTACATCTTACACGCCACCAGTATCTCTATATTGTCTTACGAATCATCGTGAATGGGAGTACCGGGAATGACTAACAATTATATGTAACGTCTTGCGTAAGCTATTATCAAAGCTTAAAGCTACAATATCAACACTTTTGACACTCATCCCACCTTTTTAATTGACGCAGGTCGATGATGAAACACAAAGACATTGCAATTAAGCATCAAAAGGAATGGGATCGGCTCCTACATACATAGCCATCTTTGTCTGTTCGGCGTGGCCTTAGATTCGATGCGAATGTAATTAGTTTTGGAGAAGAAAATTGAGGGTGTGATTACCTGAGTGCATCTCTTGTCTCTATTTGCACTATAAACGTGTACTTGACTACAGCAACCAAGAAGCGCGAACGCCTTTTTCAGTGCCGACAACCTGATTGTCTCTGACGTCAGCTGATTGTTGACGTCACTGCTCTATGACGTGTCAACAGGTCGTTCCCTAGCTCCATTGTCGGCATCAAGAGTATGTGCTTGGCAACCACATCTTTCCCTTCTTGGCCCTTTGCCCACCCATGTTCATCTTGTGTCGCTTATCAACATGCTCCTACCTAGGTCGGGTGGGGTTGTCTTTCAGTCCTACTGCTTGCCGTGTGTCGGTAGTGGTGAATACAGCCACTACACAAAACTCTTACCAGCCTCTGAAAACAAGCCCTACAACATATTCATCTAACTTTGCATACACTGTACACTGCATACTTACTACTGCCGTGAAATTATGCCGTCACCTTGGACCATCGGCTGTGTCTACTTTTGGCCTTTGCAAGGGCTGGAAAGGTTGTCATTCATTCACAAGGTGTCTATGCTTTTCCAAGTGAGAGGTACGGTAGATAGGAATGGGTCCTCATTTGGGAAGTGTAGCATTTGAATATCCATACTGTCAGTCAGCGATAAAGAAAAGGCGGGGTACAGTTTGATGAATGTTTACCAACAGGGGAAAACACCGAAAACATCAAGAGAGAGAAAGTTGTGTTCCTACCATTCCTTGTGTGTCGCCTTGCGACTGATACAAATGACATCCAAACGGAAGCTTTTTATAGATATCCAGTTTCCAGTGTTTTGACAACCTATTAAGGTAAACCCAAGTGTCACCTCCAAAGAAAACAATGAAACAATCCACCCCAATGAACTGTGTCACATCTTTCACGCCACCAGTATCTCTATATTGTCTTACGAATCATCGTGAATGGGAGTACCGGGAATGACTAACAATTATATGTAACGTCTTGCGTAAGCTATTATCAAAGCTTAAAGCTACAATATCAACACTTTTGACACTCATCCCACCTTTTTAATTGACGCAGGTCGATGATGAAACACAAAGACATTGCAATTAAGCATCAAAAGGAATGGGATCGGCTCCTACATACATAGCCATCTTTGTCTGTTCGGCGTGGCCTTAGATTCGATGCGCATGTAATTGAGGGTGTGATTTACCTGAGTGCATCTCTTGTCTCTATTTGCACTATAAACGTGTACTTGACTACAGCAACCAAGAAGCGCGAACGCCTTTTTCAGTGCCGACAACCTGATTGTCTCTGACGTCAGCTGATTGTTGACGTCACTGCTCTATGACGTGTCAACAGGTCGTTCCCTAGCTCCATTGTCGGCATCAAGAGTATGTGCTTGACAAATACATCTTTCCCTTCTTGGCCCTTTGCCCACCCATCTTCATCTTGTGTCGCTTATCAACATGCTCCTACCTAGGTCGGGTGGGGTTGTCTTTCAGTCCTACTGCTTGCCGTGTGTCGGTAGTGGTGAATACAGCCACTACACAAAACTCTTACCAGCCTCTGAAAACAAGCCCTACAACATATTCATCTAACTTTGCATACACTGTACACTGCATACTTACTACTGCCGTGAAATTATGCCGTCACCTTGGACCATCGGCTGTGTCTACTTTTGGCCTTTGCAAGCGCTGGAAAGGTTGTCATTCATTCACAAGGTGTCTATGCTTTTCCAAGTGAGAGGTACGGTAGATAGGAATGGGTCCTCATTTGGGAAGTGTAGCATTTGAATATCCATACTGTCAGTCAGCGATAAAGAAAAGGCGGGGTACAGTTTGATGAATGTTTACCAACAGGGGAAAACACCGAAAACATCAAGAGAGAGAAAGTTGTGTTCCTACCATTCCTTGTGTGTCGCCTTGCGACTAATACAAATGACATCCAAACGGAAGCTTTTTATAGATATCCAGTTTCCAGTGTTTTGACAACCTATTAAGGTAAACCCAAGTGTCACCTCCAAAGAAAACAATGAAACAATCCACCCCAATGAACTGTGTCACATCTTACACGCCACCAGTATCTCTATATTGTCTTACGAATCATCGTGAATGGGAGTACCGGGAATGACTAACAATTATATGTAACGTCTTGCGTAAGCTATTATCAAAGCTTAAAGCTACAATATCAACACTTTTGACACTCATCCCACCTTTTTAATTGACGCAGGTCGATGATGAAGCACAAAGACATTGCAATTAAGCATCAAAAGGAATGGGATCGGCTCCTACATACATAGCCATCTTTGTCTGTTCGGCGTGGCCTTAGATTCGATGCGCATGTAATTAGTTTTGGAGAAGAAAATTGAGGGTGTGATTTACCTGAGTGCATCTCTTGTCTCTATTTGCACTATAAACGTGTACTTGACTACAGCAACCAAGAAGCGCGAACGCCTTTTTCAGTGCCGACAACCTGATTGTCTCTGACGTCAGCTGATTGTTGACGTCACTGCTCTATGACGTGTCAACAGGTCGTTCCCTAGCTCCATTGTCGGCATCAAGAGTATGTGCTTGACAACCACATCTTTCCCTTCTTGGCCCTTTGCCCACCCATCTTCATCTTGTGTCGCTTATCAACATGCTCCTACCTAGGTCGGGTGGGGTTGTCTTTCAGTCCTACTGCTTGCCGTGTGTCGGTAGTGGTGAATACAGCCACTACACAAAACTCTTACCAGCCTCTGAAAACAAGCCCTACAACATATTCATCTAACTTTGCATACACTGTACACTGCATACTTACTACTGCCGTGAAATTATGCCGTCACCTTGGACCATCGGCTGTGTCTACTTTTGGCCTTTGCAAGCGCTGGAAAGGTTGTCATTCATTCACAAAGTGTCTATGCTTTTCCAAGTGAGAGGTACGGTAGATAGGAATGGGTCCTCATTTGGGAAGTGTAGCATTTGAATATCCATACTGTCAGTCAGCGAAAAAGAAAAGGCGGGGTACAGTTTGATGAATGTTTACCAACAGGGGAAAACACCGAAAACATCAAGAGAGAGAAAGTTGTGTTCCTACCATTCCTTGTGTGTCGCCTTGCGACTAATACAAATGACATCCAAACGGAAGCTTTTTATAGATATCCAGTTTCCAGTGTTTTGACAACCTATTAAGGTAAACCCAAGTGTCACCTCCAAAGAAAACAATGAAACAATCCACCCCAATGAACTGTGTCACATCTTACACGCCACCAGTATCTCTATATTGCCTTACGAATCATCGTGAATGGGAGTACCGGGAATGACTAACAATTATATGTAACGTCTTGCGTAAGCTATTATCAAAGCTTAAAGCTACAATATCAACACTTTTGACACTCATCCCACCTTTTTAATTGACGCAGGTCGATGATGAAACACAAAGACATTGCAATTAAGCATCAAAAGGAATGGGATCGGCTCCTACATACATAGCCATCTTTGTCTGTTCGGCGTGGCCTTAGATTCGATGCGCATGTAATTAGTTTTGGAGAAGATAATTGAGGGTGTGATTTACCTGAGTGCATCTCTTGTCTCTATTTGCACTATAAACGTGTACTTGACTACAGCAACCAAGAAGCGCGAACGCCTTTTTCAGTGCCGACAGCCTGATTGTCTCTGACGTCAGCTGATTGTTGACGTCACTGCTCTATGACGTGTCAACAGGTCGTTCCCTAGCTCCATTGTCGGCATTAAGAGTATGTGCCTGACAACCACATCTTTCCCTTCTTGGCCCTTTGCCCACCCATCTTCATCTTGTGTCGCTTATCAACCTGCTCCTACCTAGGTCGGGTGGGGTTGTCTTTCAGTCCTACTGCTTGCCGTGTGTCGGTAGTGGTGAATACAGCCACTACACAAAACTCTTACCAGCCTCTGAAAACAAGCCCTACAACATATTCATCTAACTTTGCATACACTGTACACTGCATACTTACTACTGCCGTGAAATTATGCCGTCACCTTGGACCATCGGCTGTGTCTACTTTTGGCCTTTGCAAGCGCTGGAAAGGTTGTCATTCATTCACAAGGTGTCTATGCTTTTCCAAGTGAGAGGTACGGTAGATAGGAATGGGTCCTCATTTGGGAAGTGTAGCATTTGAATATCCATACTGTCAGTCAGCGATAAAGAAAAGGCGGGGTACAGTTTGATGAATGTTTACCAACAGGGGAAAACACCGAAAACATCAAGAGAGAGAAAGTTGTGTTCCTACCATTCCTTGTGTGTCGCCTTGCGACTGATACAAATGACATCCAAACGGAAGCTTTTTATAGATATCCAGTTTCCAGTGTTTTGACAACCTATTAAGGTAAACCCAAGTGTCACCTCCAAAGAAAACAATGAAACAATCCACCCCAATGAACTGTGTCACATCTTACACGCCACCAGTATCTCTATATTGCCTTACGAATCATCGTGAATGGGAGTACCGGAAATGACTAACAATTATATGTAACGTCTTGCGTAAGCTATTATCAAAGCTTAAAGCTACAATATCAACACTTTTGACACTCATCCCACCTTTTTAATTGACGCAGGTCGATGATGAAACACAAAGACATTGCAATTAAGCATCAAAAGGAATGGGATCGGCTCCTACATACATAGCCATCTTTGTCTGTTCGGCGTGGCCTTAGATTCGATGCGCATGTAATTAGTTTTGGAGAAGATAATTGAGGGTGTGATTTACCTGAGTGCATCTCTTGTCTCTATTTGCACTATAAACGTGTACTTGACTACAGCAACCAAGAAGCGCGAACGCCTTTTTCAGTGCCGACAACCTGATTGTCTCTGACGTCAGCTGATTGTTGACGTCACTGCTCTATGACGTGTCAACAGGTCGTTCCCTAGCTCCATTGTCGGCATCAAGAGTATGTGCTTGACAACCACATCTTTCCCTTCTTGGCCCTTTGCCCACCCATCTTCATCTTGTGTCGCTTATCAACATGCTCCTACCTAGGTCGGGTGGGGTTGTCTTTCAGTCCTACTGCTTGCCGTGTGTCGGTAGTGGTGAATACAGCCACTACACAAAACTCTTACCAGCCTCTGAAAACAAGCCCTACAACATATTCATCTAACTTTGCATACACTGTACACTGCATACTTACTACTGCCGTGAAATTATGCCGTCACCTTGGACCATCGGCTGTGTCTACTTTTGGCCTTTGCAAGCGCTGGAAAGGTTGTCATTCATTCACAAAGTGTCTATGCTTTTCCAAGTGAGAGGTACGGTAGATAGGAATGGGTCCTCATTTGGGAAGTGTAGCATTTGAATATCCATACTGTCAGTCAGCGATAAAGAAAAGGCGGGGTACAGTTTGATGAATGTTTACCAACAGGGGAAAACACCGAAAACATCAAGAGAGAGAAAGTTGTGTTCCTACCATTCCTTGTGTGTCGCCTTGCGACTAATACAAATGACATCCAAACGGAAGCTTTTTATAGATATCCAGTTTCCAGTGTTTTGACAACCTATTAAGGTAAACCCAAGTGTCACCTCCAAAGAAAACAATGAAACAATCCACCCCAATGAACTGTGTCACATCTTACACGCCACCAGTATCTCTATATTGCCTTACGAATCATCGTGAATGGGAGTACCGGGAATGACTAACAATTATATGTAACGTCTTGCGTAAGCTATTATCAAAGCTTAAAGCTACAATATCAACACTTTTGACACTCATCCCACCTTTTTAATTGACGCAGGTCGATGATGAAACACAAAGACATTGCAATTAAGCATCAAAAGGAATGGGATCGGCTCCTACATACATAGCCATCTTTGTCTGTTCGGCGTGGCCTTAGATTCGATGCGCATGTAATTAGTTTTGGAGAAGATAATTGAGGGTGTGATTTACCTGAGTGCATCTCTTGTCTCTATTTGCACTATAAACGTGTACTTGACTACAGCAACCAAGAAGCGCGAACGCCTTTTTCAGTGCCGACAACCTGATTGTCTCTGACGTCAGCTGATTGTTGACGTCACTGCTCTATGACGTGTCAACAGGTCGTTCCCTAGCTCCATTGTCGGCATCAAGAGTATGTGCTTGACAACCACATCTTTCCCTTCTTGGCCCTTTGCCCACCCATCTTCATCTTGTGTCGCTTATCAACATGCTCCTACCTAGGTCGGGTGGGGTTGTCTTTCAGTCCTACTGCTTGCCGTGTGTCGGTAGTGGTGAATACAGCCACTACACAAAACTCTTACCAGCCTCTGAAAACAAGCCCTACAACATATTCATCTAACTTTGCATACACTGTACACTGCATACTTACTACTGCCGTGAAATTATGCCGTCACCTTGGACCATCGGCTGTGTCTACTTTTGGCCTTTGCAAGCGCTGGAAAGGTTGTCATTCATTCACAAAGTGTCTATGCTTTTCCAAGTGAGAGGTACGGTAGATAGGAATGGGTCCTCATTTGGGAAGTGTAGCATTTGAATATCCATACTGTCAGTCAGCGATAAAGAAAAGGCGGGGTACAGTTTGATGAATGTTTACCAACAGGGGAAAACACCGAAAACATCAAGAGAGAGAAAGTTGTGTTCCTACCATTCCTTGTGTGTCGCCTTGCGACTAATACAAATGACATCCAAACGGAAGCTTTTTATAGATATCCAGTTTCCAGTGTTTTGACAACCTATTAAGGTAAACCCAAGTGTCACCTCCAAAGAAAACAATGAAACAATCCACCCCAATGAACTGTGTCACATCTTACACGCCACCAGTATCTCTATATTGCCTTACGAATCATCGTGAATGGGAGTACCGGGAATGACTAACAATTATATGTAACGTCTTGCGTAAGCTATTATCAAAGCTTAAAGCTACAATATCAACACTTTTGACACTCATCCCACCTTTTTAATTGACGCAGGTCGATGATGAAACACAAAGACATTGCAATTAAGCATCAAAAGGAATGGGATCGGCTCCTACATACATAGCCATCTTTGTCTGTTCGGCGTGGCCTTAGATTCGATGCGCATGTAATTAGTTTTGGAGAAGATAATTGAGGGTGTGATTTACCTGAGTGCATCTCTTGTCTCTATTTGCACTATAAACGTGTACTTGACTACAGCAACCAAGAAGCGCGAACGCCTTTTTCAGTGCCGACAACCTGATTGTCTCTGACGTCAGCTGATTGTTGACGTCACTGCTCTATGACGTGTCAACAGGTCGTTCCCTAGCTCCATTGTCGGCATCAAGAGTATGTGCTTGACAACCACATCTTTCCCTTCTTGGCCCTTTGCCCACCCATCTTCATCTTGTGTCGCTTATCAACATGCTCCTACCTAGGTCGGGTGGGGTTGTCTTTCAGTCCTACTGCTTGCCGTGTGTCGGTAGTGGTGAATACAGCCACTACACAAAACTCTTACCAGCCTCTGAAAACAAGCCCTACAACATATTCATCTAACTTTGCATACACTGTACACTGCATACTTACTACTGCCGTGAAATTATGCCGTCACCTTGGACCATCGGCTGTGTCTACTTTTGGCCTTTGCAAGCGCTGGAAAGGTTGTCATTCATTCACAAGGTGTCTATGCTTTTCCAAGTGAGAGGTACGGTAGATAGGAATGGGTCCTCATTTGGGAAGTGTAGCATTTGAATATCCATACTGTCAGTCAGCGAAAAAGAAAAGGCGGGGTACAGTTTGATGAATGTTTACCAACAGGGGAAAACACCGAAAACATCAAGAGAGAGAAAGTTGTGTTCCTACCATTCCTTGTGTGTCGCCTTGCGACTAATACAAATGACATCCAAACGGAAGCTTTTTATAGATATCCAGTTTCCAGTGTTTTGACAACCTATTAAGGTAAACCCAAGTGTCACCTCCAAAGAAAACAATGAAACAATCCACCCCAATGAACTGTGTCACATCTTACACGCCACCAGTATCTCTATATTGTCTTACGAATCATCGTGAATGGGAGTACCGGAAATGACTAACAATTATATGTAACGTCTTGCGTAAGCTATTATCAAAGCTTAAAGCTACAATATCAACACTTTTGACACTCATCCCACCTTTTTAATTGACGCAGGTCGATGATGAAACACAAAGACATTGCAATTAAGCATCAAAAGGAATGGGATCGGCTCCTACATACATAGCCATCTTTGTCTGTTCGGCGTGGCCTTAGATTCGATGCGCATGTAATTAGTTTTGGAGAAGATAATTGAGGGTGTGATTTACCTGAGTGCATCTCTTGTCTCTATTTGCACTATAAACGTGTACTTGACTACAGCAACCAAGAAGCGCGAACGCCTTTTTCAGTGCCGACAACCTGATTGTCTCTGACGTCAGCTGATTGTTGACGTCACTGCTCTATGACGTGTCAACAGGTCGTTCCCTAGCTCCATTGTCGGCATCAAGAGTATGTGCTTGACAACCACATCTTTCCCTTCTTGGCCCTTTGCCCACCCATCTTCATCTTGTGTCGCTTATCAACATGCTCCTACCTAGGTCGGGTGGGGTTGTCTTTCAGTCCTACTGCTTGCCGTGTGTCGGTAGTGGTGAATACAGCCACTACACAAAACTCTTACCAGCCTCTGAAAACAAGCCCTACAACATATTCATCTAACTTTGCATACACTGTACACTGCATACTTACTACTGCCGTGAAATTATGCCGTCACCTTGGACCATCGGCTGTGTCTACTTTTGGCCTTTGCAAGCGCTGGAAAGGTTGTCATTCATTCACAAAGTGTCTATGCTTTTCCAAGTGAGAGGTACGGTAGATAGGAATGGGTCCTCATTTGGGAAGTGTAGCATTTGAATATCCATACTGTCAGTCAGCGATAAAGAAAAGGCGGGGTACAGTTTGATGAATGTTTACCAACAGGGGAAAACACCGAAAACATCAAGAGAGAGAAAGTTGTGTTCCTACCATTCCTTGTGTGTCGCCTTGCGACTAATACAAATGACATCCAAACGGAAGCTTTTTATAGATATCCAGTTTCCAGTGTTTTGACAACCTATTAAGGTAAACCCAAGTGTCACCTCCAAAGAAAACAATGAAACAATCCACCCCAATGAACTGTGTCACATCTTACACGCCACCAGTATCTCTATATTGCCTTACGAATCATCGTGAATGGGAGTACCGGGAATGACTAACAATTATATGTAACGTCTTGCGTAAGCTATTATCAAAGCTTAAAGCTACAATATCAACACTTTTGACACTCATCCCACCTTTTTAATTGACGCAGGTCGATGATGAAACACAAAGACATTGCAATTAAGCATCAAAAGGAATGGGATCGGCTCCTACATACATAGCCATCTTTGTCTGTTCGGCGTGGCCTTAGATTCGATGCGCATGTAATTAGTTTTGGAGAAGATAATTGAGGGTGTGATTTACCTGAGTGCATCTCTTGTCTCTATTTGCACTATAAACGTGTACTTGACTACAGCAACCAAGAAGCGCGAACGCCTTTTTCAGTGCCGACAACCTGATTGTCTCTGACGTCAGCTGATTGTTGACGTCACTGCTCTATGACGTGTCAACAGGTCGTTCCCTAGCTCCATTGTCGGCATCAAGAGTATGTGCTTGACAACCACATCTTTCCCTTCTTGGCCCTTTGCCCACCCATCTTCATCTTGTGTCGCTTATCAACATGCTCCTACCTAGGTCGGGTGGGGTTGTCTTTCAGTCCTACTGCTTGCCGTGTGTCGGTAGTGGTGAATACAGCCACTACACAAAACTCTTACCAGCCTCTGAAAACAAGCCCTACAACATATTCATCTAACTTTGCATACACTGTACACTGCATACTTACTACTGCCGTGAAATTATGCCGTCACCTTGGACCATCGGCTGTGTCTACTTTTGGCCTTTGCAAGCGCTGGAAAGGTTGTCATTCATTCACAAGGTGTCTATGCTTTTCCAAGTGAGAGGTACGGTAGATAGGAATGGGTCCTCATTTGGGAAGTGTAGCATTTGAATATCCATACTGTCAGTCAGCGAAAAAGAAAAGGCGGGGTACAGTTTGATGAATGTTTACCAACAGGGGAAAACACCGAAAACATCAAGAGAGAGAAAGTTGTGTTCCTACCATTCCTTGTGTGTCGCCTTGCGACTAATACAAATGACATCCAAACGGAAGCTTTTTATAGATATCCAGTTTCCAGTGTTTTGACAACCTATTAAGGTAAACCCAAGTGTCACCTCCAAAGAAAACAATGAAACAATCCACCCCAATGAACTGTGTCACATCTTACACGCCACCAGTATCTCTATATTGTCTTACGAATCATCGTGAATGGGAGTACCGGAAATGACTAACAATTATATGTAACGTCTTGCGTAAGCTATTATCAAAGCTTAAAGCTACAATATCAACACTTTTGACACTCATCCCACCTTTTTAATTGACGCAGGTCGATGATGAAACACAAAGACATTGCAATTAAGCATCAAAAGGAATGGGATCGGCTCCTACATACATAGCCATCTCTGTCTGTTCGGCGTGGCCTTAGATTCGATGCGCATGTAATTAGTTTTGGAGAAGAAAATTGAGGGTGTGATTTACCTGAGTGCATCTCTTGTCTCTATTTGCACTATAAACGTGTACTTGACTACAGCAACCAAGAAGCGCGAACGCCTTTTTCAGTGCCGACAGCCTGATTGTCTCTGACGTCAGCTGATTGTTGACGTCACTGCTCTATGACGTGTCAACAGGTCGTTCCCTAGCTCCATTGTCGGCATTAAGAGTATGTGCCTGACAACCACATCTTTCCCTTCTTGGCCCTTTGCCCACCCATCTTCATCTTGTGTCGCTTATCAACCTGCTCCTACCTAGGTCGGGTGGGGTTGTCTTTCAGTCCTACTGCTTGCCGTGTGTCGGTAGTGGTGAATACAGCCACTACACAAAACTCTTACCAGCCTCTGAAAACAAGCCCTACAACATATTCATCTAACTTTGCATACACTGTACACTGCATACTTACTACTGCCGTGAAATTATGCCGTCACCTTGGACCATCGGCTGTGTCTACTTTTGGCCTTTGCAAGCGCTGGAAAGGTTGTCATTCATTCACAAGGTGTCTATGCTTTTCCAAGTGAGAGGTACGGTAGATAGGAATGGGTCCTCATTTGGGAAGTGTAGCATTTGAATATCCATACTGTCAGTCAGCGATAAAGAAAAGGCGGGGTACAGTTTGATGAATGTTTACCAACAGGGGAAAACACCGAAAACATCAAGAGAGAGAAAGTTGTGTTCCTACCATTCCTTGTGTGTCGCCTTGCGACTGATACAAATGACATCCAAACGGAAGCTTTTTATAGATATCCAGTTTCCAGTGTTTTGACAACCTATTAAGGTAAACCCAAGTGTCACCTCCAAAGAAAACAATGAAACAATCCACCCCAATGAACTGTGTCACATCTTACACGCCACCAGTATCTCTATATTGCCTTACGAATCATCGTGAATGGGAGTACCGGAAATGACTAACAATTATATGTAACGTCTTGCGTAAGCTATTATCAAAGCTTAAAGCTACAATATCAACACTTTTGACACTCATCCCACCTTTTTAATTGACGCAGGTCGATGATGAAACACAAAGACATTGCAATTAAGCATCAAAAGGAATGGGATCGGCTCCTACATACATAGCCATCTTTGTCTGTTCGGCGTGGCCTTAGATTCGATGCGCATGTAATTAGTTTTGGAGAAGATAATTGAGGGTGTGATTTACCTGAGTGCATCTCTTGTCTCTATTTGCACTATAAACGTGTACTTGACTACAGCAACCAAGAAGCGCGAACGCCTTTTTCAGTGCCGACAACCTGATTGTCTCTGACGTCAGCTGATTGTTGACGTCACTGCTCTATGACGTGTCAACAGGTCGTTCCCTAGCTCCATTGTCGGCATCAAGAGTATGTGCTTGACAACCACATCTTTCCCTTCTTGGCCCTTTGCCCACCCATCTTCATCTTGTGTCGCTTATCAACATGCTCCTACCTAGGTCGGGTGGGGTTGTCTTTCAGTCCTACTGCTTGCCGTGTGTCGGTAGTGGTGAATACAGCCACTACACAAAACTCTTACCAGCCTCTGAAAACAAGCCCTACAACATATTCATCTAACTTTGCATACACTGTACACTGCATACTTACTACTGCCGTGAAATTATGCCGTCACCTTGGACCATCGGCTGTGTCTACTTTTGGCCTTTGCAAGCGCTGGAAAGGTTGTCATTCATTCACAAGGTGTCTATGCTTTTCCAAGTGAGAGGTACGGTAGATAGGAATGGGTCCTCATTTGGGAAGTGTAGCATTTGAATATCCATACTGTCAGTCAGCGATAAAGAAAAGGCGGGGTACAGTTTGATGAATGTTTACCAACAGGGGAAAATACCGAAAACATCAAGAGAGAGAAAGTTGTGTTCCTACCATTCCTTGTGTGTCGCCTTGCGACTAATACAAATGACATCCAAACGGAAGCTTTTTGTAGATATCCAGTTTCCAGTGTTTTGACAACCTATTAAGGTAAACCCAAGTGTCACCTCCAAAGAAAACAATGAAACAATCCACCCCAATGAACTGTGTCACATCTTACACGCCACCAGTATCTCTATATTGTCTTACGAATCATCGTGAATGGGAGTACCGGGAATGACTAACAATTATATGTAACGTCTTGCGTAAGCTATTATCAAAGCTTAAAGCTACAATATCAACACTTTTGACACTCATCCCACCTTTTTAATTGACGCAGGTCGATGATGAAACACAAAGACATTGCAATTAAGCATCAAAAGGAATGGGATCGGCTCCTACATACATAGCCATCTTTGTCTGTTCGGCGTGGCCTTAGATTCGATGCGCATGTAATTAGTTTTGGAGAAGATAATTGAGGGTGTGATTTACCTGAGTGCATCTCTTGTCTCTATTTGCACTATAAACGTGTACTTGACTACAGCAACCAAGAAGCGCGAACGCCTTTTTCAGTGCCGACAGCCTGATTGTCTCTGACGTCAGCTGATTGTTGACGTCACTGCTCTATGACGTGTCAACAGGTCGTTCCCTAGCTCCATTGTCGGCATTAAGAGTATGTGCTTGACAACCACATCTTTCCCTTCTTGGCCCTTTGCGCACCCATCTTCATCTTGTGTCGCTTATCAACCTGCTCCTACCTAGGTCGGGTGGGGTTGTCTTTCAGTCCTACTGCTTGCCGTGTGTCGGTAGTGGTGAATACAGCCACTACACAAAACTCTTACCAGCCTCTGAAAACAAGCCCTACAACATATTCATCTAACTTTGCATACACTGTACACTGCATACTTACTACTGCCGTGAAATTATGCCGTCACCTTGGACCATCGGCTGTGTCTACTTTTGGCCTTTGCAAGCGCTGGAAAGGTTGTCATTCATTCACAAGGTGTCTATGCTTTTCCAAGTGAGAGGTACGGTAGAGAGGAATGGGTCCTCATTTGGGAAGTGTAGCATTTGAATATCCATACTGTCAGTCAGCGATAAAGAAAAGGCGGGGTACAGTTTGATGAATGTTTACCAACAGGGGAAAACACCGAAAACATCAAGAGAGAGAAAGTTGTGTTCCTACCATTCCTTGTGTGTCGCCTTGCGACTAATACAAATGACATCCAAACGGAAGCTTTTTATAGATATCCAGTTTCCAGTGTTTTGACAACCTATTAAGGTAAACCCAAGTGTCACCTCCAAAGAAAACAATGAAACAATCCACCCCAATGAACTGTGTCACATCTTACACGCCACCAGTATCTCTATATTGTCTTACGAATCATCGTGAATGGGAGTACCGGGAATGACTAACAATTATATGTAACGTCTTGCGTAAGCTATTATCAAAGCTTAAAGCTACAATATCAACACTTTTGACACTCATCCCACCTTTTTAATTGACGCAGGTCGATGATGAAACACAAAGACATTGCAATTAAGCATCAAAAGGAATGGGATCGGCTCCTACATACATAGCCAACTTTGTCTGTTCGGCGTGGCCTTAGATTCGATGCGCATGTAACTTGTTTTGGAGAAGAAAATTGAGGGTGTGATTTACCTGAGTGCATCTCTTGTCTCTATTTGCACTATAAACGTGTACTTGACTACAGCAACCAAGAAGCGCGAACGCCTTTTTCAGTGCCGACAACCTGATTGTCTCTGACGTCAGCTGATTGTTGACGTCACTGCTCTATGACGTGTCAATAGGTCGTTCCCAAACTCCATTGTCGGCATCAAGAGTATGTGCTTGGCAACCACATCTTTCCCTTCTTGGCCCTTTGCCCACCCATGTTCATCTTGTGTCGCTTATCAACATGCTCCTACCTAGGTCGGGTGGGGTTGTCTTTCAGTCCTACTGCTTGTCGTGTGTCGGTAGTGGTGAATACAGCCACTACACAAAACTCTTACCAGCCTCTGAAAACAAGCCCTACAACATATTCATCTAACTTTGCATACACTGTACACTGCATACTTACTACTGCCGTGAAATTATGCCGTCACCTTGGACCATCGGCTGTGTCTACTTTTGGCCTTTGCAAGCGCTGGAAAGGTTGTCATTCATTCACAAGGTGTCTATGCTTTTCCAAGTGAGAGGTACGGTAGATAGGAATGGGTCCTCATTTGGGAAGTGTAGCATTTGAATATCCATACTGTCAGTCAGCGATAAAGAAAAGGCGGGGTACAGTTTGATGAATGTTTACCAACAGGGGAAAATACCGAAAACATCAAGAGAGAGAAAGTTGTGTTCCTACCATTCCTTGTGTGTCGCCTTGCGACTAATACAAATGACATCCAAACGGAAGCTTTTTATAGATATCCAGTTTCCAGTGTTTTGACAACCTATTAAGGTAAACCCAAGTGTCACCTCCAAAGAAAACAATGAAACAATCCACCCCAATGAACTGTGTCACATCTTACACGCCACCAGTATCTCTATATTGTCTTACGAATCATCGTGAATGGGAGTACCGGGAATGACTAACAATTATATGTAACGTCTTGCGTAAGCTATTATCAAAGCTTAAAGCTACAATATCAACACTTTTGACACTCATCCCACCTTTTTAATTGACGCAGGTCGATGATGAAACACAAAGACATTGCAATTAAGCATCAAAAGGAATGGGATCGGCTCCTACATACATAGCCATCTTTGTCTGTTCGGCGTGGCCTTAGATTCGATGCGAATGTAATTAGTTTTGGAGAAGAAAATTGAGGGTGTGATTACCTGAGTGCATCTCTTGTCTCTATTTGCACTATAAACGTGTACTTGACTACAGCAACCAAGAAGCGCGAACGCCTTTTTCAGTGCCGACAACCTGATTGTCTCTGACGTCAGCTGATTGTTGACGTCACTGCTCTATGACGTGTCAACAGGTCGTTCCCTAGCTCCATTGTCGGCATCAAGAGTATGTGCTTGGCAACCACATCTTTCCCTTCTTGGCCCTTTGCCCACCCATGTTCATCTTGTGTCGCTTATCAACATGCTCCTACCTAGGTCGGGTGGGGTTGTCTTTCAGTCCTACTGCTTGCCGTGTGTCGGTAGTGGTGAATACAGCCACTACACAAAACTCTTACCAGCCTCTGAAAACAAGCCCTACAACATATTCATCTAACTTTGCATACACTGTACACTGCATACTTACTACTGCCGTGAAATTATGCCGTCACCTTGGACCATCGGCTGTGTCTACTTTTGGCCTTTGCAAGGGCTGGAAAGGTTGTCATTCATTCACAAGGTGTCTATGCTTTTCCAAGTGAGAGGTACGGTAGATAGGAATGGGTCCTCATTTGGGAAGTGTAGCATTTGAATATCCATACTGTCAGTCAGCGATAAAGAAAAGGCGGGGTACAGTTTGATGAATGTTTACCAACAGGGGAAAATACCGAAAACATCGGTTGTGAAAAGTTGTGTTCCTACCATTCCTTGTTTGTCGCCTTGCGACTGATACAAATGACATCCAAACGGAAGCTTTTTATAGATATCCAGTTTCCAGTGTTTTGACAACCTATTAAGGTAAACCCAAGTGTCACCTCCAAAGAAAACAATGAAACAATCCACCCCAATGAACTGTGTCACATCTTACACGCCACCAGTATCTCTATATTGTCTTACGAATCATCGTGAATGGGAGTACCGGGAATGACTAACAATTATATGTAACGTCTTGCGTAAGCTATTATCAAAGCTTAAAGCTACAATATCAACACTTTTGACACTCATCCCACCTTTTTAATTGACGCAGGTCGATGATGAAACACAAAGACATTGCAATTAAGCATCAAAAGGAATGGGATCGGCTCCTACATACATAGCCATCTTTGTCTGTTCGGCGTGGCCTTAGATTCGATGCGCATGTAATTAGTTTTGGAGAAGATAATTGAGGGTGTGATTTACCTGAGTGCATCTCTTGTCTCTATTTGCACTATAAACGTGTACTTGACTACAGCAACCAAGAAGCGCGAACGCCTTTTTCAGTGCCGACAACCTGATTGTCTCTGACGTCAGCTGATTGTTGACGTCACTGCTCTATGACGTGTCAACAGGTCGTTCCCTAGCTCCATTGTCGGCATCAAGAGTATGTGCTTGGCAACCACATCTTTCCCTTCTTGGCCCTTTGCCCACCCATGTTCATCTTGTGTCGCTTATCAACATGCTCCTACCTAGGTCGGGTGGGGTTGTCTTTCAGTCCTACTGCTTGCCGTGTGTCGGTAGTGGTGAATACAGCCACTACACAAAACTCTTACCAGCTTCTGAAAACAAGCCCTACAACATATTCATCTAACTTTGCATACACTGTACACTGCATACTTACTACTGCCGTGAAATTATGCCGTCACCTTGGACCATCGGCTGTGTCTACTTTTGGCCTTTGCAAGCGCTGGAAAGGTTGTCATTCATTCACAAGGTGTCTATGCTTTTCCAAGTGAGAGGTACGGTAGATAGGAATGGGTCCTCATTTGGGAAGTGTAGCATTTGAATATCCATACTGCCAGTCAGCGATAAAGAAAAGGCGGGGTACAGTTTGATGAATGTTTACCAACAGGGGAAAATACCGAAAACATCAAGAGAGAGAAAGTTGTGTTCCTACCATTCCTTGTGTGTCGCCTTGCGACTGATACAAATGACATCCAAACGGAAGCTTTTTATAGATATCCAGTTTCCAGTGTTTTGACAACCTATTAAGGTAAACCCAAGTGTCACCTCCAAAGAAAACAATGAAACAATCCACCCCAATGAACTGTGTCACATCTTACACGCCACCAGTATCTCTATATTGTCTTACGAATCATCGTGAATGGGAGTACCGGGAATGACTAACAATTATATGTAACGTCTTGCGTAAGCTATTATCAAAGCTTAAAGCTACAATATCAACACTTTTGACACTCATCCCACCTTTTTAATTGACGCAGGTCGATGATGAAACACAAAGACATTGCAATTAAGCATCAAAAGGAATGGGATCGGCTCCTACATACATAGCCATCTTTGTCTGTTCGGCGTGGCCTTAGATTCGATGCGAATGTAATTAGTTTTGGAGAAGAAAATTGAGGGTGTGATTACCTGAGTGCATCTCTTGTCTCTATTTGCACTATAAACGTGTACTTGACTACAGCAACCAAGAAGCGCGAACGCCTTTTTCAGTGCCGACAACCTGATTGTCTCTGACGTCAGCTGATTGTTGACGTCACTGCTCTATGACGTGTCAACAGGTCGTTCCCTAGCTCCATTGTCGGCATCAAGAGTATGTGCTTGGCAACCACATCTTTCCCTTCTTGGCCCTTTGCCCACCCATGTTCATCTTGTGTCGCTTATCAACATGCTCCTACCTAGGTCGGGTGGGGTTGTCTTTCAGTCCTACTGCTTGCCGTGTGTCGGTAGTGGTGAATACAGCCACTACACAAAACTCTTACCAGCCTCTGAAAACAAGCCCTACAACATATTCATCTAACTTTGCATACACTGTACACTGCATACTTACTACTGCCGTGAAATTATGCCGTCACCTTGGACCATCGGCTGTGTCTACTTTTGGCCTTTGCAAGGGCTGGAAAGGTTGTCATTCATTCACAAGGTGTCTATGCTTTTCCAAGTGAGAGGTACGGTAGATAGGAATGGGTCCTCATTTGGGAAGTGTAGCATTTGAATATCCATACTGTCAGTCAGCGATAAAGAAAAGGCGGGGTACAGTTTGATGAATGTTTACCAACAGGGGAAAATACCGAAAACATCGGTTGTGAAAAGTTGTGTTCCTACCATTCCTTGTTTGTCGCCTTGCGACTGATACAAATGACATCCAAACGGAAGCTTTTTATAGATATCCAGTTTCCAGTGTTTTGACAACCTATTAAGGTAAACCCAAGTGTCACCTCCAAAGAAAACAATGAAACAATCCACCCCAATGAACTGTGTCACATCTTACACGCCACCAGTATCTCTATATTGTCTTACGAATCATCGTGAATGGGAGTACCGGGAATGACTAACAATTATATGTAACGTCTTGCGTAAGCTATTATCAAAGCTTAAAGCTACAATATCAACACTTTTGACACTCATCCCACCTTTTTAATTGACGCAGGTCGATGATGAAACACAAAGACATTGCAATTAAGCATCAAAAGGAATGGGATCGGCTCCTACATACATAGCCATCTTTGTCTGTTCGGCGTGGCCTTAGATTCGATGCGCATGTAATTAGTTTTGGAGAAGATAATTGAGGGTGTGATTTACCTGAGTGCATCTCTTGTCTCTATTTGCACTATAAACGTGTACTTGACTACAGCAACCAAGAAGCGCGAACGCCTTTTTCAGTGCCGACAACCTGATTGTCTCTGACGTCAGCTGATTGTTGACGTCACTGCTCTATGACGTGTCAACAGGTCGTTCCCTAGCTCCATTGTCGGCATCAAGAGTATGTGCTTGGCAACCACATCTTTCCCTTCTTGGCCCTTTGCCCACCCATGTTCATCTTGTGTCGCTTATCAACATGCTCCTACCTAGGTCGGGTGGGGTTGTCTTTCAGTCCTACTGCTTGCCGTGTGTCGGTAGTGGTGAATACAGCCACTACACAAAACTCTTACCAGCTTCTGAAAACAAGCCCTACAACATATTCATCTAACTTTGCATACACTGTACACTGCATACTTACTACTGCCGTGAAATTATGCCGTCACCTTGGACCATCGGCTGTGTCTACTTTTGGCCTTTGCAAGCGCTGGAAAGGTTGTCATTCATTCACAAGGTGTCTATGCTTTTCCAAGTGAGAGGTACGGTAGATAGGAATGGGTCCTCATTTGGGAAGTGTAGCATTTGAATATCCATACTGCCAGTCAGCGATAAAGAAAAGGCGGGGTACAGTTTGATGAATGTTTACCAACAGGGGAAAATACCGAAAACATCAAGAGAGAGAAAGTTGTGTTCCTACCATTCCTTGTGTGTCGCCTTGCGACTGATACAAATGACATCCAAACGGAAGCTTTTTATAGATGTCCAGTTTCCAGTGTTTTGACAACCTATTAAGGTAAACCGAAGTGTCACCTCCAAAGAAAACAATGAAACAATCCACCCCAATGAACTGTGTCACATCTTACACGCCACCAGTATCTCTATATTGTCATACGAATCATCGTGAATGGGAGTACCGGGAATGACTAACAATTATATGTAACGTCTTGCGTAAGCTATTATCAAAGTTTAAAGCTACAATATCAACACTTTTGACACTCATCCCACCTTTTTAATTGACGCAGGTCGATGATGAAACACAAAGACATTGCAATTAAGCATCAAAAGGAATGGGATCGGCTCCTACATACATAGCCATCTTTGTCTGTTCGGCGTGGCCTTAGATTCGATGCGCATGTAATTAGTTTTGGAGAAGAAAATTGAGGGTGTGATTTACCTGAGTTCATCTCTTGTCTCTATTTGCACTATAAACGTGTACTTGACTACAGCAACCAAGAAGCGCGAACGCCTTTTTCAGTGCCGACAGCCTGATTGTCTCTGACGTCAGCTGATGCTGACGTCACTGCTCTATGACGTGTCAACAGGTCGTTCCCTAGCTCCATTGTCGGCATCAAGAGTATGTGCTTGACAACCACATCTTTCCCTTCTTGGCCCTTTGCCCACCCATGTTCATCTCGTGTCGCTTATCAACCTGCTCCTACCTAGGTCGGGTGGGGTTGTCTTTCAGTCCTACTGCTTGCCGTGTGTCGGTAGTGGTGAATACAGCCACTGCACAAAACTCTTACCAGCCTCTGAAAACAAGCCCTACAACATATTCATCTAACTTTGCATACACTGTACACTGCATACTTACTACTGCCGTGAAATTATGCCGTCACCTTGGACCATCGGCTGTGTCTACTTTTGGCCTTTGCAAGCGCTGGAAAGGTTGTCATTCATTCACAAGGTGTCTATGCTTTTCCAAGTGAGAGGTACGGTAGATAGGAATGGGTCCTCATCTGGGAAGTGTAGCATTTGAATATCCATACTGTCAGTCAGCGATAAAGAAAAGGCGGGGTACAGTTTGATGAATGTTTACCAACAGGGGAAAATACCGAAAACATCAAGAGAGAGAAAGTTGTGTTCCTACCATTCCTTGTGTGTCGCCTTGCGACTGATACAAATGACATCCAAACGGAAGCTTTTTATAGATATCCAGTTTCCAGTGTTTTGACAACCTATTAAGGTAAACCCAAGTGTCACCTCCAAAGAAAACAATGAAACAATCCACCCCAATGAACTGTGTCACATCTTACACGCCACCAGTATCTCTATATTGTCATGCGAATCATCGTGAATGGGAGTACCGGGAATGACTAACAATTATATCTAACGTCTTGCGTAAGCTATTATCAAAGCTTAAAGCTACAATATCAACACTTTTGACACTCATCCCACCTTTTTAATTGACGCAGGTCGATGATGAAACACAAAGACATTGCAATTAAGCATCAAAAGGAATGGGATCGGCTCCTACATACATAGCCATTTTTCTCTGTTCGGCGTGGCCTTAGATTCGATGCGCATGTAATTAGTTTTGGAGAAGAAAATTGAGGGTGTGATTTACCTGAGTGCATCTCTTGTCTCTATTTGCACTATAAACGTGTACTTGACTACAGCAACCAAGAAGCGCGAACGCCTTTTTCAGTGCCGACAACCTGATTGTCTCTGACGTCAGCTGATGCTGACGTCACTGCTCTATGACGTGTCAACAGGTCGTTCCCTAGCTCCATTGTCGGCATTAAGAGTATGTGCTTGACAACCACATCTTTCCCTTCTTGGCCCTTTGCCCACCCATGTTCATCTCGTGTCGCTTATCAACCTGCTCCTACCTAGGTCGGGTGGGGTTGTCTTTCAGTCCTACTGCTTGCCGTGTGTCGGTAGTGGTGAATACAGCCACTGCACAAAACTCTTACCAGCCTCTGAAAACAAGCCCTACAACATATTCATCTAACTTTGCATACACTGTACACTGCATACTTACTACTGCCGTGAAATTATGCCGTCACCTTGGACCATCGGCTGTGTCTACTTTTGGCCTTTGCAAGCGCTGGAAAGGTTGTCATTCATTCACAAGGTGTCTATGCTTTTCCAAGTGAGAGGTACGGTAGATAGGAATGGGTCCTCATTTGGGAAGTGTAGCATTTGAATATCCATACTGTCAGTCAGCGATAAAGAAAAGGCGGGGTACAGTTTGATGAATGTTTACCAACAGGGGAAAATACCGAAAACATCAAGAGAGAGAAAGTTGTGTTCCCACCATTCCTTGTGTGTCGCCTTGCGTGTATGTAACGTCTTGCGTAAGCTACTATCAAAGCTTAAAGCTACAAAAACACTTTTGACACTCATCCCACCTTTTTAATTGACGCAGGTCGATGATGAAACACAAAGACATTGCAATTAAGCATCAAAAGGAATGGGATCGGCTCCTACATACATAGTCATCTTTGTCTGTTCGGCGTGGCCTTAGATTAGATGCGCATGCAATTAGTTTTGGAGAAGAAAATTGAGGGTGTGATTTACCTGAGTGCATCTCTTGTCTCTATTTGCACTATAAACGTGTACTTGACTACAGCAACCAAGAAGCGCGAACGCCTTTTTCAGTGCCGACAACCTGATTGTCTCTGACGTCAGCTGATTGTTGACGTCACTGCTCTATGACGTGTCAACAGGTCGTTCCCTAGCTCCATTGTCGGCATCAAGAGTATGTGCTTGGCAACCACATCTTTCCCTTCTTGGCCCTTTGCCCACCCATGTTCATCTTGTGTCGCTTATCAACATGCTCCTACCTAGGTCGGGTGGGGTTGTCTTTCAGTCCTACTGCTTGCCGTGTGTCGGTAGTGGTGAATACAGCCACTACACAAAACTCTTACCAGCTTCTGAAAACAAGCCCTACAACATATTCATCTAACTTTGCATACACTGTACACTGCATACTTACTACTGCCGTGAAATTATGCCGTCACCTTGGACCATCGGCTGTGTCTACTTTCGGCCTTTGCAAGCGCTGGAAAGGTTGTCATTCATTCACAAGGTGTCTATGCTTTTCCAAGTGAGAGGTACGGTAGATAGGAATGGGTCCTCATTTGGGAAGTGTAGCATTTGAATATCCATACTGCCAGTCAGCGATAAAGAAAAGGCGGGGTACAGTTTGATGAATGTTTACCAACAGGGGAAAATACCGAAAACATCAAGAGAGAGAAAGTTGTGTTCCTACCATTCCTTGTGTGTCGCCTTGCGACTGATACAAATGACATCCAAACGGAAGCTTTTTATAGATGTCCAGTTTCCAGTGTTTTGACAACCTATTAAGGTAAACCCAAGTGTCACCTCCAAAGAAAACAATGAAACAATCCACCCCAATGAACTGTGTCACATCTTACACGCCACCAGTATCTCTATATTGTCATACGAATCATCGTGAATGGGAGTACCGGGAATGACTAACAATTATATGTAACGTCTTGCGTAAGCTATTATCAAAGCTTAAAGCTACAATATCAACACTTTTGACACTCATCCCACCTTTTTAATTGACGCAGGTCGATGATGAAACACAAAGACATTGCAATTAAGCATCAAAAGGAATGGGATCGGCTCCTACATACATAGCCATCTTTGTCTGTTCGGCGTGGCCTTAGATTCGATGCGCATGTAATTAGTTTTGGAGAAGAAAATTGAGGGTGTGATTTACCTGAGTGCATCTCTTGTCTCTATTTGCACTATAAACGTGTACTTGACTACAGCAACCAAGAAGCGCGAACGCCTTTTTCAGTGCCGACAGCCTGATTGTCTCTGACGTCAGCTGATGCTGACGTCACTGCTCTATGACGTGTCAACAGGTCGTTCCCTAGCTCCATTGTCGGCATCAAGAGTATGTGCTTGACAACCACATCTTTCCCTTCTTGGCCCTTTGCCCACCCATGTTCATCTCGTGTCGCTTATCAACCTGCTCCTACCTAGGTCGGGTGGGGTTGTCTTTCAGTCCTACTGCTTGCCGTGTGTCGGTAGTGGTGAATACAGCCACTGCACAAAACTCTTACCAGCCTCTGAAAACAAGCCCTACAACATATTCATCTAACTTTGCATACACTGTACACTGCATACTTACTACTGCCGTGAAATTATGCCGTCACCTTGGACCATCGGCTGTGTCTACTTTTGGCCTTTGCAAGCGTTGGAAAGGTTGTCATTCATTCACAAGGTGTCTATGCTTTTCCAAGTGAGAGGTACGGTAGATAGGAATGGGTCCTCATTTGGGAAGTGTAGCATTTGAATATCCATACTGCCAGTCAGCGATAAAGAAAAGGCGGGGTACAGTTTGATGAATGTTTACCAACAGGGGAAAATACCGAAAACATCAAGAGAGAGAAAGTTGTGTTCCTACCATTCCTTGTGTGTCGCCTTGCGACTGATACAAATGACATCCAAACGGAAGCTTTTTATAGATGTCCAGTTTCCAGTGTTTTGACAACCTATTAAGGTAAACCCAAGTGTCACCTCCAAAGAAAACAATGAAACAATCCACCCCAATGAACTGTGTCACATCTTACACGCCACCAGTATCTCTATATTGTCATACGAATCATCGTGAATGGGAGTACCGGGAATGACTAACAATTATATGTAACGTCTTGCGTAAGCTATTATCAAAGCTTAAAGCTACAATATCAACACTTTTGACACTCATCCCACCTTTTTAATTGACGCAGGTCGATGATGAAACACAAAGACATTGCAATTAAGCATCAAAAGGAATGGGATCGGCTCCTACATACATAGCCATCTTTGTCTGTTCGGCGTGGCCTTAGATTCGATGCGCATGTAATTAGTTTTGGAGAAGAAAATTGAGGGTGTGATTTACCTGAGTGCATCTCTTGTCTCTATTTGCACTATAAACGTGTACTTGACTACAGCAACCAAGAAGCGCGAACGCCTTTTTCAGTGCCGACAGCCTGATTGTCTCTGACGTCAGCTGATGCTGACGTCACTGCTCTATGACGTGTCAACAGGTCGTTCCCTAGCTCCATTGTCGGCATCAAGAGTATGTGCTTGACAACCACATCTTTCCCTTCTTGGCCCTTTGCCCACCCATGTTCATCTCGTGTCGCTTATCAACCTGCTCCTACCTAGGTCGGGTGGGGTTGTCTTTCAGTCCTACTGCTTGCCGTGTGTCGGTAGTGGTGAATACAGCCACTGCACAAAACTCTTACCAGCCTCTGAAAACAAGCCCTACAACATATTCATCTAACTTTGCATACACTGTACACTGCATACTTACTACTGCCGTGAAATTATGCCGTCACCTTGGACCATCGGCTGTGTCTACTTTTGGCCTTTGCAAGCGCTGGAAAGGTTGTCATTCATTCACAAGGTGTCTATGCTTTTCCAAGTGAGAGGTACGGTAGATAGGAATGGGTCCTCATCTGGGAAGTGTAGCATTTGAATATCCATACTGTCAGTCAGCGATAAAGAAAAGGCGGGGTACAGTTTGATGAATGTTTACCAACAGGGGAAAATACCGAAAACATCAAGAGAGAGAAAGTTGTGTTCCTACCATTCCTTGTGTGTCGCCTTGCGACTGATACAAATGACATCCAAACGGAAGCTTTTTATAGATATCCAGTTTCCAGTGTTTTGACAACCTATTAAGGTAAACCCAAGTGTCACCTCCAAAGAAAACAATGAAACAATCCACCCCAATGAACTGTGTCACATCTTACACGCCACCAGTATCTCTATATTGTCATGCGAATCATCGTGAATGGGAGTACCGGGAATGACTAACAATTATATGTAACGTCTTGCGTAAGCTATTATCAAAGCTTAAAGCTACAATATCAACACTTTTGACACTCATCCCACCTTTTTAATTGACGCAGGTCGATGATGAAACACAAAGACATTGCAATTAAGCATCAAAAGGAATGGGATCGGCTCCTACATACATAGCCATCTTTGTCTGTTCGGCGTGGCCTTAGATTCGATGCGCATGTAATTAGTTTTGGAGAAGAAAATTGAGGGTGTGATTTACCTGAGTGCATCTCTTGTCTCTATTTGCACTATAAACGTGTACTTGACTACAGCAACCAAGAAGCGCGAACGCCTTTTTCAGTGCCGACAACCTGATTGTCTCTGACGTCAGCTGATGCTGACGTCACTGCTCTATGACGTGTCAACAGGTCGTTCCCTAGCTCCATTGTCGGCATTAAGAGTATGTGCTTGGCAACCACATCTTTCCCCTCTTGGCCCTTTGCCCACCCATGTTCACCTTGTGTCGCTTATCAACCTGCTCCTACCTAGGTCGGGTGGGGTTGTCTTTCAGTCCTACTGCTTGCCGTGTGTCGGTAGTGGTGAATACAGCCACTGCACAAAACTCTTACCAGCCTCTGAAAACAAGCCCTACAACATATTCATCTAACTTTGCATACACTGTACACTGCATACTTACTACTGCCGTGAAATTATGCCGTCACCTTGGACCATCGGCTGTGTCTACTTTTGGCCTTTGCAAGCGCTGGAAAGGTTGTCATTCATTCACAAGGTGTCTATGCTTTTCCAAGTGAGAGGTACGGTAGATAGGAATGGGTCCTCATTTGGGAAGTGTAGCATTTGAATATCCATACTGTCAGTCAGCGATAAAGAAAAGGCGGGGTACAGTTTGATGAATGTTTACCAACAGGGGAAAATACCGAAAACATCAAGAGAGAGAAAGTTGTGTTCCTACCATTCCTTGTGTGTCGCCTTGCGACTGATACAAATGACATCCAAACGGAAGCTTTTTATAGATATCTAGTTTCCAGTGTTTTGACAACCTATTAATGTAAACCCAAGTGTCACCTCCAAAGAAAACAATGAAACAATCCACCTCAATGAACTGTGTTACATCTTACACGCCACCAGTATCTCTATATTGTCTTACGAATCATCGTGAATGGGAGTACCGGGAATGACTAACAATTATATGTAACGTCTTAAAGCTACAAAAACACTTTTGACACTCATCCCACCTTTTTAATTGACGCAGGTCGATGATGAAACACAAAGACATTGCAATTAAGCATCAAAAGGAATAGGATCGGCTCCTACATACATAGCCATCTTTGTCTGTTCGGCGTGGCCTTAGACTAGACGCGCATGCAATTACTTTTGGAGAAGGAAATTCAGGGTGTGATTTACCTGAGTGCATCTCTTGTCTCTATTTGCACTATAAACGTGTACTTGACTACAGCAACCAAGAAGCGCGAACGCCTTTTTCAGTGCCGACAGCCTGATTGTCTCTGACGTCAGCTGATTGTTGACGTCACTGCTCTATGACGTGTCAACAGGTCGTTCCCTAGCTCCATTGTCGGCATCAAGAGTATGTGCTTGGCAACCACATCTTTCCCTTCTTGGCCCTTTGCCCACCCATCTTCATCTTGTGTCGCTTATCAACCTGCTCCTACCTAGGTCGGGTGGGGTTGTCTTTCAGTCCTACTGCTTGCCGTGTGTCGGTAGTGGTGAATACAGCCACTGCACAAAACTCTTACCAGCCTCTGAAAACAAGCCCTACAACATATTCATCTAACTTTGCATACACTGTACACTGCATACTTACTACTGCCGTGAAATTATGCCGTCACCTTGGACCATCGGCTGTGTCTACTTTTGGCCTTTGCAAGCGCTGGAAAGGTTGTCATTCATTCACAAGGTGTCTATGCTTTTCCAAGTGAGAGGTACGGTAGATAGGAATGGGTCCCCATTTGGGAAGTGTAGCATTTGAATATCCATACTGTCAGTCAGCGATAAAGAAAAGGCGGGGTACAGTTTGATGAATGTTTACCAACAGGGGAAAATACCGAAAACATCAAGAGAGAGAAAGTTGTGTTCCTACCATTCCTTGTGTGTCGCCTTGCGACTGATACAAATGACATCCAAACGGAAGCTTTTTATAGATATCCAGTTTCCAGTGTTTTGACAACCTATTAAGGTAAACCCAAGTGTCACCTCCAAAGAAAACAATGAAACAATCCACCTCATTGAACTGTGTTACATCTTACACGCCACCAGTATCTCTATATTGTCTTACGAAACACCGTGAATGGGAGTACCGGGAATGACTAACAATTATATGTAACGTCTTGCGTAAGCTATTATCAAAGCTTAAAGCTACAATATCAACACTTTTGACACTCATCCCACCTTTTTAATTGACGCAGGTCGATGATGAAACACAAAGACATTGCAATTAAGCATCAAAAGGAATGGGATCGGCTCCTACATACATAGTCATCTTTGTCTGTTCGGCGTGGCCTTAGATTAGATGCGCATGTAATTAGTTTTGGAGAAGGAAATTGAGGGTGTGATTTACCTGAGTGCATCTCTTGTCTCTATTCGCACTATAAACGTGTACTTGACTACAGCAACCAAGAAGCGCGAACGCCTTTTTCAGTGCCGACAGCCTGATTGTCTCTGACGTCAGCTGATTGTTGACGTCACTGCTCTATGACGTGTCAACAGGTCGTTCCCTAGCTCCATTGTCGGCATCAAGAGTATGTGCTTGGCAACCACATCTTTCCCTTCTTGGCCCTTTGCCCACCCATGTTCATCTTGTGTCGCTTATCAACCTGCTCCTACCTAGGTCGGGTGGGGTTGTCTTTCAGTCCTACTGCTTGCCGTGTGTTGGTAGTGGTGAATACAGCCACTGCACAAAACTCTTACAAGCCTCTGAAAACAAGCCCTACAACATGTTCATCTAACTTTGCATACACTGTACACTGTACACTGCACACTTACCGGAATGGGAGTACCGGGAATGACTAACAATTATATGTAACGTCTTGCGTAAGCTATTATCAAAGCTTAAAGCTACAAAAACACTTTTGACACTCATCCCACCTTTTTAATTGACGCAGGGCCATGATGAAACACAAAGACATTGCAATTAAGCATCAAAAGGAATGGGATCGGCTCCTACATACATAGTCATCTTTGTCTGTTCGGCGTGGCCTTAGATTCGATGCGCATGCAATTAGTTTTGGAGAAGGAAATTGAGGGTGTGATTTACCTGAGTGCATCTCTTGTCTCTATTCGCACTATAAACGTGTACTTGACTACAGGAACCAAGAAGCGCGAACGCCTTTTTCAGTGCCGACAGCCTGATTGTCTCTGACGTCAGCTGATTGTTGACGTCACTGCTCTATGACGTGTCAACAGGTCGTTCCCTAGCTCCATTGTCGGCATCAAGAGTATGTGCTTGGCAACCACATCTTTCCCTTCTTGGCCCTTTGCCCACCCATGTTCATCTTGTGTCGCTTATCAACCTGCTCCTACCTAGGTCGGGTGGGGTTGTCTTTCAGTCCTACTGCTTGCCGTGTGTCGGTAGTGGTGAATACAGCCACTGCACAAAACTCTTACAAGCCTCTGAAAACAAGCCCTACAACATGTTCATCTAACTTTGCATACACTGTACACTGTACACTGCATACTTACCGGAATGGGAGTACCGGGAATGACTAACAATTATATGTAACGTCTTGCGTAAGCTATTATCAAAGCTTAAAGCTACAAAAACACTTTTGACACTCATCCCACCTTTTTAACTGACGCAGGTCGATGATGAAACACAAAGACATTGCAATTAAGCATCAAAAGGAATGGGATCGGCTCCTACATACATAGCCATCTTTGTCTGTTCGGCGTGGCCTTACATTCGATGCGCATGTAATTAGTTTTGGAGAAGGAAATTGAGGGTGTGATTTACCTGAGTGCATCTCTTGTCTCTATTTGCACTATAAACGTGTACTTGACTACAGCAACCAAGAAGCGCGAACGCCTTTTTCAGTGCCGACAGCCTGATTGTCTCTGACGTCAGCTGATTGTTGACGTCACTGCTCTATGACGTGTCAACAGGTCGTTCCCTAGCTCCATTGCTTGGCAACCACATCTTTCCCTTCTTGGCTCTTTGCCCACCCATGTTCATCTTGTGTCGCTTATCAACCTGCTCCTACCTAGGTCGGGTGGGGTTGTCATTCAGTTCTACTGCTTGCCGTGTGTCGGTAGTGGTGAATACAGCCACTGCAGAAAACTCTTACCAGCCTCTGAAAACAAGCCCTACAACATATTCATCTAACTTTGCATACACTGTACACTGCATACTTACTACTGCCGTGAAATTATGCCGTCACCTTGGACCATCGGCTGTGTCTACTTTTGGCCTTTGCAAGCGCTGGAAAGGTTGTCATTCATTCACAAGGTGTCTATGCTTTTCCAAGTGAGAGGTACGGTAGATAGGAATGGGTCCTCATTTGGGAAGTGTAGCATTTGAATATCCATACTGTCAGTCAGCGATAAAGAAAAGGCGGGGTACAGTTTGATGAATGTTTACCAACAGGGGAAAATACCGAAAACATCAAGAGAGAGAAAGTTGTGTTCCTACCATTCCTTGTGTGTCGCCTTGCGACTGATACAAATGACATCCAAACGGAAGCTTTTTATAGATATCCAGTTTCCAGTGTTTTGACAACCTATTAAGGTAAACCCAAGTGTCACCTCCAAAGAAAACAATGAAACAATCCACCCCAATGAACTGTGTCACATCTTACACGCCACCAGTATCTCTATATTGTCATGCGAATCATCGTGAATGGGAGTACCGGGAATGACTAACAATTATATGTAACGTCTTGCGTAAGCTATTATCAAAGCTTAAAGCTACAATATCAACACTTTTGACACTCATCCCACCTTTTTAATTGACGCAGGTCGATGATGAAACACAAAGACATTGCAATTAAGCATCAAAAGGAATGGGATCGGCTCCTACATACATAGCCATTTTTCTCTGTTCGGCGTGGCCTTAGATTCGATGCGCATGTAATTAGTTTTGGAGAAGAAAATTGAGGGTGTGATTTACTTGAGTGCATCGTCTTGCGTAAGCTATTATCAAAGCTTAAAGCTACAATATCAACACTTTTGACACTCATCCCACCTTTTTATTTGACGCAGGTCGATGATGAAACACAAAGACATTGCAATTAAGCATCAAAAGGAATGGGATCGGCTCCTACATACATAGCCATCTTTGTCTGTTCGGCGTGGCCTTAGATTCGATGCGCATGTAATTAGTTTTGGAGAAGGAAATTGAGGGTGTGATTTACCTGAGTGCATCTCTTGTCTCTATTTGCACTATAAACGTGTACTTGACTACAGCAACCAAGAAGCGCGAACGCCGTTTTCAGTGCCGACAGCCTGATTGTCTCTGACGTCAGCTGATTGTTGACGTCACTGCTCTATGACGTGTCAACAGGTCGTTCCCTAGCTCCATTGTCGGCATCAAGGGTATGTGCTTGGCAACCACATCTTTCCCTTCTTGGCCCTTTGCCCACCCATGTTCATCTTGTGTCGCTTATCAACCTGCTCCTACCTAGGTCGGGTGGGGTTGTCTTTCAGTCCTACTGCTTGCCGTGTGTCGGTAGTGGTGAATACAGCCACTGCAC